>NC_067152.1:15204762-15528262 GCF_903995435.1 Acomys russatus | reverse complement strand
CCCAGAAGGTATTGGATTCCCCCTGAGACGGGAGCTGTGGGTAGCTGTGAGCACCACGTGAATGCTAAGACTTGAATGTGCATCCTCTGGAAGAGCAGCTAGTGCTCCTAAGTGCTGAGCCGTATTTCCAGTCCCTTCAGTCCATTTTGACAGCTAGTTATGGTGGCATACGTTTGTAGTTTCAGCGCTTTGTAAGTGGCAGACAGAGGGATCAGGGGTTTGGGGCCATCCTCAGCTCTGTAACTGTCTTGAGGCCAGCCAGTAACCAAAAAAAAGCTGCCTTGAAAATGGATAAGTTGTCAGGTGTGGTGGCGCACGTCTTTAATCTCAGCACTCAGGGAGGCAGAAGCAGGCAGATCTCTGAGTGTGAAGCCATCCTGGTCTATAGAGTTCCAGGACAGCCATGGCTAAAACAGAGAAACCCTGTCTTAGAAACCCAGAACCCCCCCCCAAAAACCCAAAACAAACAAACAAACAAACAAACAAAAAAAAAAAAAAAAAAGAAAGAAAGAAAAAGAAAAAGAAAGAAAAGAAAAGAAAGAAAATTCATAGCATTTTTGAGGGTTTAGAAATGATTTAGGATTTTTAGATGACCCTTCTAGCCCTGAAAGGTACTTTTGTTTCCTTGTGTGTGTGTGTCTGGGGAGGGGGCCGCGGAGGGTGAGGGGAGAGCAAACAGGAAGTGCAGAGCTGGGTGGGGAGAGCTTGCTTAGAAGGAAAGAGTAGCTTCTAGGAAAAAAGTTCACGGGTTGTGAGTGAGGATGGGTGGCAGGGATGAGGGAGACTATTGAGATGGGCACAGCTGCCTCTTTTGTAAAACCTTTGGGTCCTAGGGGGACATAGAACATTGGGTTTTGCTCTGCAAACCCAGAACCCCATCTTACGAGCGGCATAAGATTGACAGCTCAGGAAATAACCACAGTGTTCAACCAGCAGCCTGGGGGATGCTGACCCTCAAGACTTCCTGCCAGGACGGACGGGGGTGGGGGGGGGGGGGGAAGCCTCAGATGTCGTAGGATTCTGGACTGGGGTCCTAATCCTGTCTTCTTCCAAGTTAGGCTCCTCTACTTGATGTCTCCTGGGTAGCATTTCCCAGGTCCTGGGAGTAATTGTTGGTGGACTCACAATGAGTTGTGAGGTGGATGTGGAGAGGAGGAGGAGGGAGGGAGGGATAGGGTGTGTGGAAGCCAAAGGGGGGTGGCCAAGAGGAGGGAAATAGCGGCAGATTACATTGACTAATTATAGGGAAAAAGGCATATTTGCTGCCCCATTAAGTGGTCGCCAGGCTATGAAGCAGTTTATTGTAATTAATACAGAAACAGCAAATAAGTGCCAGGCTGGGAGTGGAGGGTCTCTGGAGCCCCTCCCTGCTATGGCGCTCTGTGTTCATTTGCTCCACTCATTGTCCTTTCGGGGAGTGGTGTCTTAGGGGTGCACTATTGTGGGAAGCCATTGGCCAGTTTTCTGCTGGTTTATTGTGACAAATAGAGAGCCCTCTTGCTGGATCTCTGCTCCAGGATTCTTACGTTTCCTAAGGGCATGGGCGGGCGGGGGTGGGGGGGAGCTAGGGACCCACCCGTGCCACCATTGCTATTCTTGCCACAGTTATTTTGATTTCAGTCCGAGGAAGTGGCAGGTTACACGTCCAAGTCCACCGAGTTTTGGGCTGTGTGGAGTTGTGATGGCTTTCCTTGATGATTTCTTGTTCAAATCAGCAGTGCTCTTAATTTTCCAGATGAAGTAAAAAGAAAATTGGAGACTCCCCTCCCGCCCTGTGTCTCTTCATCCACGATTTTCTGAGCGTGACTCTGATTTGGAGGGTTAATATTAATTAGGAACCGGGCTAGACCTCGGATGCTTGATGAGGTGGCTTCAACTGTCTTGAGAAATATGGCTCCCTTTCGCACATCCCTGCTTCTGGGTGGAAGTTTCTGGGCTTAGATGCCAAAGGAATGCATTTGCAGAGGGGCCGGGGGGGGGGGGGGGAGGAAAGAGAGGAGAGAGAGAGAACAGAGGATGTCTGCTATGGCAGTGCAGACAGTTGTCCTGGGACTAGAGGAAAGGAACAGCACCAGAGAACAGAATGGGGAGGGGGTGTCTTAGTTCTTATGGAGTGTGGCACTGGCACTTAGCTCTCTATAGGCTAGAGGGGGACATGCACTGCGTGGGGTGGGGCTAGGACTAGGGGGTTATCGGGGAAGATGGACTTGCTTATGACAAGGCACATGTTGTGTGTGAGGCTCAAAGCCAGGAGCGGTGAAATACTTTGAGGAGGGCCGCCCAATGGCTGCTCTGTAGAGGTTGTAGGACCATGTTTACTAAACCAGTTTCTCATAATTTTTTACTGAGTTGTGGCTCCCTTGAGTGCTTCAAAGATGGACAGGTCACTCATCATAACAAGGAAACAGACGTCCTGTAGGGGTTTGGGAGGGCTTCCTGGACAAGACCATGAAAGCCCAACTGGAAGAGTGAATGGTAGAGGGGACTTGGGGAAGGAAAGACCAAGGGGGTTCCACATACTGAGGAAAGTCTTGGTGACTGGTAGTGTGCCAAGGGTGCAGAGGCAGATTAGCAGTGAGGCTAAGAAATGGACGGATGCTGGTGGATCTTTTAAGGGCTAAGGTGGGGTGTGTGGAGGCGAGGGCATGTGGAAATAGGCTGTCTGAGTTTGGGAAGGATTACTCTGGCTTGTGAGAAGCCCAGGCTTGGAAGGAAGGTACTGCAGTAATCCGAGGAAGCAAAGCTGGCTGACTGTCGAGGGTGTAGACCAGGAAGGAGGCGGGTCTGAGGTGCATTTGAGAGTCAGTACTGGGTTGTGGTGGCTTGGTTGACTGGAGAGTAGAAAGCCTTGAAGATACGGTGTGTGGCCAATTGGACTTCTTATGTGCATGGGAGAGCCACAGTTCCTGCCTGTTGGAGACCAGGGGCCATGGTATGCAAGGGGGATGCTCAGGGTTGAATGCAACCTTTGCATAGCCCTTTTCACTTTTTATTCTTACTCATTTTAAACACCACTATTTTATGTGTGTATGATGTATGTTTGTGGGAGGGGGCTGCATGGCATGGCATGCATGTGGAGTTGGTTCTTTCTTCCTTGTGGGTCCCAGGTATCAAACTCAGGTAGGTCATCAGCCATGGTGACGGGGCACCTTAACCCACTGAACCATCTTGCTGGCACTCAAAGAATGTTCTCAAAGCCTTGTTTTTAACTTACTCAGTCTTGCCACACGTGACCATTGCTCCAGAGGCCGCGTGCGTGCGCACACACTGCTTTTACGCAAGAAAAGCGGGCCAGTCAAAAGCCAGCACTTGGTCACTACTGGGCCTTTTGGGGGACAAAAGCTGGTATGGTCTATTCTATAGGGTGACTCAGAGAAAAGTCAGGGTGCTCTGAAAGGAGAGGCAGTAAAGCCTGAGATAACAGCCTCACAATGTAGTTTCGGTTCATTTGGAACACATGAAATGAGGCTGGAGAGACCTGTGAAGGACATTATTAGCATTTAAAGTTTGCCCCTGCTCTGACCTCCCTGCTGCCTGCATTTCCCTTTAGATCAAAGCAACATGGGGGAGAGAGTTGACACTCAGGTTCAGTTTCTGACCATGCTGCGATACCCTTGTTTTACGACCTTAGGGTTCTCAATCTTTACTTGGGTTGACAGACTCATTTGAAACAAAAAAGCAGGGTGTGTGTTTTAGTCATGGGGAGCCCTCCGAAGGAAGCATCCAGAAAGGGCTTTGAAAGGTCTCAGAAAGCAGGCTGGCAGCTCCTCAGGCCTGGGAGGTATCAGTAACCAGGAAGTTTCTCTATGTTGTTTTTCTTACTGCCTCTCTGAGGAGCAGTCTGGAAGGTATATGGAGATGGGAGAGTTCTGAAGACTACCTGCCCCCTGCTGTATAATAAATCTGATACTAAAATTATTGCCGGCCTTCTGAGCCATAATTCTTGCTGAGGCAATAAAGAAGTGTGTGCATTTGTGTGTGCGCACATGCCAGTGTGCTTGTGTGTGTCCGGCTTGCCTCTCAGGTTGTGGGAGGTCAGAGAAGTGACTGGGTCTCACAGTTGATATTTTATGACTGTATCTCCTCTGCTCCCTGCTCCCTCCCCCACTCCTGTGATGGAAGTGTAGGGAGTAGGTAGAAGGTGGGTAGAGGAGAAATAGTGCCACTTGTCTTTCAGGTTTGTGTAAATCTCTGTCACGTAGGTAGATGTGCTTTGAGAATCTGTTGGAATGTTTTATAATTGAGTGTTTTACTTTGGTGACAAGGCATTACTTAACTCCTCTCTGCTGTCTTCCTTATGCTCTGGGTGGGGGAAGAGGTTTCCTTCTAGGGAACTGTGTCCACGGACGGGGACTCATTCTGGGTGGCCAGCTAACAGCTTTCGTAATTAAGTGGGTATTTGGGTCCCTCAGTGCACAGTCCTCCTGGAAGGGACAATTCTACTTTAAAAAAAAAAAAAAAAAAAAAAAAAAAAATTCACCTTTAGCTGCAAATGGCTGTGTTGGGGGTTGTATTTGATTTTAAATTGCCCATGTCCAGCAACCCTCTGTTATTCATTAAACAATAAAATGTTTTTAATCTTCCTGCAGCTGTGTTCACTGTGTGGGGCTTGCTTTTGGGGAGGAGGGGGAGGAGAGCCCTACGTGCTCCCTCTCCTTTCCCCTTTCATACTCACCAGGCCTTCTAGAAAGCACTGCTCGGCAGTGCCGGGATTCCTTCTGGTGAACTTTCCCAAGTGAGTGGCTGGGACCCTTATAAGCAGAGGCCACCTGGGGTCAGTCTGGATTGTCAGCCCCTGGGGCTGAACTGCTTCCTTTGTGGGCAGAGCCTAGAAATGGGTTTGTGTCACAGACCGTTTTATAAAGTCTGTAACTTTTCCGCCCCACTCCCCTGGCCCCCCTGCTTTGGGAGGGCTTGATTTGTCTGTCATAACCAGAAACAGGTTTCGAGCTCCTGATCCATTATAGATACGTTTAAGACGACCGCCAAGCCTGAAGCCACTTAAAGAGCACGTGCAAATAGATGCAAAGGCAAGAAAGTAAGCGAGGGAAAAGGGGGGGAAAGAAACAGTCTCTTCCAGATCCCCTGTAGTAGAAACAGAAAAACACAGACTGACAAGGGCCCCACAGAGAAACAACACTGTGCTCCAGAGCAGGCACATTAGTGCTTGGGTGGGAGGGACATGCCCAGGGAAGGTTGTCCAAAGAGCCAAGGACATGGTGCCCTTCCCAAAAGGGTAGGCCCCAGTGGTGCGTCTATAGGACCTAGGGGCCGACTGTCTCAGGCTCCTGGTGGAAAAGGGCAAGGTTGGTGGCATAGGAGGGTTCCTGTGCTATCCCAGCTGGCCTGTGCTTCTGTTCCAGGATCCTTCAGTTAGGAACTATTGCAGCATTTGTTTAAAATAAAAAAAGCGGGGGGGGGGGGGGGGGCTCAGTACCAAGAAAAAATAGCCACCTTCAGGCAAAAGACTTGAAGTGTGTTAGAGGAGCAGGCTTTCCTGGTCACAGGGAGGCACATTGCTTTGACTTCCTCCTGGATCGGCACAGCCCAAGTTTCTTTTTTCATCCTGGAAAGGGGCTGGCTCTTCAATTCGAGCCGTGACCCAGTAGTAGCTCCCTTTACTCCCTGTTGCTTTACTGTGAGAGTCCTCTGAGCTGGCCAGGCTGTGCCCTCCACCCTGCCTGGTTGTCCTGGTGATGCCCTGTTGCAGGGCTTTGAAGGTAGCCCTCAGTTCAGCTGACCTTGAAGCTTAAGGCCTGCGTCTGTTCCCGCCCACTGTGACGTGCACGCCGCGCAGCTGCTGGCCCAGAATCTACTTGAACTGATAAACGTCTCTCACTCCAAACAAAAAATAAACCTGGGTGCTCTATGTATGTATTTTGAGGTGCGTATGTGTGCTTTTTCTCGACAACAGCTGTGCAGTCACAGCCTGTTTTGAAATCTGGGAAGTTTATTTGGCTTTAAGTGACTAGGGTAAGTAGGAAGGGAGAGAGGTGGGATTTGACGGTTACCATACATCGAACACCATAACCTAATTAAAAAAAAATCATTAGAAAACATTTCACTGAAACAGTATAAGAGGAGTGGGTGAGATGGCTCACTGGGTAAAGGCACTTTGCACCCAACAATGCAACCCTGATGACTGGAGTTCTTTTCCGAGAACCCACATGAAGGTGGAAAGAGAGGACCCATCCCACAGAGCTGTTTTCAGACCTCCAAGTGCACACAACCCTAGTAACAGAATTTTAGGATAGTCTATGAGATAATGCAAAGAAAGTTTTTCTGTCCACCAGAATTTTTTTCACCTACTCTAGGTTTTTTTTTTTTTCTTTCTTCCTGTCACCATGGAGATAAGATTTTGGGGCTCAGTGATGTCATCTTTCCTACTGGGTGTGCTGGCTCTCCAGGACTGGCTTTCAACCTGAACTTACTCGGAAAGTTGAGTCTGCTGCTGGTATAGAGAGAAGTTAAAGTTGGCCAAAAAATTTCACACTTGCCTGCAATCAGCTGCTACTCAAAGGGCTTTTTCACCCTGGCAATCACGTTGGTAACAATGTATCGGTGTTAAAAGTCCTTTAGGGTTTATTTTCTCTTTCCTTTCTCAAAAGTATTTCTCTTTGAAGAAAATGCATTCCTGCTGGGGATAAGCTTGGGGCAGCAAGGGTCAGCTTGGGGAAGAGGGAATTTGAAGGACTGGAGCTGGCCCCGCTTTCTCAGGTGAGATGCACAGTCCCAAGACCTTCTTACTAGGGAGAGTGTTGGGAGGGGGTGGTTACCCATGTTCCTGGGAAGAAAGTGCTTCCTTTTTTTGTTTTTGTGTTTGTTTGTTTGTTTTGTTTTGTTTTTTTTCTGTGTCTTTCAATGGCATAGAGTGGATAAGAATATGGCAAAACCCAGAAAAACCCAACACTCACACAATTTCACAGTCGGGCAGAACATGACGTTCAGGGTGGGTTTGTACGACTATATTTTCACATTAAAGTATTATCTCTGCTTCTGGTACAGAGAGGAGGGAGGACAAGAGAGAGAAAAAGAGGGTGGGGGAAGAAGGGAGAAGGAAGGGAAGAAGGGAAGAGTCAGGGAAGCTCTTCCCAGGGAGACCAGGGGAAAGCTTGCGCTTTATCAGCTGATGGGAGCCCTGCGGGACACCTCCTCCCCACCCCCCCAGTTACGCCTTCCAGGTGTTTGCATTTAGCTGCTTTGAATTCTGTGGTCTAGAACTAGATGTTTAAAAGCAGTTACAGGAACAGTTACTCAAAGAAGTATTTGTACAAACTTCTGTGGCCCTGGAACCCTGTGGCCCCCGCCCCCAAGACTCTGTATTTTTAGAAATGTTTTCTTTTCTCATTGCCTGTCCCTTAGCAGAGGGCCCCTCAAGTACTTTCTGTCATGAAGGTCTGATTTCTTGAACATGTGTTTGGGGGCTGCGAAGGGTTTTATTTAAAAAAAAAAAAAATCTGTAGGCTCTTTGTCTGGGAGATCAGTACCCTTTCATCCTGCATGGATGGGGTGGGAGGAGGGACCTGAGTGATGCCCCTACCTTTCTGCTAAGGGCAAGTGAAGGGGTCATGTGGCTGAGAGGAACCTGTGCAAGCCTTTTCTTTTTTTAATTTGCATCCCACCCCATTTCTGACAACTGATAGCCAATTCCTTATCCTGACCCTACTATGTAGACAGAATAATTTCATGTAGATCAATGGGAAAAGCAGCTGTATCCACCATTGGTTTTGGCATTTATGGAGCTAACTTTAAAATAGATTTTAATCTTTAGACTGAGCACACGTTTTAACGTGTTTTCGGGCCGGCAGATGGTAGTTTTTGACACTTACTCTTTTAGACTTCAGTCTCTCCTGGACGCTGTGTGCCCTTACCTTTTCCTCAAGGGTCCTAATAAGAGCGGCGGCTGGTCTAAATCAGCGTCTCTGAGAATCATTGATTCGCTAATTGCTCTCATAAGTGGAGCCCTGGTTTCCCCTCCTGCTGAGAGCACTTTTCTTTTCCGCCTCTTCGGTGAGGAGTGAGGTGGGCTTCTGCAGTGTTTCAGAGGTAACCAATAAAAGGGGTTCGGCCTGCTGCTGTTGCTAATTGCGTTCCTTGGAGGTGATCACATCACCAGCATCCGGGCTCCTGGAAACAAGGGGCTGCATGCCAGTGACCTTTCCTGCCTAAAACTGCAGGGCCCAAGGTCCTCCCAGAATGATGGGGAGTGCCTTTCCCAGCCCTCTGTGGGCCCCAACTTAATTTGCTTGCTTCCTGAGGCAAAGTGACCTCCCAGTAAACTTGCCCGTTCCTTTTAAAGAGAACAAACAAAGTGACGGCAAGGTGTGTTCTTTGGGAGCAGTGGGCAGCGGGGGAGGGGTGTGCGGAGGGATGTGGGGCGCTTGTTAAAATGCCTACTTGGGGTTAGGTTTGTATGCAGTCAGTGAGTTTAAGACTGGAGGCCTTGAGAACAGCTGGGTCTGACGAGGTGGAGGCCACAGGAAGGTCGGCCTGGCCTGCTGAGGGACGGTTGCATGGCAGAGGCAGTACAAACAGCACTTGGCATTGAAGGTTAAAAAGAAAACATCTCCTCTCTCCCCTACACCAGATCCACTGTCTTTTTCAGTATTCCTCAGATCAGGGGCCTCGAAGCGTTTATTTATTTATTATTTATTTTCCACCAAACTAAACCTTTATTATAAAACCTCATCTATGCCAGGGGCTCTTGTGGAGCCCAGGAATAATCTGAGACTATTAGGGAGGAAGGGTGGTATAGGTGATACAGGCCAGTTCATCCTTAGGAATACTCAACCTGGCTGGGCCACCTGATCTTGGAAGGCCCACCGAGTGAGAGTTTGGGGTACTACTTCCACAGTTTCTGCTCAGTTATCCTTGAGGGGGTATGTAGGGGCAAGAGCGACTGGGAGCACTTTGCAGGTAGAGGGACTGTTAGCATCCTAACCCCAAGTCTGGTTATTGGTTTGTGTTGAGGTTCGGAGTTCTGGTTCACTGCCCAGTCACAGGCAGAAGTTGGAGCTGTGGTTCAGGAAGGCTTGTGGTACCTTCTGCCTGTCTACTCTCCATGGAACTATCACACAGCTCTCTTCTTGCCTTTGTTCTTAAAGGCGGCATCCAAAAAACCTTTGCTTACCTCATTAAGCCTTCTAAATGGTCTGGTACCCTAGTTCGTAGCCTCCTTTGTGTGGTTGGTCAGTCAGTAGTCAAATAGGTTCTTTGGTCAGCCCCGTCTAGAGGGGAAAGGGTACATGTTCCTGTAGTAATGAATGGAATCAGCTTTGCACTTGTACCCAGACCATGGCAAGTCAGAGGCACCGCTGACCACCATGATGTAAGGACTCTAAGTGGTCCGTGTCTTCTGGGTGAGTGAGTTGAGGCTGGTCAGGTTATTTCTACAGATGCAGTGTAGGTTGGGGCTGGTCTTGGGAAGCCCTGAGGAGATGTTTGGACTTCCTTCTTTATTGTCTCTCTAAGAAGAATAGGTAGATGGTGGGGGTGTATAATGGTTAGAGCCTCTTCCTTGGCAACTGATCTGGCATCAAACCTGGATTGAACTCTGACTGTGTGACCTGACCAGCTGACCTCAAGAGCATCTCACATATGCCACCTGTAAAATAAGGATGATCAGACCTGGTGGCTCCGATGCCTCCTGGGAAGGGTACACATTCCTCAGAGAACCTCACGGAACACCAGCCATCCAACAGAGTTGATTTTTTTGCCAATGTGGATTTAGTGGTTGTCGCTGAGACTGGGAGATTGTCTTGTACCCAAACCTTCATCATCAGTTTGTCACTTGTGATGATTTGGCCTGTGAAGCCACAGTGTGCTGTTGAGGATCCTGGTCCTCGTGGGTTAGCTGTGCCCTTCTCTCCTTTCTGACAGATTTCTTCAGCCTTCCAGCATCTGGGGAACTGCGGGCTGGTTTTGCTGAATCCTAGCCTCTCCTGGGTCACCCTCCTGTCCCTGAGTAAAGTGTACAAGGCACTGGCTCCAGTTTGTGCTTAGATCCTTGGCTGTCATCTCGGGGATGGATCTGTGTCAAGACTATAAGATGGCATTGGTAGCAGTTGATTCTTTGGGTAGAAAGTGGGGAAGCAGTGATAGAAGGCGCAGTGGAGGTGGTGGGGCGACTGTGGCGTTAATGTTTAATTGCTCGCGGTGTTCTAGGGTTTCCCAGCCTGTGGGCATTTGGGCATTTGGGGCCAGATAAAGCGGTGCATGTGTGTAGGGAGAAAGAGATATGAGACAGGGGTTGGGTTGGGAAGCCCAGTGTTCCTGGTCGCTGCCTTGAGACTGCAGTGTGCCCCAGCTACTCCATGTGGGAGCATGCCCTTCTGGTTGAGAACCATTGAGCTGGCCTGTTTGAGTGGAGAAGGGGATCTTTGTTCAGGTTCTGAGGTTCTGTCGCGCATGGATGAGAGCCTGCTTATGGAGCACGGGAGCAGGAAGGTGCCTGGAAACCCACAGGGTCCACCGTCCAGGCTTGGGCTGCCTCCCGTGACCAGGCAAGTGCTCTTGAGTTGCGTGACCTTCCTTTAACGGCTCTCTCTGTGTCTTAAGGGAAAGGGAGGGTAAGGTGGGCACCCTATGTCCTGTGCTCATGTTCCCATCACTGTGGTATTTCAGGGCAAGGCCTTTCACTAAGGTGACATTGCTCTCGGTCCTGTCTTGGTGCCTCCGACACTTGGTTCTGCGCTCACAAGTTGTCCCTGGCTCACACAGATCCATTACTTGTAGGAGTGGCGTTCCCGCTAGGAGTGGCGTTCCCGCACACGTTGAATAGACTTTTATTCAAAGCGATTTATTTCTCAGAAAAAGGATGGCATGCCAGATTCTGCTGCCCTCTCCCCTGCCCTTCCTGTTGCTCTGCTACCTGGTAGATGAGGCTTGGAGGGGCTGTTTGGTGAGGTCAGTTAGCCAGGACTTTGCTGAGGCCCCAGTGAAGATAAATTATCTAGTGAAAGTTAGGTGTTGCTGCTGTTCTTATAAAGCAGAAAAGTCAGGTGTATGCTATGAATTCTATCACACAGTTTGCCTGTGGGAGGGCCTTGAGATGCCTGGAAGATTAGTTAGGTCAGTTCTAGAGGCCTGGCAGCCTGGGCACAGCAACATGGCCACTGGCCCTGGGCACCACTGGCTCTTTAGTTTTGGGTGAGCTGGGGAAGGAAGCACAACAGTGAACTTTGTCTGTGGGAGGCTTGGGACAGGACCTGTGTGTGCCAGGGAGTCTCCCATAGTAGGGTGAAAGCTGGCCTCGGAGGGGCCCGGGGTAGCTTGCTGGTTGAAAGAACCAACCTCCCAGCAAGTTATAAAGACCCAAGTGCTGGGCCAGTTACTTTCTTGGTACCTTGGTTTTCTCATCTACAAAACGGGGGTGAGAGGAACAGTTCTTACTTTGGGTGATGTGAGAACCTAGAACCTGGCAGGAGGTAAGGCATCCATCAATGGCATTTTTCTGGAGTGGGTTGGCTAGCTGTGCCCCTGAAGTTTTGCGACAGGGACTCTTTAAAGTATTTTTAAAATTACATTTATGTATTTTATATGCTGCCCCGACAGCATCCTGATAGTGGGCTGGGGGCAGCATCAGGCAGAGGAGGAACTATCTCCCTTGGCCTTTGGAGCATCCCCGACCTGCTTCCTGCTGAGCCATCACCCCCCCACACCCAGTTCTCACACTGCTGGAGCCTGGAGCCGCAGGCCTGTTTTTCAGGTTGTGTCCTTTCGGAGGGGAACTGGAATGTGTGTGCATGCAAAAGAAAACATCGAAATGTTTGGGGAGTGTTTTAGGAAAATAGCACGGAGCAGATTGCCAAGACTTGCTTATATGGTTCTCTTTCTTTTCCCTTTGCTGTGTACAAGCGCGATCAGCATCCCGGATCATTCTGCGATGCAGCTTTGGCTTTTCTTACCCTGACTGGTCTTTCTTACAGCAGAGAGGATACAATTCAGCGCCAATAATACCGAGCAATAAATAACCCAGAGAAGATGAATAGCCTTGTGTGGTGGTAAATTAAAGTTGATTTATTGCACATAATATATACAGGTGCTCCTAATGTAATTAAGCAGTGCGGCTTTTAAATGCTGCAGGATCTGAAAGAAGACCCAAGAAAATTGGGTCTTAATAAGGCTTATTGAAATAGCAGCTAAACACGCTGCTTAGTACCATTAGGGGATGCTGAGAGATGGACCCGCTCTGCCGTGCCTCTCACTGTGGGATGACACGCCTGACCCACTGTCAGTGGAGCCTGCACTAGAACTGCTTTTCCCCACAGTAGGGCCAGGTTGTGTTAAGCTATGCCTGCACCTTTGTCTCTTACATAGAGCCATCAAGTGACTGAACAGGCTTTTGCCAAGTGTGGGACAACAGGGTGAGGCTGTGGGATTGAGCCTCTGGTGTCATTGGCACTCCAGTCTAACTAACCAGCCCAGACAAGAGAGGGTTCGTACACAGAATAAACATAACCAACTGTGGGTTGCCTGAGTACCATGCTGGCCACGGGAGGCAGGGGTGGAAACAGAAAACAAAGCGTCCATCTTTAAGGGTGGATAAAAGGGTGAGAGTGTTAGGTGCATAATTGTAGATAGGGGGTTGAGAATGTCATTGGGGATTAGAGGAGGGGACCAAGCCACAAGACAGGTATACTCAGGAGAATGGCTGAAAGTCCAGTGCGTTAGGAACTAGGAAGGCCTTTGAAGCAGGGTGGGTCAGAGCTTGGGGACAGTAGCCTGGGTGGACCAGTAGGGTTGGCAGGAGGTCACATGGCTAGATTTGCATTTCAAGCCTATGCTATGGAGGCTTTGCTTGGAGATGATGGGGTCATGGATGCAGGTGAGCAAGAACGGATCAGATGGGAGTTCATATGTTAGACTGAAAGCTCTTTGCAGCCTTGTGGGAGACAAGGACCTGGGATAGGAGCGGGGCTCAGTCAAGTGTGTTGCAGGCCAATTAGAGCGTATGACACTAGTGGGGTGGTGGGGTACCTGGAGGGAGGTGGGTGAGCACTCAGCCAACGCTCTGAGTACTTGTTAGAAAAGGAAGAGACAGATCTTGCTAAGAGCCTCAGCTGTTAAGGTTTCTGGGATACAGAAGCCTGTGGACCTGTGGCTCACAAGGAGGGCTTGTGCCAAGGTTCCCTTGGACAAGAGCGAGTTATTCTAGAATGAGTGCAATGGAGATGCTGGTTTGGGGTGTTTCTGTGGGTTGTCTGGAGGAAGCAGGAATGTTCATCAGTCCATTGAGGAATCTGTCCTCCTCCACTGAGGAATCAATCTATCCTCCCAAAGTTTGTGCCCTACTGGGAGAAAAACCTCTAGGACAGACATTTTGACTGTAGCACGAACGTAGGTCAGGAAGGGGCCGTTCTCCTGCACTGAGCATTTGAAAGGAAGATCACTTTCAGTAATTAACTGATCATCTGAATCCAAAACTATGAAACTGTTTCCTGCAGAAGTCCTTTTCTGGGACTCATAAACTCACTTTGCATAGTTTATGGTGCCCATCAACTCATAAACTCACTACATGCAGTTTATAGCACCCATCAACTATGGTACCCAGGTTATTCTGGGTAAGGTTAAAAACAAAAGCCAGTCTACTTGTTCAGTGGCATTGAGCACTTGTGGCTTTCAGAGCAGTTCCTGGGTGGATCCCAAGCCTGGGGTCCCTTTGAGGGGAGACCCTCAAAGCCTTTCCTGCTGGGAAGAACAGCCTGACATGACACTCATGCTCAGAGCAGGAGTAGGAAGCCATTAGGGGGTGTTTGTAGCTCCCTGGCCTGGCTGGAGGCCCTGGGCTGCTCTGCTTGCTCCTCAGGCTGGATCGGGGGCTGTCTATACCTACCATCGCTTGCTTGTTTGCAGAATTAGGAAAGACTCAACTGTCTGATCAGAATTTCCCCGTGGATACAGAGCACATTCCTTAAATATACAATCAGGGCTTTGGTTGTTTTCACAGAACACGGTTCAGTAGATGTTGAAGACCGGATAGATGATGTATATTTACTTTTTCTGAGGCTTGTTCAGGGAGACTCAAGTTCCCCTGTCACCTTTAAGTGTGCTCGCATCTGTCTCCTCGAGGCTCTGTCCCTCCCCACTCTTGCAGGATCTGAGGGAGATGGGGTGGAGGTAGCTCTGCTCATGGCCCTCAGGAAGGCTTCTGGAAGCGGACTCGTCTCTTTTTTGACAGATAGAACAAATCCTATGCGGGGAGTATCCTGCTCTGACCAGCAACAAATTGAATATTCGCGTGACCTTTTTCTTGCAGGAGCGGAGAGAGTGCAGAGGGGTGGGAGCAGAGTCTCCTTTATCATCTGTCTTGCCTCCTTGTTTGTTCAGTGCAGCACTTTAGTGGGTGCAGGGTGAGCATCTGCCTTTGATTCTGAAGTGCACGGGGCGGCACCACTGGGGCCGTGGCAGATGAGCAAGTGGAAGAGAGTGGCCACATTGGGTGTGAAGGTGGCAGGAGAAGGGACTGAGCTTATTCTGGAACACCTTCCTCCCCACAAAATCCTTCACCCCTCCCACACTTCCCCCCAATCCCCCAGCTAGCCGAGTCTGTCATGCCCACATCAACTCAAGCAGAGTGAAAAAGTGAGTTCAGACACTTTATAGGACCACTCCGGGGGCTTTTCCTGCATCTCACATACCCTCCAAGATAGTCGGCTTGTCTTGGAACCATCCTGCCACAGCCACAAGTCAGTTTCCCCCTGCTTTTGTGCTCCCAGTGGACCCTGCAGCTTGGCTAAGAAAGAGGCGTTTGTTAGTTCATTTCTTCGTTCATTATTCATGCAGCTTGTAGTAATTAGCATTTAGCAATGTGGTTGCTGGGGCTAGTTGAGTTGTGCTCGTTCATTGAACAAACATTTGTTGATCCCATGTGTGCAGGGTGTGGCCCGGGCAGTCTTTGTGGGAAGGCATCAAGGGGTGGTGCAAAATCAACAGGTGTTTGTGGGATGCAAGTCGGGGTTGGGGTGGGGGGGATGGGGGTGGGGCCAGACAGTGGGAGATCACGTCCTAGCCACTTTCTTAAGGGGTGATTGCTGATTTGGGTTTTAGAGACTGAGTAGGAGAGATTTAGGGTTGGAGAAGCAGCGAGTGCCACTCCTCCTTCAGGGCAGGCAGGATTTTGGGGGTTTTGTTTCCCATCATGGATGATCCCGGGGGAGCTGAGTGACTTCCTGGCCTCTTCCTTTGCCCACCTTGTGTCATTCAGAACAAATGCACCTCTTGCCTAGCAGCATATGGTGCCCCTGCGCACCCTGCTTGCTAGGGAAATGGCTCACAGTTGTCGAGGAGGAGAACAGCAAAGGGTGCTGGGGAATCTGCAGGCTGGGGAGGTGGGTGTGTCGGGGCGGGGGAGAGAAAGAGCCGACATCAAGACCCAGGGAAGAGAAAGATGAGCCTGCCATGGCTACCAAGTGAACACTTCCACAAATATGAGCTCACTTGGTGGCCCTTCAAGTAAAAGTGGTTCACCTCTGGGGAGACCTTTTTACCCCTCCTCCGTTTACAAGTGAGGTGGGTTGAGAGGGTCACCCAGAGCAGCAGGCTGAGGTAGTGTTCAGGCATTTGGTGGTGGTGGGGTGTTGCCTCTCCCTGGTATGTAAACTCTGTTTTTCTTTGTTCTAGCCAATGTTTGTTTGTTTTTGTTTTTGTTTTTTTTTTCCCTTATAGGAATTACTGAGGGGCTTGGAGGGGGAGAGGAAAGGCTCCTCTATAAACAGCTGTCTTGCTGATTCAGTCTACAAAGTGGATTTTATAGCTAAAGTATTTGTTCTCACTTTAAAATTCCAGAACAGCCCTGTCATTTCCTTAGCTGAGAGAAGGGGGTCTTTGAGACCTAGGGGCCATCTCCGCCCATCGACAACCTTTGTTGAGAAGGAGGAGGAGGAGGAGGAGGAGGAGGGATTCCAGGGAACTTTCTTTGAACCAGTCATTTCTAAAATAATCTCATGCTCAGTGCAGAGGAGTTTTCTTCCCAAAGTTTGAGTTCCCAGTTTATATTGCCTTCATCTTGTTTGAGCTCGTCACTCTGGCTTAAAAAAACAAAATCAACAAACAAACAAACAAAACCCCCTTCATTTTCTGTAGCCATCACAGATGAATACCTGCTTAATGTTTGCATGTAAGCATTTCATTTTTTTAATGCAAAATTTCATCATTGCGTGATCTGAGATAGTTGGTTGCCCTGAGATTATTAATAAATTGTGATGGCTAATGGTGTATGACTCAGAACATATATTTAAAAACAAGTTGGAATAGAATAGGTCCTTTACAAAATTAATTTTTTTGTTGGGCTACTCTCTTGAGCCTTTTTTGTTTGAAGCCAGCTTGCTTTGTAGTGTTCATATAGGCCCGATTGCAATTAACATAAATTACCTTTAAATACCACAGCTAGTTGCTGTGGAGAGAGGCCAGGGCTGTGCCTGCTTATGGAGAGTTCAGAGGCTTGGTCATTGTCTGTGTTTTTAATCTCACTGTAGATCAAATTCTGTTCCCGGGGAGGCCCGGCGGATCCTGTCAAAGATTGCCTGCTTTGATGGTGAGGAGAAGGATTAAGGTCTCAATCCAGTAGTAGGACATTTCCTTCCCAAGGCAGGATAGATAATCGTGAGACACTTGCTTGTTTTAAAGAAAGTTATGTTAAATACGATGTGGAGCCTGGGACAGAAGAGGTTCGTCAGTCTGGAGTTTGCTCAGGAGCTTTGAACTGGTGTTTGTTTCGTACTGTGGTTAAGGTAGCATGGGATGAGAGCTAGCAACATTAGGGGTAGCTGGGGAGAATGTGCAAGGGACACTGTCCACTACCCCTGCTTAGCCTTCTGTTATTGCCAAGTTATTTTAAGATAAAACAAAATGTAGGGTAGGTTTGGGATACTCTTTTATTTGGTTACTGTTTGGTTTCTGAGCCTTCAGAAGGGTGTCTATGTAGGGAGGACAGCTTACTCCTGTTCTGTAGACTGAGAAAGTTAGGCCTCAGGGGAACCAGGGAGCCCCGGAGCAGATCTGTCTCTAGCTCATGCCTGCCCTCTGCAAAACGGTAGCCAAGGTATCTCCTCCTAATTCCACCAGCACTCATTGCCTGTGTGGACAGCTAGCATCCTATTCTCTTGTGAGGACCAGATGATTGCGTTAAAAAAAAAAAAAAAAAAGCCAAAACCAAAAGAAACAAAAACAACTTGTTTCCTCTCATCCCTCGAGTATAAAGTTTTATTCTAGAACACTGACTGAAGTTTCCTGAGAGCTGAATTTTGTCGCCTTTTTTGTTTTAAAAATGTGCTGTTTCACAAATAGTGCATGGTTATGATTTAAAAATTAGCCACTCAGAGAACTTACAACATTGCCAGGGATGGCTCCCCAGGCTCCTCCCCACCACAGTGACAAATTAGAATCCCTCCCTCCCTTCCTCCCTCCCTTCCTCCCTTTCTCCCTCCCTTTCTCCCTTTCTCCCTCCCTCCCTCCCTCTCTTCCTCCCTCCCTCCTTCCTTCCCTCTCCTGAGGCTCACAGTGACAGGTTCCTAGTATGAATATTTTGTAGTATGCTTTGCAGTGGGCAGAGTCCCTTTGGGCGACATTCCTTTGGAATTATTCCTATTCTTGTGTGAGTCCCTTTAGGTTTTCCAGCCCAGTGCTGGGTGCCTTGTAAATTTCCAATAAGTGGGGCTTGATTCAGATCAAGCTCCAGTGAGGAGAGAAGATGCAGGGGTGGTTTTCGGTGTAGTGCTGGGGGTTAGGTAGGGACTGAGGGGGGAGGGGGGAAGGGGAGGGAGAAAGTACCCACAATCAGCTCCCTGGACCAGGTGCTGCCTTAGGATTCCAGGGACAGACTTGGAACACTGGTGAGTGTGCTGGGGAAGGGCATGGAGGATATGGAACAGGTCCCTTTGTGTAGATGGAGACAGGGATGGAAACTGAAGGTCGCTTCCTGGAAGTTCAAGATGACTGAGATCTGAGGATGTTCTCAGAGTCTGGATACATTGAATTACGGGGGGCGGGGGGACAGACAGTAGGGTTGGGATGGAGAAAGGGAGGACAGTTTGGTCAAGGCAGGGGATACTTAACCTTTGGCAAACTAGGAGCTCTTAGGGCTTCTTGGGACAGAAGGAATAGTGGTATGAAGATGTTTTCACTAGGCGAGTGAGTTGAGCAGAAGGGACGAGGGGTTTATTACAGGGTTTCTGGAAGGAGGAACCTGTGTTAGTCAGCGTTCTGTCACTGAAACGCAAAGCCTGAGATAATCAGCTTGCAAACGAGAAAGGTTTATTTTTGTTGAGGTAGTATTTCTTGGCAATAGTGCGTAGGGCAGCAAAACCGTTCATCTTGTGGACAGGAAGCAAGTGGAGGCACTGAGGTCCCACAGTCCTTTGCTAGGGCATGCCCCTAATTACCTCTTAAAGGTTCTGCTACCTTTAAGTCCTGCTACCCAAGGGCCTATCCTTGGACACATGGCCCTTTGGGAGCTGTTCAAAATCCAAAGTGTGGCAGAATCCGTGTCCTCTGGCAGTGCCCCACAGGAGAAGCTTGGTCAAGGAGATTGTCAGCTCATCCTATCTGTGGGTGAGGGATGGTGTCTGCTTCTAACTTGTTGGCTCCTAGGAAGCCACTGGGAGGCTTATTTCTTCTCTGGGGGTAGGGGTGAGGTGGGGATGGTGGGTGTACAGTGGTGTGGATGCTCAGGCTTGCCTTATTAAGGAAAAGGTCCCAGAAGTGTTAGCTGTGTGGTTCCTACCCTCACTATGTGGTGTGTATGACAGCTTGCTAGACGAACTTTTGCTTTGTGACATTGGTAGCTACATTTCCTTTTTGGCTTTGCATTGCCCCTACAGATGCTTTCCTTAGCTCAAGGGGGAGAGGTGGGAGGTATTTACTATTGAGGACCTTTGGCGAGCATGCTTCTGTGGAGAGAGAGGTCATGGAGGAAGAAGGCTGACCCCAAGAGAAGAAAACAACTTGAGTTCAATTTAATATTTCACCTTATACAAACAATATTGATAAATAAATACAGTATTGCATGCAAGGTATGAACATCCACCTATTTGCCCCGTGGCTTCGAGGAAGCCTTCCCCCCCCCCCCCAATTTTTAAAAAAAGATTTATTTATTTATTATTATGTATACAGTGCTCTGCCTGCATGTACACCTGCATGCCAGGAGAGGGCATCATATCACATTATAGATGGTTGTGAGCCACCGTGTGGTTGCTGGGAATTGAACTCAGAAACCTCTGGAAGAGCAGTCAGTGCTCTTAACCTCTGAGCCACCTCTCCAGCTCCGAGGCAGACTTTTTTGATAGTCTTATGTTGGACCCTACATAAGAAGACTTCATTTTCATCCTGACTGATACTTAATCCTAACTCTTGGGAGACTAAGGCAGGAGGATTGAAAGTTTTAGGTCAGCCCAAGTAGTACAATGAGACACTGCTTAAAATAAACAAACACAGCCGGGTGATGGTGGCACGTGCATTTAATCCCAGCACTCGGGGAGGCAGAGGCAGGTGGATCGCTGTGAGTTCGAGGCCAGCCTGGTCTACAAAGTGAGTCTAGGACTGCCAAGGCTACACAGAGAAGCCCTGTTTTGAAAAACCAAAAAAAGAAAGAAAGAAAGAAAGAAAGAAAAAGAAAAGAAAAATAAAAAATAAAAACAACAACAACAACAAACAAAGCAGGAAGAGAACAGATGGAGGCTTGTGCCATTCCTGCATGGCTAGCTTTCTCCAATGGGTATCTTAGATCCCTTTAGCTCCAGGATTCATTTTTACTTCTCTGACTCTCTGAAACAGAGCTGTATCCACCTGGGGTGTACGTGAGAGTTTCTTAGGATCCACGTCTGGTAGTGGAGTTGCTGCAGCACGGTGTTTGTGGGAGTTCCGTTTGAATAGACACTGTTCTGAAGACGCCCTGAGTTCCAACGTGGTTGTTTTCATTGCTCCCCCCGCCCCCAATCATCAGTCCTTATGACTATCAGACTTGTTCATTTGTGCCTATCTGGTAGCTTTAATTCGGATTTCACTAATCACTAGTGAGGTTGAATGTCAGCCTTGCTTTTTCTGTAGGGAGCAGAATCTGGACACTGACCCATTAAGATGCCACAAAGCCCCAGCTGTGTGGTAGGCCGCCGTGTCCTCTTCAAGCAGTTTTCTTGCACTGGGGCAGAAACAGACACAGTTGTCAGTGTTGTGAGAGTGTGGGCAGGGTGTGTTACCTTGGGCCCTGTGTGTGTGGGGGGGTTTTGAGATTCTGGCTGATGCTTGTTCCTTTTGACCCCTTATTTTATTAAAAGCCCACGGATGACAGCAATCTGGCTTCAGCTCCATCCCCTTCTTTTTGCTTGATAAGGGGCTTGTTGTTCTTTTTAGTATAAACAGGCAAATAAATGAGAGCTCAGGCGGGTCCCCAGGGTTTGATGGCAGCAAACCTCTGCGGAGGGAATGGCTCCAGGGAGGCCCTGGGGACAGCCCCAAGCAAACATGGGCCCCAGAGTGGTGTCTGCTGGGCCCTCAGGTTGGGGAGGGGTTGGTTAGTACAGGGAGAGAGGAAGGAGGAGGGACCAAGGTGGGGTAGGGTATGATGGGGTGTAGAGACTGGAGCGGGGCTGGGAGGATGGCCATGGCACGGATCCCCGTGGGTTTCATAGGGTGTTTCCTCAAATCTGAAGGAAGAGTGGTTGGGCAGGGAGAATCCGCCATGGCTGAGGCTCTGGGAGAGGGCAGCCTTTGTTTTATTACATGTTCAGTTGAGTGCTTTTATGTGAAAATAGACTTTTGATGTCCTGGGAACTGAGAAGAAAAATCTGCTTTAGCACCTGGGGAAGGGAAGCTGCCTCTGGAAAAAAAAAGAAATGTTCTGTGAGGACAGACTAAAGCTGGCCAGTCATCGTGGGCCGGCCCTGGGCCACGAGTAACCCCATGAGTGGGTGGTGGGACAGGGCACAGGCTTTGGGTCCTGAGGGACGTGTTTAGAAACACAGTGTTAAGGGGGCACGATCAGAGGTCAGTGGCAGGTTTGTAGTAGGGATCCAGCTATAAACACCATCTGTGCTTATGGGCAAGGTTTAGGCAGGAACTGGGCACATAAGAATCACTGATTTTGTCTGGTGGGTTAGTAGATGTTTAAAAAAAGCTCTGTGTTATTATTATTATTCAAGAAAAGGATGCTTCCTACAATAAGCATAGACTGGGTGGTCTGTTGTTACATCAGGCCACTGTGAAAGCCTGTCAGCTCATTTGTTCACTGTGTTTTTGTTAGGCTGGGTGTTTTGATAAAGAAAATTCTAGTCCCTGCCTTCTTGAAGCTCAGGCACTGCTTTGGGATATCACAGAGCCATGGGCATCACACAGGATGGGGCCCAGTTTGCTTTTAAAGGAAGTCAACAGTCACACAGGAGGACCTATTTGTGGGAGGTGTGTGTGTGTGTGTGTGTGTGTGTGTGTGTATCTGTGTCCCTACTGTGTATGTGCATTTATATTTGTGTTCAGAATTCTGGCCCCAGCACTAACCATCTGTGTCGGAACATTAAGCAGGTTTTGATTCACTCTCCTTGAACATGGGAGGGAACTTGGTCGCACACTCCTTGGACACAAGGAGTGTCCAAGTAGGTCTCCTACAGAAGGTTAGCATATAAAGACTCTGCAGTCCACCCCTGAAATCCCAGGATAAAGACAGTACACTGGATACCTACTGTGTGGAAAGTGTTTTGAGGGCCTTGGGAGAGACAACAGAAATAGGACTTGCTGGGACTTGGACTTGAGGAAGCTTAACATCTCTGGAGGGGCCTACAGGGAGAGAGAAAGTAGTCACAGGTCTGGAAGGTATGCTCAGGATGTAGACTCGAGGGTTCTGGAAGGGTGGTTAGCAGCCCAGGCTTTGGGATCAGCTGTTAGTCAGGATTTGGCTTTAGGGTATGCCGCTCTGCAAAATACCCCATTGGGAGCCCCGGCACATCTCATGTCCGACTCATGGAGGAGGAGCCTTACTGACTGGCGTGGCAGTCAAGGTTCAGAGAAAGCCAGGTATCCCTGGAGTCTTGGTGTTGAGGGGAAGGTGGGGGGAGGAATTGCTCCCTTTGCTCTTTCCCTTAGCAACACGCATTCACCCTGAGCTGATTGGGCATGCTCCTCCCAAACAGATAGCTTTCCTGAGGAGTTAATAAATTAGCCTTCCGGGAAAAGAATCTGCCGTGGTGCCAGAGAGGCCTTTGCAGCCCAGTCAAAACACACGTCCACTGTTGTGACGTCGGGCCGTCCTCGGGAGTGTGTAGCTCAGGAAGGGCGGGGGGGGGGGGCAAGGAAGATGGATCCAGAGTGCTGAAGGGAGCCCTCGTGGCAGGCACCTCTGAGGGCGTCCTCCTGTGTCATGGAAGGAGGCAGAAACTCAGGTTGAAATTGACTCACTAGGGCTCCGAGGTTCCGGGGAGGCCAGGGTTACAGATTCTGTTTGTCGTTTCCTGTTGGCTTTCCCTCTGTCCTCCTCTGATGGTTGGTAACATGGCGTGGGCCCACAGGTAGTGTGGAAGGCTCCAGCTATGCCGTCAGATTTCAAACCATTTGCAGTGTTTATTTGAAGGGGATACAATATAGGTGTGCATGGCTGGCCACACTTGGAGTCTTGGCTCTGGGAGACTGAAGCCGAGGGAGCACTTGAGTTCAGAGGTTTGAAATCAGCCTGGACAGCATAGCCAGACCCTCCATCAAAAACAAAGCAAAACAAAAGCAACAAACCAACAAGCACAACAACAAAACAGCTGCAAGGAGGATGCAAAGTTGATGGCTGTATGAAGGCCTAGGAACACCTATTCACTGTGTATTTGTTGGGCACCTACTGTGTGCTCTGAGGACATGGCAGGTGACAAAAACGAACAAGAATCCCAGACAGGGTGGATCTTTCTTTTTCAGCATCCATCCAGGGTAGAGAGAGACCTGGCTCCTGCTGCCTGCTCCAGAGTCTATAAAGTGACCGTGGCCTCTGGGGCCCCTGGCTTCTATCTGGCTTATTTTTGTTTTATTCAATGAGGAAGAGCTTTTCTGCCTGCCCCTTGAGTTTCTCTCTGTCCCTTACCACCTGCGGGCCTTCTGGGGCTCTGAGTTCATACTGCCTGTGGAGAAGATTCATTCCTGCCTGCTAATGAGTGCAAATGAACACTTCCTACCGAGACCCACTGCTTACAAAGTTAGACTCATCTGCACTTCCAGCACACACATGACCCTCCGGTAGTATAGTAAGAAAGCTGCCCTGCCTGGCTTTTTATGCAGATGTAGACACCTCCCACTGTCCTAGCTCCCCCCCTTCCCCCCACTCCCCGCCATGCCCCAGCTGCAGATCTGAATTCTAGGCTAGTTTCCATCACCATCTTACATGACTGTGAGGTCAATGACAGGCTATTTTGCTGGCTTCTTTTATGTCAACTTGCTACAAGCTAGAGTTATTCGATAGGAGGGAACCTTGATTGAGAAACGCCTCTGTAAGGAAGGGCTGTAGGCAGGTGGTGTAGAGCATTTTCTTAATCAGTGGTTGATGGGGAGGGCCCAGCCAGGGTGGTGCTGAGTTCTGTTCAGAAAGCAGGCTGAGCAAACCATGAGGAGCAAGCCAGTAGTAAGCAGCACTCCTCCATGGCCGCAGCATGGTCTCCTTTCTCTGGGTTTCTGCCTACCTGCTTTCAGGGATAGACTGTGATTCAGAAGTATAAATGAAATAAACCCTTTCCTTCCCAAGTTGCTTTTGGTCACGGTGTTTCATCACAGCAGGAGTAACCCTAACATAAGACAGAAATCCTAAGTGATGGCCAGGAAGGAGACTGCGTGGATCCCCTCCTATCTATAGAGCTTTGGGCATTTGCTTAGATGTGTACCCTCCCTTTGTTTTTTTTTTTTTTTTTGCCTTGACACCATATTTACCACTTTGCTGCCAGCTCTGATATTTCTTTAGTGCACCCACAATGTTTTCCTGTATGAAAATATGTCATAAGGATACCAGGCCACTCATAGCCAGGTTCCTTTTAGCTGGGGAACCCCAGGCTTGGAGGAGGAAATTTGCAGTTAAAAAAAAGTTTTTCTCATATCTATTTATATTCGAGGTGTGTGTGTGTGTGTGTGTGTGTGTGTGTGTGTGTGTGTAGTCAGAGACCATCTTGAGGGAGTCAGTTTTCTCCTTCTAGTAGGTTCTGGGGACCAAGCTCAGGTTGTCAAAACTGGCCACAAGTGCCTCTACCCTCTGATTTCATTTTATTTGCCTGTTTTGTAGTTTTGAGGAATGATTGAAGTTTCTAATCGTTTTTATTTCTTGGGCCTTCCAGTATTTTCCAAATCCTTAGCTTCCCCTCACCCACCAAGTGTTTCCTGAGACTCCATAGAACCTCTCAAGATGGTTTATTGTCCATTGTTAGCCAGGGTTGGCTAATGGTGCCCGCTTGTGTAGGGCAGCCCTACTCTAGGTATTGGTAATTGGGCCTCTGTGATGAGATTGACATTTTACAGGTGGGTGTTGGCCACACACTAAGCAGGTCTCCTTCCTTAATATGGCTGGACCCTTCAGCTTATTGAGAGCAGAGGTCTCAAGAGCAGAGAGAAGCATCCTAAGGCAGGAACATAAGAGGGGCCCTTGGCCTGGACCTCAGGAGCCCTCTCTCACTTTGTTTTTAAGCTGTTGGCCTGACCACACAGTTCATGATTCAGGCTATAATGTCAGCTCTTTTATGGCCTCCCCCAAGAATTTCAGACTTGCTGCTAGCTCTTACAAAGTCAGCCAGGTTGTCCATCTGTCCATCCATCCATTCTTCTGTCAGTCAACTAACCAGTCAGTCTCTATGTCCTGTTGGTTCTGATTCTCTGAAATGCCTGTTAACCCTTCTCAGAGCGATTGCTTGTTTGGGGTGTGTGTGTGTGTGTGTGTGTGTGTGTGTGTGTGTGTGTGTGTGTGTGTGTGTGTGTTTTCCCATGTTGGAGAGTATGACAGCAGGGACAATGCCTGTTTCCTTCTCAAGTGCTTCCACAGAGCTAGATACACAGGACGTGCCCAGTAAGTATTCGAAGCGTGAGTGAAGGAATTCCCTAAAAGGAGGGTGAATGGCTTTGTTTTGTTGTGATGGGTCTTGGCTCCTCCCATTTAATAGCGCTGGGTCCCAGGTCCTTCCTTTGTAACTCAGGAGCCACCTCTGCCTCCTGGTAAATGAGATGGGGGTGTCTGCTTGGTAGGAGTGACATGGAGTTACTCCATCACGAGGAGGGCCCGAGGTTGAACATCCCTAATCCGAAGTTTACACTACCAAAAATGGAAAATTCCACACATGGTCTTGTGATGTGGCAGTCAAGTCCACGCACACTAAAAATGTTGCCTAAGATCGCCTTCAGGCTGTGTGCTCAAAGTATACATGAAACATAAATGAATGCCGCATTGATAGACTTGGGCCCTATTGCAAAGACATCTCATTCTGGATTATATCAAATGTTAAAAAACAAAACAAAACAGGACTTGGACCTCTTCTGGTGCCAAGAATTTTGAATAAAGTCTACTCAGCCTGTCCTACCAACCAGCTCTGCCACTGTCAACATTTGGCAAAGACTGTGAAATAATGAGCAGAACATTCTAGAACAGTAGTCGTCAATCTTCCTAATGCTGTAACTCTTTAGTATAGTTCCTCATGTTTTGGTGATCTTAAACTATACATTTTTTGTTGTTGTTGCTACTTTATAACTCTCATTTTGTTTCTGTTAGGAATTATTGCTACTGTTACGAATCGTAGTGTAAATATGTTTTCTGGTGGTCTTACGTGACCCCTGTGAAATGGTTGTTTGACCCCTAAGGGGTTCTAGAGCATAATGGGGTACCACAAACGCCAGTCCAAGTCACAAGTCCCCTTCCAGGTGCCACAAGCTCTTTGCATGAATTTCGTCTTTAAGTATAATTTCTATTTATGTCTCATGAAGCAGTTTTCTTCCTTTTTTCCCCCTGAGGCTGTATCTTGTTGTGTAGCTGAGTCTGGCTTTGAACATGCAGCAGTTCTCCTGCCTTCCCCTCCCCAGGGCTTGGATTAGAGGTGTGAACTATCACACCCAGTTCAGCGCCCCATGTTTAGGATGAGGAAACTAAAGTCTAGAGCTCTCTGTCTTTGGTTGTTGTTGTTGTTGTTGTTTTTCGTGAGACAGGGTTCTACTTTGTAGCCCAGCTGTCCTGGGATTCTCTCTCTAGTCCAGGCTCACCTGCCTCTGCCTCCAAAGACCTGGGATTAAAGGCGTGGGCCACTGCCAGCTGGCTCGGTTCTCTGTCTTACACAGAACTCACTACTTGATTAACAGTTGGGCTCAGACCCTTGGGGGGTCAGCACTGGTCCTTCTCCGGTGGTGTCATCTTTCCTTGGAGTCTCCTTGTGAATGCATTACCACTGACTCTCACTTGGTGTGGGTAGCTGGTATTGCCCAGAGTGAGCTTGCCCGGCTCTTCATCTGTCCACCTGCTTCATTCCACCCTCTTACTTTTTGTAAAAAGTGAGGTTTTATGGTATGTTGGTTATTAAGAGATGATAATGACCACCATGGAAATATAAAAACTGATGCTTGCGGTTCCTAGGGCTGGGCAGCTCATAGACACTAGAGTCTCCTTCAGCCAACTGTAGGCCGGCATGAAGTAGCTGTCATTGCTGGGGAAATCGGTTACTATCTTCATAGTACAGCTTTACTTGATGCGGTGAAGATGATCTTTATTTTTCCAAAAATAATTTTAATTGAGATTTTTCAGATCTGTGAATATAAATAGGGAACTTGTCTTGGTCAGAGTTTATAGTACCATCAAAATAATACTGTTTTGAAATCTCAGAAGGTCATTGTCATTGATGATTTAATGATATCAGCTCTATTGGTCTTTTTCCAAGATGATCTTAATGGGGCATTTGTTGGGTTGTACTTCATTGAGCCCCCAGGTTTCTTAGCACTTTTCTCCTTGCCTTGGGTGCATGTCTTGGGTGCATGTTTGCTGATATGGCTAGGCCAGCTGCCTAGGGAGCCCTGGGAGTCCCCCGCACCAAGATTACAAAGAAATATCACCGTGCTTGGCTTACTACGTAGTCCTTGCTGGTCTGGAACTTACTGTGTAGACCAGGATGGCCTCAATCCCACAGAGATAAAACTCTGATGCCTCTAAAGTGCTGGGATAAATATATCAGACCTTTGTGCTTGGCTTTTTACATGTTTTCTAGGGGTTGAACTTAGGTACTCATGTACACTTTCCAGACCTGAGGGACTTCCGAGGCTGGCTTCAGCCCCTCTCGGTTTTGTATTGTCCTTGAGGCTAACCTCTTCTCACTGGTAGGTTTTCCTCACGTCCACTGAATATTCCAGCAAGGGAAAATTTCAATAGCACGAAGACCGAGGTTATTTAATTTTGACCTGTGGCACCATTGACAAAATTGGCGCCTAAGCCTGAGGTACTTACCCATGATTGTCCAGCTGCATTCATACAGACCTTCCAGTGATGATGAGGCCACCTCCTTAGCTATTAGCTCCGTGAGATCATGCTAAGAAGAACTGGTCTTCTTAGGAATGCCAGCCAGGTTTTCTATAGGCAGAGAAAGCCTTTGAAAAGAAATGTTAATATTCTTCAATAAGTCAAAATGCCCCGCTGAGACGCTGAACATTTGCAGTTCTGTAGTGCGTGCCTCTGTTCTCCTGGGCCAGATCATCACAGGAATTTTAGCTTCAAGTTGGGAGCCAAGGAACTTTGCAGCGCTCCTGTCTTACCTGTGAGCTAGAAGCTGTGTTCAGAGCCGGCTTCTCTTGTTCTTTCCATGGTAACCGCCCCCCCTCCCCCACCCAGTGTCAGTTTTATCCAGAAATTGCTTTGGGCTTTCTCACAGCTCCAGATCCCTTTTGCCACCAGTCACTTCCAGGATGGGCGCAGAGGGTACGTGGCTTAAGCCTCTGTTGGCCTCTTGCTCTGTGGCCCTACTGCAGTAAAGAGCATGTGCTACAGCCTGGATGTGCGTTGGGGCATTTGTACGGAATACCCACTGTGTCCGTGGCTGAGGTCAGTGCACAGGAATGCTCTGTGCTTATTAGAAAATCAGCAAAAATACACTTACGACTTGATCTTTGTGACTTGACTGTCCTTGAGGGGGAAGTCTAGATTGTCAGGTGGCAGTTCCACCAGCAGTTGGGGGACAGAGTCCCTACTTGGGACTCTTTACATCTATGGATGACAACCTAAAGGAAGGAGAGAGACATCATGACTTGAGTGGCGGGAGGGCTCTTGAGGTCCTAATGGAGAGCTTTGGGAATCAGTGGGTTCAGAAACAGCCCGGGTCTGCCGTTGGACACAGACCAGGGTCTGGTGCTATTCTCTGGGTCTCGGCTTTCTGCCTGGCTTTTAGGAGTGGGGAGCGGGAAGGATTTGGCTTTGGTGAGTGAATGAATGAATGAGTCTTGATGTCAGTTCAGACCTGCCGAGTCTAGGAGCTGGGGTAAGAGAAAATGCGCCGTTTCCCTGGGGGATGTTTCCTTCCTTCCTGGTCCCTGGTCTGCCTGCAGTTGCATCCTGCTTCTGGATCCCCAGGTAGGAACCCATGTACTGGGTTGAGTTGCTCGTGGGGGCAGTTGAATGTGCTGGAACAAAGCACCTGATGACAACAGCCGGCCTGAGAACGCAGGACTCCTAGGGGTGGATGCTCTGAGGATGTGTCCTCTGGTATGTGAAGCATGGTGAGAGAGAACCTGTTTTTTCTTCCCAAGAGAAGGGAGAAGGGCACTTAATTCTTCCCTTGGCCTGAGGCTTTCTACCATACAGTGAGGGACATTAGTGTGTGCCCTTGCCTCTCAGTGCTTGGCAGGTAGAAGCTGGACAGAGGTCAGGAGCTTCTGTTGCCATGGCACTTACAAGACAGCCCAAGGCCAGGTAGACCTGAGTTCAGACCCCTTTCTGCCTCTTCCCGGCTGGAGACTGTGGGCATGTTGCGTGCACTTCCTCACCCTCAGTTTTCTTATTTGCATAAAAGGAGTAATGAGCTATTTTGACTGGGATGACACTAACTGCTCAGGACTTCTGTTTGAGGGTTTAGTGGGTTTCTGTGTGACACGGAAATACCAGCTGGCCCTGGAACAACCAGACACTTAAGTGCATGGTGGCTTGTTTCTGTTGTTTGTAGCACACAAGTCTTTGGAGGCTGGTCCTGTTGGAGGCTTATTTGCAGAGGCTTTGGTTCCACAAAGCTCAGGAAGATTTTGGTTATGGAGGTCGGTGATGGGCGGCCCCAGGGAGCGTCAGGTCTTTGACCTCGAATGAGATAATGAAGGGTTTCTGTGTCTGTATTGAACAGCCTGGGGACAGACATGTATGTTTCTCTGTCAAGGACAAATGTCTCTGGATTATGAAATCTTGTTTTACAGTGGACACTTGGTAACAGGGACCACGGTGGTTCTGCATGCAATGCACTCAGGGACTGACTTCTTGCTGTTCCAGGAGACTTTGGGAGGTCTATGGGAGGAACCCCAAATCCTGAAAGCTGATCCTGTGAGCTTTGACCCCCAAGAAGCTGTGAATCTTGGGGAAGAGAGAGAGAGGGAGAGCATCTTGTTGAAACCTTTATTTCAGGTAGTGCAGGGACTACCCTGTTGTCCCTTAGGAGAAAGGGCTTCTGGAAGAACTAGGGTTACAGTGTCTTGGTGCCTGCAGGCAACTTTAGGGAAAAAAGTACTCAAGTCCTAAGCCCGTGTAGGGTTATAGAGAAGTTTGTGCCAACCCATTCCTTTTCGAAGATCACCTTCTGAGAAGGAAATCTGGTGCAGGGTGGTAGCACCCAAGAGGCAAGGTGGCTGTAGACCCGTGTTTATCTAAGCCCTCGCCTCCCAGCCTTAGGCTTGTACCTGGGGAGAGATGAAATACTGTGTAAGAGTTTCAAGACTGACTAGCCTGGAGACCTTCAGGAGAGCCGAGCGTGCAGTCCTCCAGATGTAAACTGATCCTGCAGAGAAAGTGACTGTTTGCATACCTTCACATTCTCTGTGAAGAGGAGAAAAGAAACAGCAGGGAGGCGCCTGCTCTGTTCCTCGCTGGCTGGCACGGAGGGCACCCTGACTTTTGACCGAGCTCTCCTCCCTGCTCTCTGAGCGTGAAGGAGTTCAGGATTCTCTAGTTGCGGGCATGAAAGGACCTGCTCTGGCGCGGTCTTCCCTAAGCGCATGTCCTAGCGCATCATCCTAGTTCCAAGGAGGGTCAAGGTTTCCCTTTGCAAAGGTGGGTGCTCCCTTTTTTTACCTCCTCCCCAGATGTTGCCATCCCTCCCTCCTCAGGCTGTGGTGAAGCTTGGCCGCATGCTGCACCCCATGTTTCCATCTGACAGTTGCCTTGCTCTCTTGTTCCGGCATAATCCATGTCCACACATGTGTGTGGAGGTCCACACCCAGCGGGAAAGCCACAGTCCAGCATCTAGTTACCACTGCCTTTTGACAAAAGAATTATGCTGTCTTCCCGGTTTTGAATGGAAGACCTTTTGTGTATTTACTGCAAATGTGATAAATGCTAGTCTGTGGAAACCAGCTGCCCCCATGACTGGGGGCAGAGTTTCTAACACCTGGCAGTTTGCTTTTCAGTATGGTAGATTAAAACACACACACACGCGCATGCGCGCGCGCGCGCACACACACACACACACACAAAACATGCCCAGCTCAAAACAGTGATCTTTCTTGGTAGCATGGAGGGAAATAAAGGTGAGGAAAGCAGTAGCAGGCTATGGCAGAGACAGGCTGCTGGAGGCACAGATCTCTCTGGGAAGTTCCTGGCGGTAGGAGGAGGTCGATTACTTTCACTTCCGGTCCCCGGGTCAAGGCGATGTACACCTTGCATATCGCAGACATTGTGGCAGATGCGCTGTTCTAAGTTGCAGAGAGTCAGATGAGCCAGTCAGAGAATTCAGGAGGCCCAAAGACTGACCAAGGAGACTGTCCTGCCTGGGCAAGTCAGGACAGCCTCCCAGGACAGGCGACTAGACTGGATCCTAAAATAGGGTATTGGTTTCTTAGGATCAAAGTAACATAGGTGGCCATAACATCGGAAATATCTTGTCTCATAGTTGAGGAGTTGGGAAAGTCTAAGGTCAAGGTTTCAGGACGTTGGGTCTTCAAGAACCAGGAAGAAAAGTTCAGTTACAATGACCATTTTCTCCCGCAGTCTACACCGTGCATATGCAAATAGGTATATATGTACATGTGGTCACACACCCGCTATACAGACACTAATTATGCCAGATTAAGGACCACTCCCCTGGCTCCACTTTAGTTTAAATTACCCTGTAAAGATCCTGGCTTTACATATGGCCACATTTAGAGTTCCTGGGGGGCTAATCCAACATAAACATTTTTGCAGGGGACATAGTTCCACCCTTACTGGCCAGGAGAGGGGGGACAGCTAGGCACAGCCATAGAGTGAGCAGTGTGCACTTGGAGGGCTGTGTGCACTCTGTGGCACATCAGTTGGGTACTGGCAAGAGATGGAACTGGGAAGGTAGAAAGAAAATAGATCACTAGCTTCTCCAGTGGAGGAATTTGTAGTCTGGAGCCTGGCAGTGCATAGTACAGACTAATCCTAGGATATTAACCTGGAACCTGGCCCCACCCTGGAGCTGCTCAGTTAAGCACCTGCTCCACCCGCCCCCCCCCCCCACAGAGACAGGGTTTCTCTGTGTAGCCTTGGCTGTCCTAGACTCACTTTGTAGACCAGGCTGGCCTCAAACTCAAAGTGATCTGCCTGCCTCTGCCTCTTGAGTGCTGGGAAAGCACCTGCAATTTAACAACAACCCCCAAGTGAATCAGGGGCCTATTGCAGCTTGGGAAGTGCTGATCTGTAGCTTTGAGTCTTTGCCCTGGCTTCTGACAGCATTGCCTGGGGAGGAGAGGTCAAGCCTCTGGGGTTCCAGTGTCCTTTGTCTGCCTGTGGAGTAAGCTTTGGGGGAGGGTTTGCAGGCCAGTATCGAGATGGGCTGAGGGTGAGGGGAAGAGTTTAAAACAGGTGTGTGGGTTTGGATGGGGTGGAAGACATGGGCAGTTCTTTTCTTTCTCTTTCTTTCTTTCTCTCTCTTTCTTTCTTTCTTTCTTTCTTTCTTTCTTTCTTTCTTTCTTTCTTTCTTTCTTTCTTTCTAATCAAGAGCTAGGGCCCAAAACAGCACTGTGTTACCTTCTGTCTTGTTCGGAAAGATCAGAGTTGGGAAGGACAAAGCCGGACAATGTCTTTGTCATTTACAGGGCCCTAGGTAGAGGACATTGGCTGCAGTGCTGGCAACATCTGTCTGGTGATGGAGGTCCTGGTGGAGGTGAAGCCGGGGTAGGGAGCACAGGCATGGGAGTAGGAGCTGCATTCCCTGCCAGGTTTTCTGGAAGCTTTGTACTTATTTCCCATAGCCCCCTAGGTTCTGGAAGGCTAGCCCACTCTTAGGGAAGGATGTTTTCATGGCTGTTGTGTGTACCAGATAAGCCCTCCAAACCCCGCCGGTGATAAAGGTGATCTAGAGAAAACAAACACCAGTGGAAAGGCAAACAAACCGGATCTCCCAAACAGCGTTTATCCCAGTTTAGCGCTGAGACTTGGATTAAGCGGGTCACATGGCCCACAACTTTACTTCAATCCTTAGGAGACCTCTCCCATGGAAATCTTTTTCGGCAGCTTTGCAATTCTGATTTTCAGTTAATTAGATTTGTGCTGTTTGGGAGACTTGGTTAATGCATTTCACCCCACAGAGCTAATTTGCCTCTGTCTAAATTAGGTCTTTGCTATGGCGGAGGGTGTACACGGGGATGCGGGAATCTTGACTCTGACTCACATGGGGCGCCCAGAGGCCGTCAGACGGTAAACAAGAGAGCCTTCGAAATCACCACTTGTCATCATCATCATTAGTGTGGGAGATCTGAGGTCCCACTGAGTGCACGGAGAAAGGGCATCATGTGACTGCAGGGTGGGCTTCTTACACACCTCGTGAAATATAGCCCAGTGTCCCACTGCCTTGTCAATCCTGGGCACAAAAGGGATGGGTATTTGGAGGGGACAAGGCAGCAGATAATGCAGACTAATAAATATGCAGTTCCCCCATCTCCTTAGGATGTGCCTCAGCCAGGTCCTCAGTTTACAAGCTCAAGAAGCTGAGGCCCAGAGCCATCTATCTGTCTTGGAATTTGGACTATCACTTGCTTGCCTTTCCTTTCCCAGGGGTCCTCGTTCTGCCCCACCTCAGCAGCTCTGACTGGGTATGAAGGGTGGGGCAGGGTGATCTGATTGCATGGGTACTTAAGAGACGACTGGAGACACTAAGCAGAGGCGTGGGGTCCAGTTTTAATGGATTCATCACAGATTCTGCCCTTTGTTCCCCTTCTCCGGTGTCAGAGATTACAGACCGTGTGTTAGTGATATGACACTAGGACTCATAATTTAATAATTTACATCCTGCTCATCTTCTCCGAAGACTTTGAGACTGCAAAAAAAGAGGGGGGGGGGGCGAGGAGGCGGGTCTAAGGAGATAATATCAGACTCTTGTCTCTGATGCTCAGATGAGTTCTCAGAAGCCATCTGTGGAGGTGAGCAGTATTTTCAGAGCCCCTGCCAGTAAGATTTGTGGCCATTGGGCATCACACATACTGTCTAGCGTGGCATGGGGGAGCAAACCATTTTCACCTCCTTTGTCATCTCCAATTGTTTGGCAGTGTCCCTCCCTACTGCAGTACTGCTGATCAGTGTAGGCGGGAGTGTGAACTTGATTAGGCATGTCTGTGAGGGCCAGGGTCACGGAGGGGTTGGCAGCGTGCACACTTGTTGTTGCTATCTCTTCCATTCATGACACCAACAGAGATGCTGATGTGTGGGGAATCTTATTTTAGGCGTTTTGGAAAAAAGAGGGGCCTAACCTTTGCCCTTTGGAAAATTACAGCCTCATCAGCAAGGCAGAATACATGCAGAAAGACGACCCAGTGCTGGAAGAGCCTCGGCATTCTCAATTAGCATCGTTAGCATAATTTCAGAGTAACTGCCCTGTTCCGCTGTATCCCTGATTCCAGCCTTGACACACAGAGTCAGGAGCACAGAAATGCACCTAAGGGTAGATAAAGAAGGTTGAGATAGGATTTGTTCTAGAGGCTACATAGTTAGCAAATAGAGCCTGGCTCAAGGTAGGGAGGCCTTGGCTTTTAGCTATGTGCTTCAGGAAAGATGCTCAGAGGCTTTAAAACAGGATAAGTGGGCAGCAGAAGCGTGTCCAAAACGAGGGACGAGGTCAGGTGGGGTGTAGTGAGGGTTTTCACGGAGGGGTAAGAGGTGGGGCTATAGCGAGGGTTTTCACGGCTGTTGGCTGGCCATCTCCTTTGGACCTCCTTTACCAGATCTTTCCACCCATTCCAGACCTTTCCATGCCTTTGCTTGGCCTTCCTGTGGCAGCCTTCTGACCATCAGCTCCTGCTCTGCTTCTAGGGCTGCCCCATTGATGGTTTCCATTTGCCACGAGGACCTGGTTAGAGACATTGAGGATTACCCCTAGATTGGGACTCTACTGTTGTTTATGAGAGCTTGAAGGGAAAGGATGTGGGGACCTCTTGAGGTGCTGGGGGAAGAAACAGAAGGTAGGTGTGAGCTCTCACAGTCCACCCCAACCCCACATTCTTGAGTAGATAGAGTTTTCACGCAGCACGCTTTCCTCTTGTGTGCTGTTCTGCCTCTTAAATGCAGAGGACATGTACCGCAGGAGCATCTAGGCTCCTCGAGATGCAGCGACTGTTTTGTTAGAGGTCAGCTTGCTAACACAGCTTGCGTGAAGGAAGTGAGAGGCTGGCTAGAGAGATGGCTCTCTCTCTCTCTGCTTGGTGGTACGGTGGCCGCAGGTCTGACTCGGTCCTTCACTTTGGAGTGTGTGGGCCCTGAAAGGGCACTGTCCTCTTAGAAAGGACAACTTCTGTGCTTGTAGACGAGGGGACCCTCAGTGATGATACTGGTCAGGGCTTAGGTCCCCAGGTGGGCTGAGATACTTTAGATGGTGACAACAGAGGTATACAGAAATAATGGAGAGGGAATAAAGCCCATGCCATCATCACTGGTGACCAGAGACCTTTTCTTTTCCTATTTGTTTGTTTATTTATTTATTTATTTATTTATTTATTTATTTATTTATTTATAGCATTTTCTAGGGATGGATGTTGTCATATCTGTCTCTTCACTTGGGGAAGAAGAAGTAGACTGACCTCTTCAAGATCACACAAGTAGTTTGGTGGCAGTGTCGGGATAGTAACACAAATGCCTCAGCTGCCGTTGGAGATGCTAAATTTCCTAAACGCATATTCTTTCTTGCTTGCAGTGACTTACACATGGGTGGCATTGGATCACAGTGGTAAAAATTGCAGACTTGGTCAATCAGATTGGATAGAGACTGCTAGTGGAAAGAGCTTACTCTCTACCGGAGGGTGCGATCGCCGCGTGCAAACTCCCTTGAATACATTTGCTCAGTGTAATCCTGAACAAAGTCGAAGCCTGTAGGGTAGCTTTTTTTTCAACTCTGGTGTCTGATGGGAAAGCCAGCTCAACTCATCTGCTTAGCTACACTGCTGGCAGTCACAGAGCTTGTCCCATGTATCCTGGGACCCGTGTTTTGCTCTTCGCAATGATTTCTTTTTGAAGGTGGGTGGATCGGACAAGGCTGCAGCTTGGGGACCTCTGGATTGTTCCTTGGTGTCAGTGTCAAGAGAGTTGATGCTAGGAGTCCTGCTCTTTGCCCTTTTCCCTGCCTCATCCCTCTCACTCTTTGGAACAACAATGGCTTCTTGCTTTGAGTGGTCACCAAGCTGCTGCCTACTCGAGTTTCCCGGACACTCGCTGCTGAGCTGGGTTCCGATCGAAAGCAACACAATTACTCTCCGAAGCTTGAGGGCAATTGTGAACACTTGCAGTCGGCCTTCTTGTTCAATACTTGCCTGGAGTGTCTCGCTGAGAGGGTTGGAAAGGCATCTGGGATGGAGATGGTGATTGGCTCTGTCGTTGGGTTGGGATAGCCAGTTTTTGCCTCTCTTGGCAAGGGAGGGATTTTTATTTAGACATTCACACGGGGGACCTGAATCAGAGCAGAGGGTGACACCTGGCCTCTTTCAGGTACAAGCAATTTGCAGAAGGCTGGAGAGGATGGCTAGATGTGCAGGCCTGTTCAGGGAACCCTCCAGGGAGAAGCCCTGAGGGGAGGTATCGTCAGATGTTCGCTGCCAGTTTGTACAGCGCTGGGAGGCAATATTTTAAGACAGTTGGGGAAGGTCAGAGGTTCCTACCTTTAGAGACTCATCAAAGAGCTAAGTGGTGCCCAAAGGCGAAAAATGAGTCTTCCAGAATTCTGCATCCTGTGTTTCTGCTCTTCCTTTGTCTCCTTGGAATAGTCAGGCTGGCTGAGGGGCATCTTTAGTCCCTAGGTTCTGATGTGGAGAGGAGGGAACACCTATCAGTCAAACCATGGGTCTTTGCCGCCGTCACCGGCTATTCTCTAGAGCTGGAATTGGGTCTCTAAGTTACCCTTCTGTCTGGTCCCCTTGTCCCTCCTTATTCCTTCCTGCCTCGAGTTCAGCTCTCCTGCTTCTGCACCTGTGCCCGGACCAAGGTGAGGCCGGCATAAGAACATCGTGTTGGTTCCCTTAACTCTAGGGTGGCTGTAGGGCTACAGCAGCTTCCCATGGACACTCTGAACACTAGTCTCCCCTCTGCATGTTGTCCTGGTCAGAGGCCAGGAAAAGCAACCAGAGGTCTCCTCTTACAGCTTTCAAGGCCGCTGGGTGGGTATCGCACCCGCCTAGGCTTCCAGTCGCTGCTGGAGACGGATAGGGATGTTGGTTAGGAACGTCTGGGAGCTGCCATGAGATTCCATGGGTGGCTTAGAACTTGAGATCCCTGAAGAGTCAGAAAAGAGAAGGGTGATGGGTGATAAGACTCGCCTCACCAAGCCCCGCCCCTGCCTCAAGGTAGGTACCAGACGACTTTTTGGAGCACTCGCCCACCCCGCTGGTTTCACTCCTTCTCCACCCTATTTTCCTGCTGGGAATCCCAGTGTGGCCTTGTAAATATTAACTCTGGAAACACCCGGACCTTTCTGGGGACAGAGTGCTCTGTGGCAGCAGAACTCATGCTGACCTTTTCCTTGGATGAGGCCACGGAGTCCCCCGCAGAGGAAGGAGGCAGAGCTGTCTCCTCTCCCGTCTCTGCTCCCCTAGCAGCTTGCTCACCTGAGGAGCCCTCTCACTGACAGCTGGGAAGCAAAATGTAGGCAGAAGGGGAGGGTTGTGCTGGCGGATGCTCTTTTTCTGCCTCCAGTGACATCTTGTATCGGGTGGGACAGCTTTACGTTGTGTTTGAGAGGGAAGCTCCCTGGGTGGGGGAGGGTAGTGCAGGGACCTCTTCTTGACTCCAACAGAATAGAGGAAGAATTCCGGATGCTTGCCAGAGTCCAACGCAGGGATGGGTCCTTGCACTGTGGCTGTGGAGCGTGGCTTCAGTAAGTCTCTTCAGAAAGGCTCTTGCCTTCTTGAATGTTGGTTGCTTTTCTTTTCTTTTCTTTTTTTTGCTTAAGGTTTGAACCTTAGAGTTCAATTAGAAGAACCTGTATGGAAAAATTTATTCCTGTTTCAGGAAGGAGTAAGGAAAATATTTGTTCCCATCATCAAAGTAGAAATGTAACTCACTGACAATGGAAACTATTTCTGGCCATTCTCAGACCAGAGAGGCGGGTGTGTGTGTGTGTGGCGTTAGTTGATTCAGGCAGGGCGGAAGAACTCAGGCACACTAAATTTTAGGGGTGAAATAACAGCGTAGAAATAAAAACTCCCCAAGGACACATAAACCAGCCTTTAATCAAACATAAACAACAGGCCACAAGTCCCGCTTCCCTCCCAGTGGCTCCAGGGCTGGCCGCTGCCTCAGTTCTGTGGCTGACAGACTGTGGCCCTAGTCGCTAGGACTGTAGGCGCGTTGGGTCTTTTCTGGCTCCTCGGAAGGTCCTCATTGGCATTAGACAACTTTTGGGGTACTCAGCTTACCCCCTCTGGGCTTTCTTCTTTCTCAACTGCCCCCCTACCCCTCAGTGGGAATCCCAGTGCCGCAGTTTCTGTCCCTGAGTTAGGCAACACTGGAAGGGCTCTGCCTGGCGGAGAGCAAAGGCCATTTACAAATCCAGAGTTGTATTTGGTCCCTTGGGGGGAAATCAGCTGATTAGAACAGTGGTGTTGCTGGGAATTGGGGTGTGTGTGTGTGTGTGTGTGTGTGTGTGTGTGTATGTTGACAGGGGGTGGAGGCTGGTGTGCATGGTGCTTCCAGGACAGGGTTATTAGGCTCATCACTTTTGTGCAAGTTTGCAGATGCCCATTAGGAAAAGTTAAAGAAGCCACTTGGCCCAAGATAGACCTCCCTGACCCAATTTTGAGTTCTGAGGTGGTCTGACCCTCCTTCTGTACAAGACGTTGATACTATGGAGTTCTGAATCCTAAACTGAAGTAAATTGAAAACAGATCTGAGACCTGTGCCTGAGAAGTGGCGCGGGTGGGGCTGTGCCAGTGACTATCTGGGAACATTCTGGGTTTATCTGGACACTTGGTGGCTGATGCCCACTGACACTTGACTTTCCTGAGTTGCTACTTTTCAGCCTGCCTTCTGGGATGCTCCTCTCACACTTTTCTGGCAGTGCTAGGCTCTAGCTTCCTAAAGGACAAGTGGGCACCTCTGTTGGCCTGAGCTGCTCTGCGTGGAGGGACCGTGGCATAGCCAGCCCTGTGGCTGAAGTGGGTAGGGCTTCTCCCTAAAGCAGGAGGTTCTAGCAGAAGCAGAGAAGCCGTGTGAGAGATAAAGGATCCAGAAAGGCCTGGGTGGTGGTGGTGAGGGGACCACTGCGAGGCTGTTTGCAGCATGAGCACCAATGGGAAAGGGGCTCCCGCCAGTCGCCAGTTCCATGAGACGAACTTCTCTTCGGGTGATGGCTCAGTTTACCAGGTAATTACTTGGCATCTGTTATGTTCAGAGTTAGGGGGAGCAGCAGTACCCTGTCCTGAAGAAACGGTTAGGTGGGTGTGGTGTCTCAGGACATTAACCCCAGCACTCGGGAGGCAGAGGCAGGCAGGTCTCTGTGAGATTGAGGTCAACCTGGTCTACATAGTGAATTTTAGAACAGCGAGGGCTACATAATGAGGAAGAGTCTGAGGCCTGGGAGTAGAGGTGGTCACTGGGGTCCTTGAGTCACTTAGTGACTACAAGAATCATACTTCGCTTGGCAGCAAAGCTGTGCCAATGTCTATACCTTTCTTAGATTTTGACTCTTCCGGTAGGAAACACTGAGGAAGATGGCTGTGTTTTCCCTGGCACTGGCAGAATGGCCCACGGGCACTTTGCTCTTTTCTCATCACTTGAAGCTTCTCTGTCGTGTCCTCAGCTGGGCTTAAGTGGGGGTAGTGACTGTTTCAGAAGTGGGTGGGTGTGGATCCTGCTTGGGGACCGTGAAGTTCAGGTGTATTCCTTCCGGGACTTTCCAGTCTCTCTGTCACCTCTCTTGGCTGTGTGGCTCAGCACTGCATGTGGCCGGTGCTGTCCCCTCTTTTCTGAGTCATTGCTAGATGTGTCCCACTTGTTTCTTTGAGTCATGGGGCCCTAGGCGGTCTTAACTGGCACATTTTGCAAACCCATTTGTGACATGGAGGAGAGGAAGGGGATGGTTGACAAGACAGCTTGGGTTGTACAGTGGTTACAATAGTCAGTTTGTCACATGGGACCTCAGGGAATGTGGCTGTGCACTAGCAGACGCAAAGGCAGTGGAGAGGAACCTGCAGAGAAGGCTCTGGAACAGCCACACGCTGTGAAGAGAAGGTCTGAGATGGGCATGCAGGAGCATAGCGATGTTTGGCCCGGCATGGTGACTTGTGCCTGTAGTCCCACCGGCTCTGGAGGTTGAGGCAGAAGGCTCACAGGATCAAAGGCAGCCTGGACAAGCAACCCTGTGTGAACCCTTTGCTTCCTGTGGCTGTCTTCCTGGGCCTTGTCACTCTTGGTATTATACTTTGATGAGGGTGTCTTTGTGCCCAATGCCCACCACTCCAACTCTGAGGTTCCGTCCCTCATTTGTACCCCTTTGCTGCCTGAGTTGGTGTTGCCTTCATATTTGACCTGACCAGTGACAGGTCTCCTGTCTAGATATGTCCTTCCTTCCTTCCTGCCTGCTTGTGTACCGTTGGCTGCCCAGGAGTCTTTTATGAAAACACAATATAATCACGTTCTTAAAGTGCAGGCTGAGCTACAGTACCAAAGGGGAGGCTCTTTGGTGTGGTCTCGGTCATTTAGGCGTGGACCCTAGCCTCACTTGTCAGCTCTTCCCAATACTTCTGCATGCCCTCTTGGGTGCCCATCATGGATGATGCCTTTCCAGAACATTCTTTGTAGGCTCCTCCACTCTCCCTTTGTATCTGCTGTTGCCTCTGCCAGACCCACCTCCCGTGAGGCTCTTGTTTCTCCTTCAGGTGCTAACTGAAACTCCCTGTCCTGTCACCCCTATTTGCTTGTCCACTCTCCCTTGTGTGGCTCATCCTCCCGTGGTACCGTGCGGCTACAGGTCTATAGGGTCATGTCTGCAGTTCCAATGGCCATTTCTCTAACTTGTTGGGCTGCAGAATCTGACCTGCCTGTCTTTAGCCTGCAGGACTTCTCCATCCGGCTGAGCATGATGGTGCATGGATTTTACTGCAAAGCATCCCAATGTCCTTGATGAGAAGCAGGCAGGGCAAGGAGGTGGGTGCTTTATAACGAGATATACATACCTGTTGCTGGCCAGAAATCAGAAACTGCCAAACCCAAGCTTCAGGAGAAGCGCCCCAGACTGCCTGGACCACGTCTTAAGTAATGATTTGTTTTCTTAGCATCTTCAGGAGCGACTGGCAATGCGAGGACAAATACCCCTAAGAGTGTGTTGGATGGATGGATGGATGATTATAGCCAATGCCTATTAATGCTATTAAGCATGCGCTGAGCACCGGGCTCTATCCTGAGAGCTTTACTCACTTTTCGTTTGTCGTTCTGTGTGATGGTCTTGCAGGAAGACACTGATTGGTCCCTGAGGTATAGCTGATGGGAGGATCCAGGCACCTGCTGCTTCAGGAACTATCTTAGGTCTTATTGCTGGAAGGGAGGAAGGTAACTCAAATTCAGGGCGCTCGAGTGATAACTGCCAGCCAGGACTGTCTGCAGAAGGGAGTGGAGGTGAGGGGTTGCACTCTGCAGGTGAAGCACGGTTGAAGGCAGACCCAGAAGCCCTGGGAAGGCCTCTGCCCTGCCTCACTGTGGGAGTCTTTGGCTCCTCATATTTGCTGCCAAGAGTCAGAGAGAGCACACTGGGTAATGTGATTCAGTGATCAGATCCTGGGGGCCAAATAAAGGAGAGATCTCCATCCCGTGTTTTTACGGCGCACCAGTGGAACCCAGCACATACAGGTTGTTCATTCAAAGGAACGGCCTTTCTCATGGTCATCTGGTCCAACAGGACAAGCCTGAGTGAGGCCAAAAGAGATGAAGTGACACAGCCAGTGTCTGTCCAAGGAACCCAGACCTGGTAGTCCTCTGTGGTGTCCAGAGTGTGGGCAGGGCTGATCAGCCCCTCACTGGAGAAAGGCCACCCTTGGTTGCTTAGTGTGCCAAATGGCCCTCTGCTTTGTGACTTGGCGTGTCTGATGCCGGTGTGTGCTCTCTAGTCAGCACACGCCTCCTTTGACTCAGCAAATCAAGTGAAATGTAGTCATGTATGCCAGCAAGATGCATCAGCAGCTCCCCTCGTCCCTCATCCCTCGTCCCTCGTCCCTCATCCCTCATCCCTCTCCAGAAAGCAAACCCAGAAACTTTTTTTTTTTGGAGACAGGGTTTCTCTATGTTATCTTGGCTGTCCTGGACTGGCTTTGTAGACCAGGCTGGCCTCGAACTCATAGCGATCCACCTGCCTCTGCCTCCCGAGTGCTGGCATTAAAGGTGGGCACTACCACCACCAGCTGCACACCCAGAAACCTTGGCCCAGCAGTTCCTCCTAGAAGTATGTCACTCTGGGCAGTAATCAAATAAAGTTCTTTCTAAATAATAAAGGCTCACTCAAGGATATCCATTGTCATAGTGTTTATTCGGGCAAACTGAACAACCACGTTGCCCAACCCCAGAGGATTAGCTAACCCAGGTTGTACCCTTCTGATGTGTTCTGCCGCCAGGGGAGTTTGCTGACTAATACTGAAGTGTTCACGCCAGCTGGCTGCAGTGGTGCTGAGGACCAGTCAGAAAACCCGGCTTTCTGTAATGGGGTCTCAGGTTAGGTTTGATATAAATTCATAATATCCATTTTTTTTTTTCCGAGACAGGGTCTCTCTGTGTTAGCCTTGGCTGTCTGGACTCACTTTGTAGACCAGGCTGGCCTCGAACTCACAGTGATCCGCCTGCCTCTGCTTCCCGAGTGCTGGGGTTAAAGGGGTGCACCACCACGCCCAGCATAATATCCATTTTTAAAAAGGAAATATATACATGATTATGTCCACAATTAAGTTGGAAAACTTAGGTGTTGGAGATAATGGCACAGTATGCATGCTTGTGCCAAGACATGAGAGCCTGAGTTGTGTCTCTAGCACTCATGTAAGAAAAAAAAACAAAAACAAAACTGGGGTCACAGTGTATGGCTCTAACCCCAGCAGTGGGAAGGGGCAAATAGGAAGATTCCTAGACCTTGCTCACCAGTCTTTCTGAGCTGATAAGCTACCAGGGTCAGTGAAAGACCCTGTGTTTAAAAGCGTTATGGAGGAAGACACCCAAGGGTTGAACTCTGGTCTGTGCACACCCAACAGTTTGCTGGATGAGATGGGTAGGGTGGGTGAGTGCGTGGACAGAAGGGAAGCTCACAGTATTGCTGTTTGGGAAGGTTTTTGTCTTAAAGAAGTCATGTTTCTTTTGATTCCAGCATAGTTTGCTTTTAGAATACAAACCTTGCTGAGAAAACCGGAAACATCTGCAAACCAGCCACCTCCCCTCCCCTGTCTTCGCATGGTAAATTCCCAGACTTGAGAGGGGACATGTGACCTGTGCCTGTGAGAGGCAGCGCACAGCTGGAGAAGGAAGGAGCGTACCCACTTGGCCCTGTGCAGAGGCCTGGCTGCACACTTCCAGTCAAGGACAAATGTCCTGTCCTGAGCACAGAAAGATGACATACTCTTCTCCACATAGGAATCCAGGTCTCCCCAGCACGACACCGTAGACGAATGACCTCAGGGGTGTCTCAAGTGGCTTGTTTTTTTTTTTTTTTTTTTTTTTGAGAAGACTTATAAAAGCAGCCTCCACTCTTGACAGTGAGATAGACACAATTAGTTCTGTTTTGTCTACATAAAGCCCAGCAAGGAGGACAAAGAGCAGATGAGATGATAAAATCTGTGTGAGATGATAAAATCTGTTTGACAGGGCAGAGGGCAGGTAGAGGCCTCACCTGGGGTACCTGCTGGACACTGGACTTCATCTCTCAGGAACTCCTTTTCTAGAATTTCCCTCTGAAAGAGCAGATCTACACTCTACAGAGAGGGGTTTTCGGTACCTCCAACTACATTTCAAAAAGGCCCTATTTTGGTTGGCTTGCTTATAAAAGACAAGCGAATATTTTATTATTGTTGTTGTTGTTATTATTATTATTATTTTCTGAGACTGGGTTTCTCTGTGTAGCCCTGGCTGTCCTGGACTCACTTTGTAGACCAGGCTGGCCTCAAACTCACAGCCATCCACCTGCCTCTGCCTCCTGAGTGCTGGGATTCTAGGCATGCTTCATCACACCTGGCAAGTGAATACTTTTTTTTAAAGGTAAAGGTAATACTTTGCATGCCCAAGGGCATATGCTGTCCTTGAAACCCCAATGTCCAACAGTAAATTATTTGATTCCTTACAACAGTAGCCCTTGTGTGGGAGGCAGGTATAAACTTCCATTAAGGACAAACTACTCAGTCAGCCAAACTCAGAGCTGTGTACCCAAACTAGGTGGGCCAGAAACCCACTGTAGGGTTTGCCTTGGGGTTGGGTGGGGCAAACCTGGGCCACTGATTGTGTAAAGAGGTTTGCTTAAGACTTATTTGCACGGGTTAGTGCAGAAGGGTTTATTTAGACTTTCTCTGCCCTTCTGTGCTTTTGTTCTCTGCCAGTGGTTGTTGGGCTCGGTGAGCTGGTCTCCTCGGCACCAGGCTGTGGAAAGCGTAATCAAATCACAACCCTCGTTTTCTGCGTTACGTAATTTTGCAGAATGGACGCAGAGGCTCCTGGGAGAACTGTCTTTCCTCCTGTGAATTTTAAGGGCCATTTATAAAATGAGAAGCTGTGTTGAATAGATGACCGTGAACGGGGCAGATTAGCCTTAATTCACCTTTCCTGTGTCTCTGAGGTTGAGTGGCCTTTGCCCGTGGCGCCTTCATGGAAACAGTTCTAAATATAGTTCCTGTTTGTTGTTGAATAATGACACGGGAGGACGGGCGGTAGGGTTTCCAACTCCTTCCAGTCAGCAAGCAGGACAGAAGGCATCCTGTGTAGAGGGCCACTTGAGGGTTTGTGCCCTCGGCATTCAGGCTGAGTTGCTACTCTGGGCTTATTGAGTGTGAAGTGTGACCAGTCTCTGGGCTTCGTGGGACATAGCCACACTCTCTCCCGATGCCTCTAATTGATTCCTACTGGTCCACAGGTGAACAGAAGGCATATGAGTGACATTCTACCAGGCCCTGGGTCTTTTGCTTCTCCATCTGCAGGTGTTGGCTAATGTTCTAGGGAACAGAGAGCATCCAGGGCCATGAATACCTGTCTGGTGTTTTGCAGAGATCATTACAGGATGCTAGAAGGATCACAGGCCTGGTAGTACCCTGGAGTTGCAGACTTTGCCACCTGTGACTTTGAATTCTTATTTCTGGTCAGATGAGGGGTGGGGTTATATTGCTTTCTTGGCCTGAAGAGGTATTTTGGTCTTGTTGTGTTGTGTTGTAACAGTTTAAACTGAATAATGAAACTTTATGAACTGGCCCAGGACATACTATTCCATCTTCCCGCCTGTATTTCCATGCAGTTTCTTGATGAATCCTCAGCTGCTGGCAGACCTACTTTGAGGCATCAGCAGGCTCCATGTCACATGACCCAAGACTACCAGGTATTTCACCCTACTTGGTAAACACTATGTAAATGACCCAGGCTCCTCGGGGGCCATCTTGGTGCAATGAAGATGTGTCAGGCACCGAGGGATAGGAGGACAGGTTTTATTATAATTCTTTCCATTTTGTAACTTTGGACTGGGAAAGTAGAGCCTCACAGGGAGGCTGGACATAGTGGGGGATAATTACCTCAGCACTTAGGAAATTGCAGCATCTTCAATTGCTTTTAATATTGGGAACTTGATATTCTCTGCCTCTCTGTCTCTCTGTGTCTGTGCCTCTGTCTGTTGCTTCTCTCTCTCTCTCTCTCTCTCTCTCTCTCTCTCTCTCTCTCTCTCCAGGACAGGGTTTCTCTGTGTAGTCCTGGCTATCCTGGAACTAGCTCTGTAGATCAAGCTGGCCTTGAACTCACAGAGATCTGCCTGCCTCTGCTTCCTGACTGCTGGGATTAAAGGCATGCACCACCACCGCCTGGCCAGTCATGATTTCTAAAAGTCATACTGAAAAATGGATCATGTTTTTCTCTTGCATCGTGATTTAGTGATATGTAATCTTTGCGTCTCTTTGGGGACTTAGCAAGCTTCTCTTCTTGTGGGAAACACTTTGAAATTTGATCCTGTTGTCCATTTCACTTAGATGGCTAGGAGGTTCGGAGCTCAATGTGGGGAAAGAGACACAGCGAGTGCTTCTGTAAATCATGTTTTCAGATTTATTTTACCCCCTTTCTGTGATAAGACTCTTGGGTTTGATGGTTTTATGTCTTGTTGTTGGTTATCTTGAGCAGTTGGGAAAGAAGAGAGTCGAGGGTCTTTTATAAACCATTACATAACAAAACTAGGGGACAGCCTGAGGGTTGCATATGAAGACAGTTTTGGAATGGGAAGCCTTTCTGAAGCAGGTTGACATTATCTAAGGGAGGAGACCCACCAGCCCGACTGCCGTGGCTAGAATCCTGGCTCTGAGGTTTTATCGGCCGTGTAACCCGGATAAGTGGCCTGTCCTCTCTGTCATTTGCTTTCCACATTTGCAAAATGGGTCTGTCTCCTGCCTCAGGGGTTGCTGTGAGGATCAGCTGAGCTAATATACAGAACCATAACCTAGGAAGTGTGTGTGGAGCCGGGCGGTGATGGCAAACGCCTTTAATCCCAGCACTCGGGAGGCAGAGGCAGGTGGATAGCTGTGAGTTTGAGGCCAGTCTGGTCTACAAAGCGAGTCCAGGACAGCCAAGGCTACACAGAGAAACCCTGTCTTGAAAAACAAAGCAAAACAACAACAACAACAACAGAAATGAGTCTGGGTCACAGATGCATCCTGCTTGCTCGATCTGTTGGCAGCATTTATCCCATGTTTCTGCAGATGGCACCTTGGCCTCTGAACGCTTCTCTCCCAGGCTTCCCACACTGACTTCTTTACCCCCAAGTCAGCCTTTTCTGGGTGTCATTAGCCAGGCCTCTTTTAAATATTTTGTAGTGAGAAGACCTCCCCTGCAGGCTTGGCACACTTTCCCAGGGTACTAAGGACATGCTTTCTGTCTCCGGGCACCATGGGCCTTGACTTGCCCCAGTGATCTCTGTGCCTCGGTAGTGGTGGCTCATCCTGGGCGATTACCTTGTAAGGCCACATTGTTTCTCTATGCCTTAGTTCCCCTACAGTACTCGAGGGGTGCTTTCGACTTCCTTGTTACCTGCAGGGAAGCTGGATTCTATCCCGTGCCCCATGGGTGGACATTTTAAGTATTGAAGGCTTGTCTTCAGGGAGCTGGGATTAAAAAGTCAACAGTACCTTGGGACTGAAACATTCTAGTACTTTCTTCCCTTGCTCCTTAACAGAATGTTGACAAAGTGGACGACTGGGTGAAAGAAGAATTTCCCGCCATTTGGGTAGTTTGGCTATAAGGAGACAGACTTCCCAGCTCCTCTGGCCCAACAGGTGGATGTGTGGACGGGTGGAGGATGACACTCCCCAAGACTTTGACAAAATGCTTTCTCCTGTGTAACAATAGGGCTTGGGAAGGGAATCAAGCTAACAAAAGCTGGTAGGAGACATAGGACTCAGGGTCTAGCTGCAAATAAAGCAGGAAGGCTTGCGCCAGTGGTCCCCCACCCCCTTTTTAAAAAATTACTCTCTATTCTTGGTAGTTCTAGGAGGTCCCCCCCTCCCTGATGTAGAATGAGATCACCCAGTTAAACATGAACTGATCCATTTAAGAGGAAAATTCAGTAATTCACATACTGATTTTTCAAGGAAATGTGGGTAGGAGGTGATGGAGCTACGCACAAAAATGGTCAAAAAATGCCCAAAGAAATGACAACACAGTGAATGCGCATCCCTATGACAGACAGAAGTCCTCCATCTGTCTGACCATGCTGGTTCTCTTCGGAAGATCTCGGGATGCCTAGAGCAACCTGGGGCCGCTCGAGTTTTCTTCAGTGGGTCACTGTGAGTGGAGCTCTGGCCTACCTGCTCCTGAGCCCTCAGCTGCATGGCTAGTCCAACTTCAGCTTTGTGAAGCTTTGAGGCTCTGAGGTATAGTTCTTATCCTTATTTAGGAAATATTTAAATTTTAAAAATCAATCTGGTAGTAGTGGCTTGGGCCTATAATCCCAGTGACCAGGAGGTAGAAGCAGGAGGGTATGGAAACCCATTGCAAAAACCAAATAGCAACAAACCAACAAAAAAGCAAAAAAGAGGTGGGGGTGATGAGGGGGAAAAACATTCAAATCCGCTTTAAAGAGATACATAAAACATACATTTATGCAATAGCAAGGCGTCTTAATAAATGTGCACAGTGTATAAATTCATATAAGGGTAAATCTATCTGCACCTCATATTTCTCATTCCCTTAGGATGAAAGTATTCAAAATCACCCTTTCCCAGCTCTTTTTCAGATACAGAGGGCATCATTAGTGTCACTGTTTCGGTTTCAATATTTGTAAAGCCTGCGTGTATTTACTAAATGACTTTTTTTTTTTTTTTCCTAAGAAAAGCTGTTGCAAACGAAACATGGACCTTCTGGTAGTTTTAATATAGAGAAAATAAGGGACTGTTACAGAAGCTATTTATTATTGAGCTCCCCAGAGCCAGGAATCAGAGCCTGCCTTGGTTACCTGTTACTGTGTAACAGAAGGGTCTGGAGTTCAGTAACTTAAACTGGCCTGTGCTTCCAGTCTCCTGCAGGGGTGTGGACCAGGCTTCTGGGCTGGACGGTTCTGGTTGAGGGTCACTCATAAGGCGGAGGGGACGGTTCTGGTTGAGGGTCACTCATAAGGTGGAGGGCAAGTCGAAGTTCTGGGCTTTAGTCACCTCAGGGCTTGGCCACGCTGGAGGATGTGCCTGCCTCTGGGCCCATTCCCAGAGTCGGGGCCTCTCTGAGGATCCTCACAATACCCCAGCTGGCTTCTCTAGAGCTTAGCAACGACCTATTCTGTCAGATCTGAAACCGGCTTCTAGTCCTGGCATTGCACATTTCCCCACGAGGGACCCCAGGGAGACTGGTTAACTTACCCAGAGTTCCTAGAAGCTAGGGATGGGACTAGGACCTTGCCTCTAATGCTGTCTAGTCCCTGTTTTTTGTCTAGATACCCACAGTGTAGTGTAGTGTGTGTGTGTGTGTGTGTGTGTGTGTGTGTGTGTGTGTGTGTGTGTGTGTTTAAATGCTGTGCTCTTAGAGTTGATCCCAGGAACTCCTTTTGGGTCACAGTGTTTCCGTCCAGCTGTCTGATGGGACCAGAGTGGCTCACACTAAAGTCACTGCTTGGATCGTCATCTTGCCTTTGAGAGGCATTTTGTCTTTTGCACTCGCTACTCACTCTTGGTCTTCTGTTTCTTTCTTCTACCTCATTCTTCTATGGCTGGGTGTCCCTGAGGCAGGGCAGTTCCTGAGGGAAGGCCTGGTTTCTGTGTTGCTTGCTAGCCATGGGGCTCAGGGACAGCGAGGCTCCCTGGCGGCTGTCGCTGTTATGTTTACCACCTTGGCAACAAGCAGCTGCTGTTGGCACTGTGGCCTAGAGTCCTTGGCCAGGGACCTACTTGGGTTTGGGGGCCCCCCGACTCCATGGCATGAGTTGGTCTGTGGCCAAGCCGGAACAGTGGCTCTTTCTTTTCAGAAAGTAAAGGATTATTAATATGCCTTTCTAAATTAGAGAAGGAATGGCCACTCCTCACAGATGATTTAGAGACATTTAAAAATGCTAATAATTAATCTTTTTCTTTAGCATATTATCAGTTTTGCATATTCATATATACATTTACAAACATAATTGGAAAAAAATACAATTGTGCTTATACTGGTGTGTGTGTGTGTGTGTGTGTGTGTGTGTGTGTGTCCCCAGCTTCTTCATTTAACACTACTTTGTAATAATTTTCATGTGTCACTAGGTGGTTGGTAACAACATGGCTTTCAATCGCTGTATAACATCCCATCATCTCCGTGTGAACTATAGAAAGAGTTTAAATGCACCTCCCTGCCAAGGACCAACTGTGCTATGATGTAATTCCATACCACACAGACAGCAGAGAAGAGAAGGGTGCAGCTTACTGCCTGCCACAAGACCTGGGTCGGACTCCAGCTTGCCACCTGGACACACTATTTCTACTTGGGAGTCTCAGTTTCTCTGGTGCCGGGACCACTGCTTTACAATTATGAGGGTTAATGGGATAACCAGCATCTGCAGAGATGCTCCACAAGGAGAAAGTTCACTTCGTTTTGTTGAAGACCCAGGCTCTGTTACTTCCATACTGGCATTTCCCCACAGACATCCTACAGCTATGACTTTGGAATCGTAGCTGTGGTATGTGCTCTGGACATCGCCAGGTCGTTTGGAGGAGGTTGTGTGTAAGTCAGGAGAGCTGAGTGTTTATGATGGCCTTGTTGGGTAACCGGTCTTTTGGAAGGCTGAGAGTGGTAGAGATGGCCTCAGCTGTGATGGTGAAAGAGACAAGGGCAGCCTGGGGCCCTTGAGGTGGGGGGAATGGAGTACAGGTACTAGGGCATGGAGCGGTGCTAAGGCTAAATACTAACCGGAGCTGCTCGGGGTCATTTGGAATAACTTTCTAAAGAGTTGTCTGTCTCTGGGACTTCTCTAGTGGGGAAACGAGAGGCCCTGTTCTGAGTTAGAGGTGAGGGGTGTTTGTGGCCCGACTCCCCACCCTACTGCAGTTGAGTCTGTATGTGTGGACTCACAGATGGGGAGGACAGACAAACGGCTTTGGTTTGGTCCTCTTAGCCTCTTCACTTGTCTGGTGTGTTCTCAGTACCCACGACACCTGTTTACCTCTGGGGCTCAGGAAGTAAAGTGTTGGATGAGTGGCTGAAGACAGGAAAATGGCCAGCCAGGTCCGAGGCTCAAGTGGAGATTCCTGAGGGTGTTTCAGCTGGGTGCCCAGGTGTCAAGAAGAACTCCTCCTTGCCAGCATCAGTCCTCTGGTCACATTTTGCCCCTCTAAACAAGTGGGGATGGCTTGCCCCACCTGTTAGGGCCTGGGGAACCTGTTCACTAGGGCTTTGTGGCCTGCTGCTCGCAAGGTGGGCACTGAACACAAAGGAGAGCACAGAGCAGGCAGTCCTGGAGGCGTCTTCTGACAGGAGCTTGTGGGCAGGGCTACTGGGAAGATGGGTCTCTGAGGTTCACTGGCAGTGAAATATGGGGCGAGTGGTCGTTCTATGACCATATTTCTGTCCAGGTGTCTGGGACAACATAAATAAAAGGCAAGTAGCCTGGCAGGTCCTATGCAGGCTTGTTATACCCCAGTTGCTTAGAGACCCTGAAGGCTGCATAACTTGTAGTCTGCTTCTGCCTTCGTGGTCTGGTTGGCATGGCTCTACCGCCTCGCTCAGCTTTCCTGCAGACCTCCCTACAGAACTGAGTCTTAATGCAAAGCAGATGATGTGGGCCCATCAGTTTGTGGGGTGACTGCCTTCATTCTCCCTGCCTTCACCCCCAGGAGCTTCACTTCAGGAGGGAGTGAGAGGGGTCCACGCCTGACTTGGCTCTCCTCTGTTTTTCTGTTTCCTTTGCCACAAGGGTCCTTTTTACCTGTTCTTCAATTCAATGGCTTCTGACATCCTCCTCTGGCTGGTGTGATCTGTCTGGGGTGCCAAGCTCAGGCTTTAAAGAAGAGGGGGGCAGGGACATGGAAGGACTAGAGACTCAGGCTTCCTTCCTAGCTTTCAGAAGGAAATCATGGTTGGTAAAGTAAATGATACCATTATCTATATTTGGTGTATCAAGGAGACAAATGGCTCCAATTCAGATTATAGAGGCATTCCTTCGAATTGTGTGTCTGTCACACAGGACTTCTGGGATAGACACATGGCAAGCCTCAAGTGTCAACCTGGGGCCTCTGATAGTGGCTTTGCTTTTATATAGCCCCTAGAGCAGTGGCTCTCAACCTATGGGTCATGACCCCTTGGGGGGGGTCATATATCAGAGATCCTGCATATCAGGTATTTACATTATGATTTACAACTGCAGCAAAATTACAGTTATGAAGTAGTAAGGAAAATAACCTTGTGGTTGGGGTCACCACAACGTGAGCAAGTGTATTAGAGGGTTGCAGCGTTAGGAAGGTTGAGAGCCGCTATCCTGGAGGGTTGGGATATCCAGGACGTTGCATCATGGATTGATTGATGCAGGGCTGTCCTGAAAGCTCTGTGGGGAGGAGTGCTTGCTGCCAAACCTAACAACCTGAGTCCAGTTCTGGGACCCACATGGTGGAAGGCGTGTACTATAGTATATATTGGTGTGTGTGTGTGTGTGTGTGTGTGTGTGTGTGTGTGTGTGTGTGTGTGTGTTACATATATGCATTTGGATGCATGCAACCCCACCCACCCCCATTTACCCCCACCCACTAAATAATGTAATAAAAATGTTAAGTCGTGTAGTTTTGCACATTTCTCATCTTATACACACACTAGAAAGGTAGAAGCCACTTCCATGTCCTCCTGAGCTGACTCGCATCTACTTCTGCCTTCTCCTGTGACTTCTTCTCCCATGTTTGTTTTGCTCTGCTCTGCTCCCCTCCCCCTCCCTCCCTCCCACACCTGCTGACCTGGGCTTGGTATGCTCTTTGTTGTGGAGTCTGGAGTGCAGTGCCACCTGCTTCTTGCTGTCTACCTGTCTCTGTATTCCACCATGCTGCCAGTGTGTCTGTTTTTCACCCCCCCACCCCCACCCCTGTAAGGAAAGATGCTGCTGCTTTGTGAGAGTGAGCCCTTGGCTTGGTGTGCTTACAGCCGTGCTTTGCAGGGTCTGTGCTCAGTGTGTGCTTGGGCTCAGCAGGTCTTGAGAGTGTTTTCTCAGCGGACTCTCTTCTCTAAGGGGGTGTCCATCAAGGGTGCTGCAGTAAGGAGCCTCTTTAAAGTCTAAAACCAGGTTCTGAGGGTATTGGAAGGCAGCCCAGCTAAGTTCAAGTGTGGCCTTCAGCCCTTTTCCACCTTGTTGACTTTGAGTGATAATAAGTCACATTACCTCTGCCCTTGGCCCAGGTGGTTCGTCTTGACTCCATGATGTCCCAGACATTCCTGCAGCAGCTCTAGAGAAAAGCATCAATCTTACACCACTTTACTAGACTTAAAGCAACTCAGACGTGGGCGAGTGCTGGTCTGCCAGGCAGACCGCCGGAGGCAGCCTCCAGCTCCGCCCCTGCCAACTACTATACTGTGGTGTTTGATAGCTATGCTGTGACTTACCAGTACTCCCCAGGGCTCACCCTCCAGTCTAGTCTTTGCCACCAAACAGAGGGACAGTGTTCACACTGCTTTTTTTTTTTTTTTTCCCCTCTCTTTCTTTTTCTTCAGAGCCCAAATGAGGTGAAATGTAATAGATGGAGCAAATGTGAGTTTCTTTAGTTTCTTTCCTAAGGACAGGGAGTGGGGCAAGGAAACAGAGAGACATTCGTGCCCTGCTTGGCAGCCTCTGTGGAAGAGGGCAGGCCCAGAGAGAGAAACTGTGGGGAATCCCCCACGTCACGAGTGACTTGTCTCATTGTAGAGGTTCTCTTAGCCTGCCCTGCAGTTCTGAAAATCGATGAGTAGGTGGCAGGAAACGCTTCCTGGACAAGGGACATGTTGCTGAGAGCCGTCCTATAGATAGTCAGAACAGAGACCTAGTACCCCTCCTGTTTTTGAGATAGTGTGGACTATAGCAGGAGCATCCTCTGATGAGACCTCTGACAGGCCACACGTTGACAGTGCAACTGAAGAAATCGCTGTCAAGGGAACCACTGGCCCATCCTGGTCTTCTCTTGAAGTCCTGGCTCATGTCCTTGGAAGGAGCTTCAGCAAGGACATGGGCACTGGATTTTCATTCTGCTCCCAGTGTCCTCAGGTGTGTGTACATTGCAGAGACACTTAGGTGGTGCCCGGGGACAATGTGACCCTCCAAACCCCATGTCAGAGTACAGCTGGGCTATGTGGGTTCCTCACAAGGAACATGGCAGAGTTGGCTGAGAGAAGGGGGCTGACCAGAAGTGAGTCTAGAAGGATACAGAAACCAGAGGCAAAAGCTCAGGAAGGGATCCCTGGGCCTCAGGGTGGTCCCAGCATCTCCTGGGGATCTTGTCAGAACTATCGTAAGTCCAGGCTGGCGGGCAGTACTAGGGTTCAGATCTCTATCTTTCTCAGCTCCCCCCAGGGTGTCAGGATACATGGAAGAGTTCTGAGAAATGGGCCTGCCTCTCATTTCCTTGGGAGCTGAACCCAAACCAAGCCCACAGTGAAGAAAGCTGTGGGAGTGCCTGTGGGCACATAGCCGCCTGCTGGGGACCGTGCATTGTGTATTATGGTCAAGAGCCTGGGGTGTGGGGAGGCTCCTGTCCTCTTGTCTGGCTGCCATGGTGAGCCTTTCTCTTCTTTGGTCTCTAGTCTGATGTGTCATCCCAGTGGCGTTACTTTTGGGGAAAGTATTTTTTAGCAGGTGGGAGCTACGGGTAAATAGCTTTGTCGGGCACTTTCACTTTTCTTGCTTATATTGTTCACTTTAATGTGCCCCCCCCATCTCTTTCTCTTGCTTGCTTTATTTATTTATTTTTGGATAATGGCAAAATCACCGCTTGTGGGCAGCAGCACAGATAATACAAAACAACTCTTTGAGAAAAGCTTTATCTGAGCACAAAGCACTTGGAATTGGAGACCCCTAGGGATTTGCCTCTCCTGCACATCTCTCTCGTCTCTCCCCTTTCTTTTCACTCTCTCCCTCCTAGTCCTCTTTCTTTTCTTCATAGAAACTTGCGGCAGAACCAGAGTGAGCTGCGAGAGCTGCGTATTGCCCTATTTTCAGCTGATTTGCATGTTAGAGAGAGCAGTGTAATTGGTGTTTAACCAGAACAAAAGAAGATCTGTTTTCTAAGGGAAGAAGTTTTGAAGTAGCCCCCATGGCATCCAGTGCTGTTGTCTCTCCTCTCATTAGGAATGGAGCAGGATGGCCCTTGTAATGAGGATGTGGGAGATACACGGTGTCAGAGGCAACCAGTTTGCATATTGTATTTGATGTGGATCTGAGGGCTGCTGGGGGAACACCTCTTTGGGACATGGACATTTTGTCCCTAAGGGAAGACAGGCAATGAGAGGCTTTGCCGAATCTCTGTTGATTTCTTGGTTGAACATACCCAGGGTCCACCCTGAGCTCTGACTCACTCTCTAAATCTTTAGGTTGCTCTGAGAGACACCTTGGTGGTTGTCACCAAGTGCTCTGGAGGGCAAAGGTCAATAGAAAGTTGGCGGCTGGATCCTACTGAAAGGACGAGTAGTCATTAATTTGGGGTATTTTATCAGGGATGTTAGAATTAAGCTGTTACCCTCCCCCACTTTGGTCAGAGAGGAAAAAGGCTAAGCCTGCTCCAGGAAAAAAAAAATACTTTTTTTTTTTTTTTTTAAATCTTTTATTTATGGGTTTGTGGGCTTTTCATGGTGATCACAGCACAATTTCAAAGAGTTGGTTCTCTTCTTCTACCATGAGTCCCTGGGATTGAACTCGGGTTGTCGGGCTTGGCAGCAGGCCCTTTTACAGAGGAATCTATTGAAAGCCCCTGTACCACTCAACATCTCTTAAGTGATATGTGTACTTCTTTTCCTTCTGAATCTCACAGGTGTCTGCTGGTAGGACGAAGCTTTGTGAAAGTTAAGTAGAATTCTGAAGACCATTGGGAATGTTCCATTGACCACAAAACCGTCTTTATGAATCTGAAAATCAATGATACCATATAGGCTTGGAGACACTAAGAGGAAAGGGAACCACATGCTCATCTCTGGACAGCCCCCAGCTTTTGCTATAAGTCTTGTTTGTTACACACATGCCTGTCGACAACAGCTTCTGGCGTCATACCACTGACACTGTCTGGTTTTTTGCTGTTGTTTGTTTCTTTGGTTTTTCGAGACAAGGTGTCTCTGTTTTAGTCCTGGCTGTTTGTTGTTGTTGTTATTATTATTTTTAATGATAGGGTCTCCTACTGGTTTGGAAGTCACCACGTCAGCCAGTCTGGCTAGCCAGTGAGCCTCACAGATCTGCCTGTCTTCACATGCCTGGTGTCGAGGTTCTAGTTTCAGCAGTTTTGCACTAGGTGATTTTTAACCTGGGTTCTGGGGCTCAAAGTGAGGTCATTGCACTTACAAGGCAAACCCTTTACCTCCTGGGCTGTCTCTCCATCTCTAGGTACACATTTGGAAATTATCCTAGAATACATTGACTGCTCTGGGACTCGTGTTTAATCAAATATTTGCTTACTAATACCAGTTAAAGAACTTGGGCCCAGGATGCTTTTTTTTTTTTTTGAGGTCACCTGGATTTGTAGTCATTCAATATTATCTTGTAGAATCTGATACCAGATAAGAAAGCTGTAGCACGTGATGGCTACCCTCAGAAAGCCATGCAACAAATCAATAACGCTGTGTTTTTGTGTTTGTTACATGATCTTCCTGAGACGCCTGTGAGGTCAGGAAGGGTCGGGGCTATCTGACCCACTTTACAGATGAGGAGGCAGACAGAGCTCAGGAGGGGGAACCGAGCTGCAGGAGCACTAGGCTCTCAGGTACAGTCCTTTGCTTTGTCTACCAAACACCATCTTGCTCTTTGTTCCCTTTTCTACTATAAGTATAAAGGTTACCCCCATATCCACCTGTTATTATTATAGATGTGTCTCAGTGGGTAGAATACTTTCTTTGGATTTGAGCCCTAGCAGTGCGTAAACCAAGCGTGAAAGTCATGATAGTATACGCTTGGGATGCCAGCACTTGGAAGGTGAAAGGCAGCATGAGCAGAGGTTCAAGGTCACCCTTGGCATAGTGAGTTGGAGGCACGCTTAGACTATATTGAGGCCTTGTCTCAAAAACCAACCTAAAATGGTTAGCATTGCTGCAGTCCCTTTCTTGTGTAAATTTACCATGTGTATTCTGATTTTTGTCAGTCATCCTAGTATGGTCTTTGTAGAATTTTTTTTCCCCCTCCAGCATCGGAGAGAATAGAGAATCAGATGTGATGCTTGTTTCTACGCCTTCTTTGTCAACTTAATCTGGAATTCCACAGCCTCGAGTCACCTTCCTAACATTGTCACTTAACAAAGACTGTTCCGCTTCCAGGCTAGGGAAATGGCTCCCTAGGTAACCCGTTCGAGGACCCGTGTTCGGATCCTCAGTGTGCACGCAGAGCCGGGCTTGTCTGCATGGCTGTAACTCCAGTGACTGGGGAGCAGGGCGTGACAGACACAGGGGAATCCTGCTAGCTTGCTTTCCAGCTAGTCTAGCTCACATGAGGAGCTCCAGGTTCAGTGAGAGACTCTCTCCCAAGATGAGGTGGACAGCAATGGAAGGAGACACTCTGGTTTGACAGCGTCACTCTGGCCAGGGTGATGTGGTTGTCTCATGTCCTCCCCATGTGCTCCCTCATCTCAATGCACTTGATGTCCACCTGCTTGTCTTTGATCGCCTGGCCAAGGTGGTGGTTGATTCCTCTAGTGTGTGGTTACTGCATTTTTAAAAAAGAGCTAATAAGCAGTCTTTAGGGAGAGGCACTGATCATGTTTCTTGTCAAGATTTCCACCGGACTTAGCATTCACCAAGACTCTTGCCCGACCTGGTCTTCACTCTGATGGTGACGGGATGGCTTTTCCACCTTCTTCATTCCCCCTGTTAACCAACTGGCCATTGGTATTCCACTGTAAGCAAGAGCCCTTCCTTCCCATTAATTTAACATCTACTTATTATAGAAATGGGCTCATGAGATTCTGCTATCTTGGTGTCTTAGGATCACTACTGTACTTGATGATTTTGGTCCTCAGATTGCCCCATATTGGGCCAGTGGGAGACCCTTCCTTCAGATTCCACTGAACATTTTTAGAGCACTTAATGAAAGGTGCCAAGCTCATCTTGTGTCTACCCTGCCTCAGCTTTGGAGTTAGCCATGTCTCCAAGGTGCTAGTTCCTTATAGTGGGGAATGGAGTTCCTGGGGTATCTTTGCTTCCAGGCTATTGGAGAAGAGAGATCTGGGAAGGGTGAGGGGTGATGTTCACATCTATGCACACACGTGGACATACATGTGCATGACATGCATACCTCCTTCAGAAACTATGCATTCACACCACACCAGTTCTACGAATCTCCTCACTCCATGGTTGCGGGACCCTTCTTCCACACCAAGAGCCCCAGCACTTGGCTTCTAAAGTTGGCTGGTTTGCACAGTCCTCTCACACATGTAGGCTAGAACTGTGGTGGCTTACCCATGCCATTGTAAAAGATGGCCCTACTGAATAGTACTCGGGGGTGTTTGCCCCCATCCCATCCTACCTATCCCAGAAGACAGCTAGGGTGCAGGCAGATGCTATGGTTGTAAGCCTGGATTGTCTTTCTCTTTCATATAACACCCACTTTTCACTGTGGCTGCGGCTCACTTTCAATTGTAGGGTTGCTAATTTCATCTTGTTTGGTACATGGAACATGAGCCCCCATTTAAGAGCTTGCTGAAAGTATTACTCCTCTGTGTCCTGTCCCTTCCCTCTCCCCTGAGACAGAGGTCACTGGCTCCAGTGTTTCTTGTATTTTATTTTGCACAGATAAATGGCTCTCCATCTGTTTTAATTCCCCTCCTTAGGCAAAAGACAACAGAGTTTCTGCTCTTAAAGTCTGTTGTCCCTAGCTGAAGTCTGTGCTCCACCTTCCTTTCTCTGTTGGAGGACTCTGAGCAGCACACAACACACACACATTGCACTTAGCGACCCTGTCTCTGTAGGGTCCTGTGACTCTTGTCAGCTGTGAAAGCTGCATCTTTTTAAAAGTAGACAACTAGGCACTAGAGGGAGAAGGAAGAGAAGGTTACAGGCCACAGGTGAACAATGGTCAGTTTGTGCTTCCCGATCAGTGTTTGTGATCACACCTCTGATTCTCACCCAGAGTAAAATGTGATTTTCTTAAGTGACCTGTATTTGGGGTTTTTTCTTTAACCTAATACTCTTGTTTCTGCTGGATTATGACTGTAAGGACAATTATGATGATGTGCATGTGGTGTGTGAGTGTGCCAGTGAGGTCATCAGTGCCTGCGTGCACATGTGAAGGTCAGAGGACAACTTCCTGGAGCCAGTTGTTGTCACTAGGTTTGCATAGTCAAAGCTTTTACTTGCTTGGCCATTTCACTGGCTCTGAAGGACATTTTTAAAGAAAGCTTCCTATCACTACTGTAAATGAGACACTGTTACTACTTGCCCACTTGTATTTCTTGAAAGTTGTATAAAATGACACGTTTGAAATAGACGTGGAGTGCCACCCACATCTTGTATTCTTTTTGATAGGGAGATTTAGTTTTGACTATGTGTTTGTGTGTGAGGATATGTGCACATGAGTGCAGTACTTTTAGAGGCCAGAAGAGGGCATTGGATCTCTAGGGACTGCAGTTGTAGCTAGTTGTGAGCCATGGGATGGTGGTGCTGGAAACCAAGTTCCGTCCTTTATGAATAGTAAACACTCCCCACTGCCAAGCCACCTCTTCATCCTCAAGTATTTATTTATTTAGTTTTCTTTAAAAAAAAAAAAAAAAGATTTATTTATTTTATGTATGTGAGTGCTCTGTCTTCATGAACACCAGAAGAAGGATTCAGATTCCATTATAGATGGTTGTGAGCCACCATGTGGGTGCTGGGAATTGAACTGGGGACCTCTGAAAGATCAGCCAGTGCTCTTAACCACTGAGCCATCTCTCCAACCCTATTTATTTAGTTTTCTAGACAGGATTTCTCTGTGTAGCCCTGGCTCTTCCCATTTGGTTTAGTGTACATTGAGAAATGTGCTTTTGACTAGTTCTAGGTAAAATAGGGTTTAACCTGACTACTCTGTAGTCTGTCAGCCTATCAACATTTGAATTATGGGACCTATATTCCAAGATACCTTAAAAAACAAAACAAAACAAAACAGAAAAAAAAAACAAAAAATAAAAACCATACCTTAGCCATTGTTTTAAAATAATGAATGCAGGGCTGGGATGTTGCTCAGTTGGTAGCATACACAGTGCTGGGGGTTCAGTCATCAGGACAACATGAGCTGCACTTGGGGGTTCATGTCTGCAGTCACCTCACGGAGGACTAGCATGATTCAGTTATTTTCCTCTGTATCCCAGGTCACATCTTCTGTCAGTATTGTGGCTTCTCAGTGTTCTGCCACCATTTCCGTCAGGTCGGGCCTGCTCTTACTCACTCGTGTTAACTGTTGGAGGTGCTGCCTGTAAGTCTCCAGCCTACATGATGGACTGAAAGCTTCATTTCTAGTCCAAAGTTTTCTTGACCTTGCTAGCAGGCCAGAGGAGATATTTGGGGTTACGGAGATACCTCCACTGTGGCTCCCGACTACTCCTTTTCTCTCACACAGCTCCAAAAACCAGTTCTATGACTGTGCCCCGCCTCTGCCTACCTGCTTCCTCTCTCCTTTTATGGCCATTCCTGTCTGGCTCCTGTCTGTGGGGCCTACAGGGCATGTGCATGCGTGCGTGCATGCATGCATGTGTGTGCATGCTTGCATTGTGAGCTTCTATGGGTCCTTGAGCTGTTTGGAGAAGGGGGAACAGTTCTGGAGAGTGCATCCTAGTAGGGAGAACATCGGAGATGCAGGAATTCTTAGTGTGGCACAGCTGGAGAGTAACACTTAAACCTTCCTCCTAATTAACATTTATGAGTGATCCCGCCAGTGATTAGGGAATTATGGGAAGGCTCTCGACAGACCAGGGGAAGAGGAAAAGAAGAGAAAGTCTCTGGGAAGATCGGCTCTACCAGGGTGAACAGTAACATTTGTGTCCAGACACCATGGAATGAGTAACAGTGCTGTAAATACTTAAACAGATAAATAGACCACTTTTAAAAAAAAAACCAGTTTTTATTACAAGTGCCAAGTTAATGCACAGGAGTGCTTGGGTTCCAGCTTTACCTGCCAGAAGTTATTGCTGGCCAAACTGAGCAGATGAACGGTGGGAAAGACTTTCCTTTAGGCCTTTTGAAGCCAAGTGGAGGAACATATATACTTAGAAACCCAAAGGAGGGTGTAGCAAGCCAGAGATTTACTTCTCAAACCCACGGGCACTCCAGAATCCAATAAGACCCAGCCATCTCTCTTTTGTTGCCCATTGAGAAGAATTAAAGCATCGAATGACTCCGGTGGAGATCCTCTTAGTGGATTCTTGCTGACTGGCACCATGTAAATTATAAACGAACCATATGGAACCACTTGGTATTAAGTATTTTATGTTTTCCAATGATAGTTATTTAGGGCATAATCCCCACAAAAACCTCCTGGTAATGACTGGTGTGTTTTCACCTGAGATTGTGAATGCTCTGATGCCTGTAAACAGTGTCAGTGTGTGTGTGTGGGGGGGACTGGGGGTGGGGCGGTGTACCAGCACGTGGCACTCATAGGAGGGTAGCACCATGAACCATATTTCATGGTCTGATAGCTTTTATGTTATTTTCTGCCTTCGGTTCCAGTTGCAGCGCTCTGGAGTGGCCTTGTTAAGGCTTATGCTTATTTGTCCTGAGTGAATGCCAGTTTCTAGTATGTCCAAGAAAAGGATGTATCTGGAAACACAGGGGTCCTGGCTGGGCTCACCCTGCAATTGCCTCTCAGAGACTGCTGCAGGATAGTTAAATAGCCCTGCCAACAAGGCTTGTGGTTACACAGTACCCTTCTCTTCATACTCACCATTTAGCTTTGCTAGGTGGGGAAGCCTCTGTGTCCTTCCTGAGGGGACTTCCTGGCCCAGGCACACTTAGATCCAGCTTTCTTACTCGGCTTAGGCATCTCCCGGACTTTAGTCCCTCCTCCTCTGACTCAATTGCCCTCCGTGTATTCACCCATAGCACTTATTAGACGTGGTTCACTCACTGCCTCATGTTAGCCAGGGTCCCAGGAGGCAGCATTATGACTCATAGACTAGGTCACTTGCAAGGTTTAGGAGGTAGGGACAGGGTTCAGTTCCTTACGAGGAGTGATGCTATGTCCAGTAGTACCAAGTAGTCACAGCCCCTATGCCGAAAGGGTCACAGCTGGAATGATTGGATATTAAGCCACGAACCTGAACCAAGACTGGTTTGTTTTTTGTTTTGTTTTGTTTTATTTTGTTTTAGCCAGCCTGCTTCTGAGATTCAGCAGTGTGTGATGTCTTGGGTCCCCTGCTACCTCTTTTTAGGGACCTAAGACCTCTTAGATAATTTTTTCAGGTAGAGAAATCTATGGTCACCATTTCAATTTATAGTAGGTCCCTCCTTCCTGTGAGGGATCCTCAGATGCCTGAAAGTCTCATGCAAGATATATTGTTTTTTCTCATAGATGTTTATCTAACCATGTGTGTGTGTATGTGTGTGTGTGTGTGTAAATTAGAAGTTTAGGTGGAAGTTGACAACGAATAAAATCATGGATAATTTTTAGAATACACTGTACTAATAGTTATTTTAAAATGACGTGTGAGTTGTTTGTTTCTATAATTTTTCACGTATTATCTTTGGGCCAGAGTTGACTGTAGGTAAGTGAAACCACAAGAAATAAAGCGATGGGTGAGGGAGGCCTATTGTGCTTTTTGACTTTTGAACCAAGAACTGTTTGCCTCTCTGATATTGAGACAGGGTTGGGGGGAGCTGGAGAGAAACAGGACTTTAGGGCTTTGGAGAAGAGGAGGGAGACAGACAGTAAAGGAGGCTCCTAGGTGTGTGTAGCCCTTGTTCTCCTGGGATCCTGTGTGCATTGCCGTATCCACCAGGCAGCTTGGTGTTTCATCTGTGTGCTCATATGTGCTGTGATTTCGGGACATGTTATTGAAGGGCAAAGGGCAGTGGCGGTGGGGTGGGGATGGGGTAGGGTGGGTGTGGGTGTAGACGTGGAGGGTCCCTGAGTGACTAGGACTCTGCAGTGGCTGTTGCTGGCCTGGAGTCCGGGCCTTCGAGGAGTCATTTCACGCGTCCAGGCCACTTGGTCTCTCTCTGGCCTGCATGTGTTTAACTTAGGCTAGCAGTCGCCCTGGCCTGAAGGGCCCCTCCTCACCTTCTTCTAAGGCTCCTTCAGCCTTCCTGGTCTCTCTGCAGAGTCACAGTGTGGTGCGAGGATCAGGGTGTAGAAAGCAGGAAATTAGTAATGACTAGACTTGGTGAAGGAGAGTCTTGTCAGTTTAAAGAAATGCTTAAAAATTAATTGGTTCCTTGCTCCTCGGCTTTACTCTGATGAAGCCAGAAAGAGAAGTCAAGATGGAGAATTTCCCACTGTGACACCTTTTATTTCTGGAAAGTTGAGTCATTTAATGAGTTGAATATCAGCAGCCCACTGGCCCATCTTTCCCCCAGACAGCTCCCGAAAGCGTGTTCTCTTCCAGAGAAAGACACATTTCGTTCCACTGGTGTCTTGCCAGTTCTGGGAGAGTCTGGACGCCCGTGTTTCCCAGCCTATTGCTAGACCTGGACTGGCCAAGATGTTGTCCAGCCTTCTGCTCCCACTGACGTTCTCCATATTCCCGCTGTGGGGAAAGGTGGAACAGGTATGGCCGTGCCTTCCTCAATGGATAGAGTGCCAAGGGTGGATTTGATCAGGCTGCAAAGCACTGCTGGCTTTTCCTGCCTTGTATCGGGGATCCAGGTGTACTGGAGGACCTTCTGGGAGTGGGTGGCTAATGACAGACTTGGCGCACTGATGTATGCCACAACCAGGAACTGAGAGGGACACCTATTTCTAACTTGGAACAGTGTTCCGTTGCTAGTTCCTTAGGGAGTGGCAGTGATGGAGTCCAGCCTCCTTTGAGGCTATTGGCTGAATCAGAATTTTTATTTCCTCTGTGGGAATCTTACCTCATTGGGCTCAGTGGATTTCAAGAGTTTAACTTCGTCCTGGCTAGTTGATGTCAACTTGACCCAAGCTAGAGTCATTGGAGAGGAGGGAGCCTCGAGAGAAAATGCCTCCGTTGGATCTGTCTATAGGCAAGCCTGTAGGGCATTTTCTTAGTTAGTCAGTGATGGAGAAGGACCCAGCCCATTGTGGATGGACTACCTTGGGTAGGTGGTCCTGGGTTCTGTCAGAAAGCAGGCTAAGCAAGGCATGGGGAGCAAGTCAGTAAGCAGCACCCCCCATGCCTTTTGCACCAGCTCTTGCCTCAAGGCTGCAGCCCTGCTTGAGTTCGCATCCTGCCTTCCTTTGATGATGAGCAGTGATACGGAAGTGTAAGCCAAAGACCCTTTCCTTCCCCAATTGCTTTTGGCCATGGTGTTTCATCCCCTGAATAGTAACCCTAACCAAGACATCCCAGGACATTGAAGAGGGGCTTGTGGCTTGGTCCTATTGTTTCCTCAGCCCCAGTTAGTCCTGGCTGGGGTCCGGGTTGGGCTGGGGTCTACACATCTCTTTCCATGTTTGATGACTTGTAAGTCTGTGGCAAGGGTTAGCAAACTTTTCCTTTTTGTAAAGGGGCCATATAATCAATATTTTACTCTTTGCAGGCTGAGAAGTTCCTGTATGGGTGTTCATAGCTACAGCAGGAGAAAAGAAATACACACAAAATTCTCACGGACGAAATTTGAAATACAATAAGAATAAAGTACATTTTTTCTCATAGCTCAGCATTGTCCTGAGAATAGATATTGTTGTGGGGGGAGGTGCACTCTGCCAAATTTAAGTTCATAGATATTATTTTCTGCTGTCGAAACCATTGGGAGGCTCATCTGTGGGGTGTTCTTAGTCCGCGGAGCACGTAATGGTGAACAGCAGCCCAGATGTGGCTTACACTGTTGGTCATTGGGTTAGCTCTGGGGAGTTTGGCTTTGGAGAAGGTCTCTGGGTTGCATCTATACCTTGTTTATGGGAATTTTGTTTGCTCAGTATATTGTGTCAGAGTAGGGACATACTGGGGACGCAGGCATGACATGGGTGGTTAATACAGATGCTCGAGGGCAGCTTACGTTCTAGTTGAAGAGATAAGTAAATATAAAATAAGATTCCCGCTAGTGGAAATGCTGTTGACAAGTGGGATAAGTGATGTTTAAGGAGGTCTCTGCTGTTGCCGTGGTTTGGTTGTATCCCTGCAAAGTCCATATGTTAAAAACCTGAAGTCCAGATTTATATATTAATGGCATTTGGAGGTATGAGGCCATTGGAAGACAATTATCATTTGTTGAGCTTGTGAAGAGGGGACCCCGTAAGACAGCATTAGTAACTTTATTAGAAGAGCAAGGGAGAACAGAGCTAGCCTGCGATGCCCTCTGCCGTGTTACCGTGTAGCGAGAAGGCCCTCCCAGATGCAACAAAATGTCATGCTTTATACTTCCAAACCCATGAATCAAATAAATCGTCCTTTATAAATGACGGATCATAGCTATTTTGTTGTAGCAATAGAAATCAGGTCAGGATAGCATTTGGATGGACACAGGAATTAAAGAGACAGAACATACCACTGGGACTTTGGGTGCTGCATGCAGATGGGTATTTTCACGAAGGAGACAGCTTGTGAATGAAACTAGCAGGAAGGAAAGACTAGAGGCGATCTGGTGGGCGATGGGTAGGAGATGAGTTAACGAGGGAAGCAGGGGCCAGGCGTAGGAGCTTGGAGGCTCACAGAGAACGAGCTAGAGATGGCGATATGGTCCTGAGAGCTTGGAGACAGAGTGATGGGGACATAGTCCTGAAAGCTTGGGGCCAGAGAATGATATAATTGACTTCGGACGAAGGTTGCTCCAGCTGCTGGGCCGAGAGTAGACTCGAGAAGGCAAAAGTGGAAGTGGTTTTATGGGGCCACAAAACTGAGTGTCGAAAATAGATTCTGAAAAAATGTGGAGCCTGTGGTCAGGGCTATGATTGTTTTCTAGGTCATACGTAAGTCAAGATCTTCTCGGTTTCAGATGGTTTAGTGTGTAGAAGCACAAGGAGAAAGGGGGATACTGGGGTGGTCTCTGTAACTGTGAAGTGCAAGGTTTCCCTGGCTTTATTGCAGGTGGTTTCAGAGGCTTCGGCGCCCCTGTCATCGTGGCTCTCTGCTCCTTATCGCTCCTCTCCTTTATGGGCTGGCCGTTTCCCACTGTCATGGTTAAGCTCAAGTGTTAACTTGATGAGATCTAGAAACCTCTGGTAGATGAGCTTCTGGATATGCCCATGGGGTGTTATCTTAAGTCTATTAGGTGGGCGGACCTCCCCACTGTGGGCGGCACCATTCCCTGTGTTGGGATTCCAAGATGGCGAAAGTAAGCTGAGCATAGACATTCTTTTTTTTTTTTTTTTAATGCAATGTGACCAGCTGCCCCAAGTTCTTCTTGGCCCAGCACTGAAGACACCTTTCATATATACCAGTGCTTTCCATGAGCTGGGGGAGGTGGCCACTAGGATCCTGAGTTCGTAGAGGGGCCTGGGAACTCCAACTGGAGTACTGTTTTCTTGCTGCATTTACATACCACTTGCAAGGATTGGCCTTGCTTTCCCAATTTGCACATTTCCCCCAGGAAGTTATCTATTGACCCTCTTTCTTTTACATTTTGTATACTCTTCCAAGGGAAGTTTACTGATAGGTCCTCCCTTGTCCTATAGAGATCACAGACCCACCCTTAGACCAGTCTTTATAAATAGCCCTTTGAGACCCGAATGATGTGTGTCTAGTTCTTTCCCTTTTGGTTTCCTAACTCTGCCTTCTCTGGCCGGGCTCTGCCACTTGGGGAAGCATGCCAGCAGGCTGGTGAAACCTGTGTCTTTACCCTCAACACAGCCATTAGAGACAGACAGTCCCATTCCGATCCCGGCAGCTGTTGTACAGAACACGTGATTCTTTTGCTCCAAGGCCTCAAAGTGCTTTTTTTTGAGAACAGTGGCCTGGATGGGTTCCAGGTTCTGGTCCACTTCTTAATAACTTTTTCCTTGGTCCTGGAAATGCCACTTGTCCGTTCTGAGACGTAGCTTCCTTCTGTGAGATCACTGAATTGTATGGACAAGACAGTCTGGGCACTTTTGGAAGATGCATAGCGTCATCTAGGTGATAGATGCTTATTGGCCTGCCTTTGGGCCACAGTTCAGGGAGGGTGGCTGGGAACAAGGAGAATGATACGTTTTGTTTTGAACTGTATTCTCTGTGCACATACCAGCTCTGGCTTCTCTGCGTAACTTCTTTCAGGGTGGGCATGGCCTTCATGTTTGAGTTCTTGATGCTGTTATGTCCTGATTGGACCTTGGGTAGAAGATTTGATTATGACATAGGCTGTATTTTAGATTTAGAAGGAGGAAAGGGCAACATGCTCCATATTTTAAGATTTAAGTAAGACTTGGAAAAGGAGAAAATAAAAGAGGATGAAGGAAACAGACAGAACTTCCAGCGTTACCATGCACTGCCTCGGTTCCCGGTTCTTTAATTATGCCCGTGGTTTAGCAGAGTGTACCATCTCAATACCCAGATGGTTTTTATGTAAAAAAATTTTTTTCAAATGTTAATTTCCAGTGACTGATGTTCTCTGCCTAAATCATTTTCCATTGTTCATATTTGATAAGAACTGTGTTTGAACTGCTTCTTTCTGAGTTGGAGTCTTTTGTAATGGGATTTTACTTAGTGGTTTTACAGGTGTATGAAAATGCTAAACTGTGTATTGTACTTGAGAGTTTGAAAATTCTTAGTTGCAGCTAATTTAAGGAGAGAGAGAGAGAGAGGGAAAAAAAATTAAAACAGGTGATTAGTAGCCCTTTTTGGTTTTGAATGCCCTCGCCTTGGAGTTTTGTGTGTGCTTATTCGTGTGCAGATTGGTGTGGTTATTTTGGATGGGTTGAGATGCCAGCGTCATGCCACCCTGCCAGCTGCCCTGGCCCTTTCAGGGGGACCCTTCCCCAGTTCTCCAGGCTGAATTGGCTTTTTTTTTTTTTTTTTTTTAAGCTAGCTCGCTCAGCTCTGCTCTCTCCCTAATGATTCAGGCCTTCCTGAGAAAACAAAGCAGGCCTGGCCCCTGTTCTCCTTGAGCACAGGCTTGTTTACCGCCACAAAGGCTCCCCTTCTCATGGAGGAGAGGATTGGGCGGCTCTGGACAGCTAATGTCTGCTTCTGTCTGCTCTTTGGGGGTTTCTCTTCTCCCCGGTGGCGGTGGGGGCAACTAGATGGCTTAAGCTTAGGGTTCCCACAAGACCCCTGCAGTGAGGGGGAAGGCAGCATTTGGAAGGCAGTGTAGCCAGAAGCTGGAGAGCTCAGCCTCTCAGAGGCTGCTGCAGCTGGCCTAGACTTTGTGCTCTTGAGGCCCCACTGGCTCAGGCTCGCTTAGTCCTGGTCTCTGTACCTGCTAGGACAACGGACGCTCTGCACAGGCTACTTCCGCTTGCTTATTAACCGTGACGCTAACGCAGTGGTGCCAACAGCTCCCTTTCCAGGCCTTTGTGGCCACATCCTGTTCACTTAAGAGTGAAGTCACAACCTGCTGGCCTTCATTTTTCAGTCCAGGGGCTTTTGTGTGTTTCTACAGTGGAAGGACTGTTATCACCACTCAGGGAGATTCCATCAGTAAATATGAAATGCATGTGCTCCAAGGAGAAAGACTCACAATCAGGATTAAGAAATAAGTTTCTTTTCTTACTGGGTGAACCATTGTCCTTGACCAAGTCCGAGTTTGCCTCACCTTTGACACGGACTTGATAAGGCAGCCAGGATCGCTTTCCGTCCACCTTCCCTGTGAGCCAGTTTCTCACACCCCGCTTTCCTGCCTCCACCTTAAGTGGTCAGGCCGCTGCAACAGCTTACAAGAAAGCAGAAAAATCAGAAAAATTGAGGGCAAAGAGAGGAAAAGAAAGACCTTTGTGGGGTTTTCTCTGCATGTTTTGTTTTGTTTTATAGAAAGCAAGTTTTTGTTTTGTTTTGTTGTTTTGTTTTTTGTTTTTGTACCTGTAGAACCAGAAAAACTCCTTCAGGTGTTTTTCCTCTCAGCTGCTCCTGGTCATCTGCTGCCTGTGGCCTGCGGCCTTTCTGGAGACCATAGCTTTATGTAAGGATCAAGGGTGCCTAGGGACCACATCCAGGAGTCCCAGATTTGCAGCTGAAGTCCCTGGAGTTAGGGCCAGTGCACACACTAGGAAGTCATCAAAAGGATCATTTGGAGACATGAGATTGGAGTGGGAGAGTGAAGCTGAGCGCTGGGACCCTGATCGTTCCAGGGTAGGGGGGACCTTGGAGGCTGGCCCAGAGAGGTTGAAGGATGTTGTCAACACCAGAGGTTGGGCTTATGGAAAATGATTTTAGAGCAGATAAAAGAGGGCTCATTTTCACATTGCTTCTAGCAGTCGCATGGGGGTTATACCTAAAGTATCACACATGTCAACCTGCAAATGCCACCCTCCAAGGGGAAGCTGTAGGTAAAGTCAGGAACTATCCCTCACCGGTGTCCTTTGATAGGATCCTCAAAATAAATTTAGATTGGTTTTTGTAAAGAGCATCTCAAAGCAAGTAGCAGAAAGAGGGTAGCTCTGCAGGCAAGTGACAGGTTGTCCAGGGAGGCGGAGCCTTGCATGGTCTCTACCCTCTCCAGTTCCACAGACACATTGGGTCCCTCTGCTTGAGGTAAGGGAACTGAACCGCTTTGCTGGTAGCTGGCTGGGCAGCAGCGACTGAGTTTCCACCTTGGCACACTGTTCTCTGTGTGGTCATTTGCTTCTTTCAAACCCAGCTACAAGGGACATATGGTAGACTCATAGCTTAACTCAGGGTCTCGAAGCCAGCAAGAGGCAGCTTCCCAGTCCTGCTCCTAGCATTCAGAGTTCTGAGCAGGGACATGCCTGTCTGAGCCCTAGCCTTTTCATGAGTAAAATAGACCCCCATGGTCTTGAGAATATGCCCTTCAAGGTAGTCGCTTTGTTGGTACTTTTGCCTGACAGTTACATGCCCAGTCTTGGCTGGAGAAATTGCCTCTACCTTGCACTCCTATGATCTCCTGGCGACAGACATCCAGATTACACAGGGGGCCGTCTCCTACTTCCTGTCCCCGGAATTCCTGCTGTGGCTTGAGCTGAGCCCACTACCATTTCCTATGCAGCTGGCTCACTCTTTCTTCTGTGGAGGCTAGGAGAGTGTGCCATTCCCCTGAGAGTGTTCTCCAGGTGGCACTCCCACCCCATGTGCACCTTTGTGACATGGTAATAGGGAAACCACCGAGAACCTGGCCCTCTACCTTGTCGCTTAGGCAGTTTGCACACTGTCACCTTGGCTCAGCACCAGAGAAGTGGTGGGCACACTTTTACAGAAAGCTCTTTGCCTTTGAGCTTGGCGAGGAAGTGGTTGCCTGAAGCAAAGATGAAGGTGCTAGGGCCTTCCAAAGCTGGGTCCAGACCCTCCAAGAAGGCTCCAGTGTTTAGGGTCTAGGGCCAGAGCTGGCCTTGCCCTGCACGTGGGGTGGCAGTCACACCCACTCCATTTCCATACAATGGACTTTATACTCAGACTTAGCTTTACAGAGGATTATGGGTGTAAAGGTTGAACCTATTTCTCTTCCACATTTTTGCCTTTTCCTACCCTCAGGAACCTCTGATCATGAGAAGAGACTGGTTTTGTGATTGGACCCATGGCCTAACACAAGCTAGGCAGACACTCTGCCACCCAAATTTTCTCTCCAGTCATTGTTTTACTATTTTTTGAGACAGGGCCTCACTAAGTTGCCTAGACTTCTTTGAACTCATTCTGTAGGTCAGCCCGACCTCACTGCTCCTTTTGCCTCAGCCCTCTGAGTAGCCGCTCTGCGGACCTGTGCTTTCAGGTCTCCTTGGGAGCAGCTTCCTGGTGGTGCCCCAAGGGTCACTTGCCTCCTGGGCTGGGCTCCCTGGGAAGATGGAAGGTGGAGAGGTGGTTGGCAGTAGAAGGGAATCTCGCGCTCCCCTCCCCCCGCTTTCTGGCCAGAGGTCCTGGGCCCCATGTCCCGAATGCTTCTATGGCCATAGGATCGCTGGTACCACCAAGACAGGTGTGGTTGCTGGCCAGGCCTGTGAAGCCATGGCAAGAAGATGTTGGAGCTGGCATCCTCCTGGGGGTGATTTGTCTCCAGTTTCCTAGTCTTATTAAAATTTAAAGATACCTTATTACTTCCACAGAAGAAAAATTTTAGAGAATGAAAAAAGTGAATATAACATTTTGTTCGATATTAAAAGTTAATTTAAGACAGAACCAGAGGCCTCGACCAGTGTCTTCTTTTTTCTTCATTTGGTGGTGTAATTGACCCCTCGCACCTCCATCCGGCTTTGCATCCATTCGGAGGAGACTAATTACAGGGTGCAGAACCGCCACATGGGTCGGAGCTACATCGTTCTGACGGTTTGAACTTGTCCAGAAAATTTGCTACAGACTGTAACAAGTGGAATATTAACTGGGTGAGGGGATGTCTCTAGTAACTCTCATCTAGCCAAGTGGCGTGTGTATCAAGATAGTTACTGTACTTTCTGTACCTATAATTTAAGAGTCCACCTACCAGCTGGGCGTGGTGGCACACGCCTTTAATCCCAGCACTCATGGAGGCAGAGGCAGGCGGATCTCAGAGTTCAAGGCCAGCCTGGTCTACAAAGCAAGTCTAGGACAGCCAAGGCTACACAGAGAAACCCTGTCTCGAAAAACAAAAAGCAAGCAAGCAAAGAAAGAGTGAGTCCTTTTCCTCCGCCCCCACCTCCATGTTAGGAATTGAACGAGGGCTTCAGGCATGATAAGACAAATGTGTTGCCCATGAAGGTACCCTACAGCTGCGTTCCCAAATAAACACATGGTGTAATGTAAAATCCCAGGAGATCCTGGGTCAGTTTTTCCTCTGTCTGTGGTCAGCCTTACAAATGTAGAATAATGGATTTCATCGCTTACAGATTCTGAAAATTGCCTTTGCCAAATAGCAGAAATGACATAAATAGGAGGGCTTTGTAAGTCACTACTGTATATTTCAGATATGATCAGCGCCGCCCCCCGCCCCCCCCCCAAGGGTGCATGCGCTGGTGGCCTCTGACCTTAGGTTTTAGACATTAGCAAGCGTTGTAACCCATACCTGGGCTGGGACTGTGCAGTGGCCCATGGGATCACATGGTCCTCAGGGGTGCTGAAACCCCGGGAACAAAGGAAGCCTGCCTGTCAGTGTCTGAAGCCACCAGCTTAGACCAGTTCCCTCTCTCTGTGAGTTTGTTCTGGGATGGGGACGGGTTGAAGGGTTGTGGTGTTGCTTGTGTTTTGAGGAACAAAAGTCTTCATCCTCCATCCAAATCAGTACCTTATGGCGTTCTTGAGATGAAAGCTTCCCCGAGCCCCGTGTCTGGAAAGGGAGGGAGTGAAGTCACGTGTCTCTAGCTACTTGGCCCACCGAGGAAATGAATATTGGACCCAATTCTGTTTGCCCTGTGGGTTTATGGCTCCTTAAGTGGCTGCTGTAATGATCCATTGGCTGTTGCAACTACATTTCCTGAACGTTTTATTTTATAGTTCTGAAGTTTTAGTCCATAAATCTTTTGAACTTGAGGTTTGAAGTTCGAGGGGCCATGTGGTTATAAGGGAGTGGGAAAGAGCCAAGTTGATTTTTCATGCATGTTCACAGGGCCTGACCCGGCGCCCATTGCTCCTCTCTTTATACGCTACGGCTTGGGAGTTCCTGCCGAATCAAAATCTGCACCATTTATCTCTGGATGGTACCATTCATAGAATATTTGGGGTCAGAAGGAGCCTGGAAACAGCAGCGCTCAGCTCAAGAAGATCAATTGCAATTGGAAAGTTTCTGTTTAAGTAACGAGACCTGACAGGCTGGGGGCATAGGCCAGGTCAAGGCTTACCCAGGGTGAAGGAGGCCCCAGGTGTGACATTGTCTCCTTCTGGAGGCGGAGCTCAGTTGGCAGAGTCCCGGGTCCCTAACCCTAGCACCACATAAACCGGATATGGTGACTCAAGTCTGTGACCCTAGAACTTAGGAGGGGTGGAGGCAGGAGGACCAGAAGCTCAAAGTTTCTCTTCACTACGTAGTGAGTTTGAGGCCAGGCTGGGTTACCAGGGATGCTATCTCAAAGAGAAGTAGGGGCTGGAGAGATGGCTCAGCAGTGAAGAACACTAGCTGCTTTTGCAGAGGACCCAGGGTTCAGTTCTCAGCAGCCACATGGTGGCTTACAACCACATGTAACTCCATGTCTTATACTTTCTAATCTCTGTAGACACCAGGCACATGTGGTGCACATACATACAGGCAGGCAAAACCTTCTAAATAAATATGTTTAAAAATCCCAGAAAATGGAAAAGTAAAAAGGAATAAAGTTGTTGAAATGCATGTGTATGTCGGTGGGATTATAAATGGTGCAGGCACGGTGGCTTTTCGGTAGTCGGACATGGAAATATTATACGACCCAGCAACAGTCCTTCTGGGTTTGCACGAACATGCCTTCACCCATACATGTATGTATTACATGTATGCACACATACACACCATATTTGGAAGGCAGGAACTTGAATTGGTCTCTGCACATCAGTGGTCATTGTAGCCTTGCTTGCAGCGGTCAAAGGTAGAAACCAGGTAATACCCGTCAACTAATGAATGGATAAACCAAACATAGAGAGTGGAGCATTATTGAACCATCCAGTGGAATCCTGAAGACTGTGCTAAGTGATGTGAACAGTCACAGGAACCAATATTCCTCTCCTATCTGGTTTCTAACGGAACCTTGGGTCTATGGAGACAGAAAGTAAGATGGTGGTTTGCTGTTATATTATCTTATCACTGAAAACATACTAAGCAGTGGCCGATGGAGAGTCATGTATACACGGTGGGGTCCCTTGTCTCCCTGATGCTGCTTTGACTATGCACCGATGCACCGTGGGCAAGGCCTGGCGACTCCTCCACCCCATGTTGACCCGTGTTTCTCTTTCCAGGGTCAGAAGCAGCTGCCACTTGAAGCTCGCCTTCTCTGTGGCTTTATATGAACATTTATTTGGTTCTATTTTAAGTCTCCTCTCACTGCATTTGGGAACCGTCTAGGACTGTATTTTGCTAACTCAGTGAGACATGATAGAAGAACAGGAAGGATCTCATGTGGGCGGTACAGGCCCAAGGCTGGGCTGAGTGGGAGACAGTGTCCATTCATGCAGCGGGAGGCCCAAGTTCTTAGGGTGAAGGCTGAAAAAAGACAAGGCTGTAAAAAAGGGGGAAAAAATCAAAGAAAATACATATTTTGCCCTGCTCTGGAAACACGCTTGGCTACAACACAGCAGGTGGCCAAGGAACTCAATCTGGGGAAGGCATCAGGCTTGCGGTGCAATCAAAGTTAAGTGCAGAAATTTAATTAAACAGCATCAAGGATGGTAGAAACTTTGTAAAGCCGCAGTGCATTGTCAGATTCAACAGTTATTCCGAGGAGCACAATCCACAGATGGTGACTAATTGATAAATTAAAGTTGTGCTTCTCTGGGGGGGGGGGTTACCTTTAAACCCGGTTTCCCACCCATGTGCTGACCGCTGCGTCTATGGAGCCGCTTTCTCCACATGATCTTCCAGGCCTACAAAGGGCAAGAGCAAACCACAAAGCCAGACTGTTCCCCTTGTCAGCCCTCTAGACAGGCAGCATCTGCTGGGCCCTTGGAGTTGAGTGTGAGCCATCTCCTGCCCCCATCCTTGTCCTTCAAGCCCAGAGCCCCCACTTGTGGCAGGCTTGTCCTAAAAACAGGACAGTCGGGGACACCTGGGTCCTGCATGTTCTTTCTGCTCTGTTAACCTGGGTCTGTTGCTCAGATTTGCCTGAGCTATTTATTTTCCACAACTCCTCCTCCTCTTTCCCTTTGTTGTCATTGCCCCCTCCTCCTCCCCCCCCCAACCCCCCACCCCGGTCTCTTTTTAGCATTGCTGGCTTTTATCCACCATGGCACTAGAATTTTTTTTTTTTTTTTTTTTTTTTTTTTTTTTTTTTTTGGTACGAAACAAAAGCCTCAATTTATTAAAACAAAACAGAATTTAAAAAAAATCCAACCCAGAGCCGTCTGTTTTTCAGCCCTCACAGCACTTCCTGTCTGTTAGCAGTTGATATCCAGGGAACTGGCTTTCATTTCAGAGAAAACATTCACTGTTTGCAAAGATGTTCAGAGACACAAATCCTGTGTTGAGATGCGGTGACACACACAAACACCCTCTTGGAGGTCAGAAAAGGGGGAAACTGAGGCACATGGTTCTACAGAGGACTCTCATTTATCCCACCCAGTGTGCATGAACATTTGTATGCTCAGGAGATCTTGGAAGAGGGGTAGGGGAAGCCACCTGGAGCGTACAGGCACTATGGGGGCAAACGCCACAGATGCCACAGGTAGGTGCATCTGTGGTGCCTCTTGTCACAGATACTCAACCTTCCTAATGTTGCAAACTTTTAATATATTCCTCATGTTGTAGTGACCTCCCCCAGTTATAAAATTATTTTTGCAGCTACTGTTATGAACGGTAGAATAAATATCTGTGTATTCTGATGGTTTTACCTGAAAGGGTTGTTTAACTTCCAGAGGTCCATAGGTTGAGAACCAGTGCTCTAGATGGAGTGTAGGGTGGTCTCAGAGCCAGGTCCAGGGGCATCTGTGACACTATCCAGGAGACATGTCTTGGCAGGAGTGGGGATGAACTGCTCTTGGACAGCAGCACCTGCTGGCATTGTGGGGAAGCCTGCACGGGACAAACAGGCCAATGCAGCAGATTGATTCCTTTGCATTGAGTACTTCCTGCAGGGCTGGTGGTGGTGGGAGCTTCATCTAGCCCATCTTGTCCCTTTGCTTTATTTCTGCATATGTATTGGTATCTTTTTCTTTCCCGATGCTGAAGATAAAACCCAGGGTTCTGCATACACAAGGCGAGGCCTCTACTATTGACCCACTTACCAGCCATATCCATCTCGGCATCCACTGGTGCATTGTAGAGTCTTAGTAGAGTGAAAAAACCCTCTTCTGTGGTGGATACTTAATGATTTATTCATTTTTAGCTTCTGTGCATGTCTATGTGAGGATTATAGATCTCTGGAACTGGAGTTCCAGTTGTGAGCTGCCATATGGGTGTTGGGAATTGAACCTGGGTCCTTTGAAAAAAGAGCAGCCATGCCATGGCTCTTAACTGCTGAGCCATCTCTCTGGACCCTCCATGGTGGATATTATCCTGACGTTGCAGTCATGGAAACCCAGGCTCACAAAATCAGTTCATCCAGGTCTGTGATTGTGAGGGCTTCCATGTCTATGCTGGATTCTGTCTGTTCCTATGGCCTGGACTCTTCTCCACAACTCACCCCCCTTTAATGGGATCATGTATGTGTACCACCTGTTGGGGATGCTATAAATAATAGTCTTGGGGGTATAAATAATAGCCCTGATCTCTAATAAGAGATGAAAATACAACTCAGCTTTTTGGCCCCTATGCATGTTAGCAATAGAGGACCTGATTGCTTACTTACTTACATGTGCGCTGAGAACAACTGTGTTCATATCATGTGTAGAATCCAGAAGGTGTGTTTGCTTAGACACACTCTACCTTTTTATTGGGGCAGGGTCACTTACTGGTTTGGAAGTAGCCAGAATATTTAAGTCCCAGGGATCTCCACTCATCTCTACCTTCTTATTCTGGGATTACAATCATGACCTATCACTCCTAGCTTTAAAAAAACAAAGTAAGTAAATAAATGAAAAGCAACAATTGCAAAAAAAAAAAAAAAACCACCCACAGGTTTTGAGGATTGAACTCATGTGCTTCTAAGGCAAGTACTTTACCAGCCCTACCCTACTAATTAATACAGGCAACCTCCCAGGGGTCACGACTCAGCCATGGAACCTTGGCTTGGGCTTTGCTCCATGTTATGTTGTCTTAGAACAAGAATACAGAGGTGGTGGGGAGTGAGGACTGGATCATATTTATTTGTTTATTGCCAAATAATAATTGTAAGGATGCTGTGGTAGAGCCTGGTCTAATTGCCTGTTGTTGTTTCATTTTTTGCAAACGGTGTGGGTGGCTTTTGAAATCCCTGTAGTTTATGGAGGCGAGCCCTGCCTAGCGGATGCCAGATGATGTAGCCCAAGTGCTGTCGGCTGTTTATTTGCTAGTCTGTCGTTCTTAACACAGCGTTCTTGAGTTTGGAGGGCCAACACTGTTTGATTTCCTCCCCTCTCCTCCTCCCCCTCTAAATATAACCAGGCAGTCAATCAGTCTTGGCAGCCATCAGGGCTGGGGCTGTCAGATGGAGTTTGCCTTGGATCTGCTGAACTCTTGGCTTGTTTTCTCAGCTTGCAAGTGTATTCAAATAGTGAGATTGGAATTAGCCTTGCAAACACGCGGGCAGGTGGAGCCTCCAGGTTGAGGAGGAGGAGGAAGAGGAGGGAGCATTTTGGTGTAAAATGACATTTCCCTCTCCTCTACTCTCAGTAATGGAGCAGAGGCTGAGCTGAGGGGGTGGGGCACGGGGGATGGCTTCACGCTTAGTGAGCAAGATGCGTGGGTGTGTTTTCCTGAATTGTGATTAAATTTTTTTTTTCTTTTAAATTTTAAGTTGTTGCAAGAGAGCAAATGAGAAACTGGCAGGTGGTGGGGATTACTCGAAGGCTGTGGTGGATGGAGGCGGAGTGCTGATGTAGTTTGGTTGCCGTGTATTCCCAGGGTATTTTCAAGTGGACTCTGAGGCTTCCATCCTGGCTAGAGGGTTCCCTGAAGAGCCTGGGGCTTCAGAAATGACATAGGTTTCCTGGACTCAAACAGCCCTTCCTGCTGCTCCCTGAAGCTGTTCCTCTAGGCTTAGGAACAGTAGGGCTCCAGGTCCCTCCCCTGTGGGAAGCTGCCAGAAGATGCTAAAGCCTGACCTGCGAGGCACCAGGGAGAAGCGCTGCACGCGCACTGCCACCATTTTCTTTCCCAGTTGCTTTCATCTGAAGCTTCATTTGAGGTCGAGGTTCCAGTTGCCATGGGCAGGGAGGGCCTGGGCACACAGGTCCCCTGCGCTTGTGTGAACTGGGTGGTACCCTGTAGGCCCGATCAGCTCTGCAGCTGGTGCCAGCAGCAGGCGCAGTTATCCAATGACAGTTATCCGATGGCAGTCACACTGGGTTCAGTAGGGCTCCAGGTCTTTAGAGAGGGAGGAGAAGTTAAAGAAAGCAGTTCCCACCACCTTAGGCCCCAGGAGCTCAGAGACACAGGGTGCATACATAACCTGCCCTCAACAGCTCCTGCAGACAGGACAAAGCTGTTCTGTGAATGACTCTTCCAGAAGGGTTGTTTTCAAGCTGTGGTCCAGTACCCTTGGCTATCCATGGCACCCTTGCGTGAGACCTGTAAAGATATTGTTCCCATAATAATCCTAAGACTCACTTGGTCATTCTTTCATGGATTAAACAATGGAATTTTCCAGCGGCTTTGTACCCTGTATTGACCTTTTAGTTGGTGGTATATGTATATCCCTGATAAACAAAGCAACCTCTATTTACATTTCTAAACAGTAAAAGTTGATCTAATACACGGGAATTTTTGGTAGTCTCAGGCCGGGGAGATAGAAAGGTCTGTGAGAGGATATGAATTCAATTTCCAGAAAGCATTGAAAACAAAAGAGCATGCCCTTGTAATCCCAGTGTTTGGGGGCAGGAGACGGCGGGGGGGGGGGGGGCAGAGACAGGCAGATAGATCACATGACCTTGGCTCATGTGACAAATTCCTGACCATTGAGAGACCCTCTCTCAAAGAAAAAAAAGTTGAGTGCTATTTGAAGAATGGAACCTGAGGTCATCCTTTGGCCTCCGTATGCTCTCCCCACCCCCACCCCCCAATATAACCTGACACCAGGACACTGAGCATCGTGGAGTCTATAGACAGCTCAATGACAGGCTGTAGGAGAGCTGAGATGTAATGCAGCCCTGAGAATGACCGATTTGATAGGTGAGCTGAGGCGGGAGGGAGACTTTCTTACCTGGGCTTTGCAGACCAAATAGGAGCTCATAGCCTAGTAGCAGCAGCATTCACGAGGGGTCTGTGATGTGAAGCATCTTGGTGTGCCGTCCTTTCCTCCAGAGTCTCTGAGGGCTGAACTGGGCCTTGCTGTGGAATTTCCTCCACCAGGGGATTCCATATTGGGCTGCCTCCTGGTCATTTGGTGACACTTTGGGAAATGCTGAGAAAGCTTGCCCTAATATTTGCTGCTGCGACCCCCTTGAAGGACAGTCGGCTTTGGGTTGTTGGCCAACAACCTCATTCTTTGCGTGCGTCCTTCTCTGTCGTGGGGTAGCTTGAGGAGAATGGGAGCGTGAGCTCTGAGCAGCTACGTGGTACAGAGCAGGGTAGCCCTAAGGAGGTGACCTTGGTGAGCCTGTGCGAGCCTAGGACTAGAGCAGGCAGGGAGCTACGAACCAACACATGTGTACAGGTCTGCCAGGGAAGGGGCCTCCTGTTGCTGAGTAATTTGTTTTGGGTTTGTCCCTGGGAGATAGTCCCTGGGGCTGTGCGGAGCACCTTCTCAGCTGCCTCTGGCTTTGTAGAGAAAGATGGTGCCATGCTCAGACCGGATGTCAGCCACCTCTGGGCTAGAAAGGAAAGGAAGCCAGGGCCCACCTGTACCTGGGTCCTGTGCTGTTCTGTGCGGCTCTTCATCTGATTTGCGCAAGGTTCCTGCAAGCAGAATCTGACATCCCATTTTATCAGATAGACATGCAGAGTCACGAAGGAGGTGCCTTTGTTTGTGTCGGGCCGTGTGGGTGTCAGGTTTCACGCTTTCTGGTCTTAATCCTGTATCTACCATGCCGCTAGAGCTTGGTGGGACTGTGATGTGGAGGGGGTTCAAAGGAGAACAGAGCCAGGGTAACCCCTACTCTTCCCTTAACAAGAATAGAAGACAGAATAAAGGGCCCCAGAAATAAAGAATTGTTAACCAGGCTGAGTAATCAATAGACTAATTAAAAATCAAACACCTTACAACACCACGGCTGGGTTAATTGTAAACCGACGTCGAAGCATTAAGACTTGCGCAGTCTGTGGCTTTGAATTATTAACTGAATGAGTTAATTTCAAGGCCTTAGCTTAGGTAGCTGTGAAAGCCAGTGTTAGCAGAAGGGGACTGAGTGTGGCCTTTCCTGTGGAGGGCCTGCCTGGGCACCATGATCTTCTTTATTGGGGCTGCTGTTTGCATTTTTAGATCAGAATATCTTAAATGTAGGCAGAACCTCACACATCCTGATACATCGCGGAGAAGGATCTAAAGGAGTCAGTAAGGGTTGGATTACATACATTTCCCCCCTGTTTATAGGACTGTCTTACTATCCCAGCATTCCTGTGGGAGAATGAGTTCTGGTAAATATGTTTGGCTTGCAGTGTTGGCCTCCACCACACCCCCTTCTGTGTTGCTCTTTCTTCAGAGGCCAAGGTCCTGGGGTGGGGGCTGGGGGGTGGGGGCTGAGGGCTGGGGGCTGGGGATGGGTCATCAGGAGTCACCCCTGAACACCTGCTCTGATTTTAGACCTCTATAACACCCGGGTCATGCTTGAGTGACCCCACCATGCTCCTATGTGGGTTTAAGCACACTTCCCTTTACCTGTTTGGATAACTGGGATAAGAGTCAGTACCTGTGGCGTGGTTTTATGAGCTTTGATTCTAACCTGGCTGAACTTGGAGTAAGCTTGGGCCAGGGCTCCATGGAGCTTTGTAGCAAGGTTTATCTATGTAAGTCCCTTCGTCCAGGTGTGAGTGACCTCTCGGGCAGGAGTCACAAGGCAGCCGGGCAGTTAGTTGACGGGGATTTTTGTACAGTGCTGGCAATTTCCTAGAGTTCTTACAGAGTGGTCTCTCCTCGGTGGAGTCCTGCCGCCTCTCTGCTCTTATACATGATGCACACGAGTAGGCTCAATAACTTCTCTGAGTGTTGCTGTTTTCTTCTTAATTTGCTAAATAGGCTTTAAAACGGGAGATAAATGTAAATTTCAGCTCCATAAAATAGTCACTTTCAAATGCTCACGACTCAAATTAATTAATTAAAAAACAGCTTAGCATACCCCTCCTGCCTACAGACATGCTAAGTGTGTAATGTCTGCTGCGTTCACACAGTGGATGGGGTCACACTCTGAGTTGCGTCTGTGAGAGAACACACTCGACCCTCAACTTGGACATTTGCAGAGCAGAGGGCCTCCCATGGTGTGTTTATTTAGCATATTGATTACTGTGTCTGCCCTCCTCCCAGTTACAGAAACTTTGAGAAAACTTTGAGAAACCCTGAGTGTGAAGTAAAATGCTCTCAATCCCATCGTTTACCATTTAGACACGATCATTCTTAGTGCTTTGGTGCATTTTCTTCCATCTTTTTTTTTTTTTCAAGGCAAAAAAACCCCCCAGGATATGTGTGTATATGCATACATGCATTGTCCGACATCATTACTGATTTGCTTTCATAACTGTATTTTGAATCTTTCTGCAAGTCATCCACTCCATTTATTTATTTATTTATTTATTATTTTGAGACAGAGTCTCTGTGTGTAGCCTTGGCTGTCCTGGAATTGCTTCGTAGACCAGGCTAGCTTCAAACTCACAGAGCTCCGCCTGCCTCTGCCTCTCCGAGTGCTGGGAGTACAGGTGTGCGCCACAAGTAACACTGGCATATCAGTACAAAAACATCTGACAGTACACATCTAAAAGTGACATGGTGGGGGGTTAAAGACTGGATATTTTATTTATTTGTTTTTGAGACAGGCCTCACTATGTTATCCTGGTTGGTGTGGAACTAACTCACTAACTAGGTCAGGCTGACCTTGAATTTGAAGTAATCCTCCTGCCTCAGCCACCACACTGGCCACTGTGAATATTTTCAAGAAGCTTTTAGGAGAGAGAGTGTGTGTGTGTACACATTGTATGAATGTGAATTAAAACTACATGATCAATAATATTTAAAAATCTAAATATCCATAATATGTATGCATGTATCTCTTTTAAAATATATATTTCAGTTTATATTGTCCCTCTAGGGAAGACACACTATTTTATACTCTCAACACACATTTGGGATATTAGCTTTTCTTGGTTCTGGTTTCTCTTGCTATGAGAAAACACGATGGGCAAAAGCAGCTTGGGGAGAAAAGGGTTTATTTCAGCTCCTACTTGCAGGTCACAGTCCATCACTGAGGGGATCAGATCAGGAACCTAGGGGCAGGGGCTGAGGCAGAGGCCATGAAGGGGTGCTGCTTACTGGCTTGCTCCCCATGGCTTGCTCAGCCTGCTTTCCTATGGAGCACAGTGAATATCATCCAATCATCAATGAAGACAATGCCCTATGGACGTGCTAGCCGGCCAGTCCTATGCAGCCACTTGCTTGACTTAATATTCTTCCTTCCCAGATGACTCTAGCTTGCGTCAAGTTTACAAAAACAAATACATAACTTAATTTAAAATAATCACTCAGCCGGGTGTGGTGGTGCACTCCTTTAATCCCAGCACTCCAGAGGCAGAGGCAGGCAGATCTTTCTGAGTTCGAGGCCAGCCTGGTCTACAAAGAGAGTTCCAGGACAACCAGGGCTACACAGAGAAGCCCTGTCTCAAAAACAAAACAAAACAAACGAACAAACAAAAACCCACAAAACAGAAACTAAAACCAATAAGTATCTCTAAAAATAATAAGGGCTAACGGTAGAACACTTGCCTGGCATGCATTAGGCTGAAGGTTTGATTTCCAGCCCTGGGTGAAAACAAAAAGTGGAGAAAACCCAAAGCTCACTGCTCACAGTAAGCATTGCAGTTTGTGCTCAAGGCGTTTCTTGGTCCATCTGTGGGCCCTCTCTTCCCCCCTGCACCCACTACACCTCCCCATCCCCCTACGCCCCCTCTACTCCTGCCTCTGCCCCCAGCTTTCAGCTGCCTCCTTAGGTGTGTTCGGTAGCTTCTCTGCAGGCCTTGTTGACCCACCTTACCTTCTGAACGCTGGCCTACCTGCCTGAGCATCTCACTCATTTAACATTCATCCAAAGATTGTGGTTGGAATAGTTTCCCTCTGAATCACAGCGTGCTTTCCCAGGAAAGTACTCACACAGACCAGAGGAGAGTGGGGAGCTCCTGAGAGCCCCGCCCCCCCCCCCAGCCCATGGCTCCCCCACTCCATTATTTACTACCAGCAGCTCATCGGTAATTTTCCATCCTCCTGGGGTTTCTCCCCACAGTAGGTGCAGAGAAATGGAAAAGCACACCGCACCTGTTTCCTATTTATTTCATTACACAAAGAAGCACCGGGTACCCTCTGCTGTTAAAAATATAAACGAGACAGAAACCAGTATTGCTACCTGTTTCCAGAGGAACATACGAAAGAGTCTTCACCCTGCCCACCTGTCCTCATCGCTGCGGCCCCTTTCTTGCACAGGCCACACACACTCAGTTCTAGGCGAGGGAATGTCTCAGATCAGGGTTCGAAATTGTTCGCTCAAGACTGAGGACAGCTCTTCTGAATATATGGCTTGTACTGATTAAGTTATTGTTAAAACAAAAACATAAACAGAATTATGAGGAGTAAAGGGCCCAGGATTTAAGGTCAGCACATGTTGGGGTGAGAAAACCGAGCCCCAGGGAACATTATCGAGGGCCTGCCCCAGGTCAAGCAGTTAGTGAGAACCAAAACTGAAATGTCAGGCTCTGGCTTCTGTCTTGTTTGAGTGATGATAACAATCTGCTCTTAAAAACAAGAACAGAGGCAGTGTTTGGTTCTGGTGTCGGTTGCCGAGAGCTCAGTCCGGTCCTATTCAGTTTAAGGTAGAAAGGAATGTGTTGGGGATTGGGAAGATACCTGTGGATGTCATTAGGGCACAGAGAAACCTCCAGGCTGTGAGCTCAGGAACTAGCCCAGAGTTGTTACAGCAGGCCTGGGTCTCCAGGTAGCTCCCACTCTCTGTGCATCCTGCCTCAAACTTTCCAGAAAAACAAAACAAAACAAAACAGATTCTGCAGAGACATGGGATATTGCTACTGAAATATCCAAACCCCTCCTGACCTTGCTGCCAGAGGAAACAATAAACCGCTTCTCCTTTTGACCCAAGCTGCAGGGCAACCCTGAACAGTGATCCCCAGTTTTCAGATCTTGAGAAACAGAAAGGCCCGTGAAGGAGGCTGTTGGACTGGGTAAGGGCACCTGAGTAAAAGGGACCAAATGATAAGAAATAGGCTTGAGCCGGCCCGTGGTGGCGCACGCCTTTAATCCCAGCACTTGGGAGCCAGAGGCAGGCGGATTGCTGTGAGTTTGAGGCCAGCCTGGTCTACAAAGCGAGTCCAGGACGGCCAAAGCTACACAGAGAAACCCTGTCTCAAAAAAAGAAAGAAAGAAATAGGCTCGAGCCTATTCCAGCCATGTACGATAGAGTAGCAGAGATGGAAGAGCAAAGAAGCAGCACTGCGCACTAGGCGGCTAGAGGATATAGAAGGCGAAGTTTGAATGCCTTGTCATAGGGTGGTGACGTCACCTTATATATTGCAGTTGCTATTGCAGTTCTATAACCATTGATATAAGTGGGTGTGTAGTCACATGGCAGGAAGCTGGGTGAACTGAAGCTCAGGTCTAGGTCCCATCAGACCCAGGTCTAGGTTTCCCATCAACCCCTTCATATTATGGGAGGGTCGAACATTGCTTCTCCCAACCAATGACAAACTATGCCCTACCCTGCTTAGCTTTAGAGATCAGACTGTGTGTGTGTGTGTGTGTGTGTGTGTGTGTGTGTGTGTGTGTGTGTGTGTGTTCAGGCTCTAGACTCTACATTGCTTTTTCCGAAGTTCCAAAGTTTCAAAAGATGTTTTTCCCAGACCTCCCAGGGGATGTCACTTAACATTCGTTTGGCATCTGGGATGTGCTTTAGGCCAGATGGCAGCTGGGACACAAGTCCCTGCGTGCTCTGAGGATGATCACGTTGGTTTCCATTCTCCCTCAGCCCCTCAGATGGGACTTCCGGGTGCATCCTGAACTGATGGGGGCTGCTTGCCCCCAGGTGCCTAGTATCTAGTGTCTTACGTCACGGGATTCAGGTTTGACTGTGTTAATGTCTCCTTGCTGGACCCGTGCTATTTGCAAACTGCCAGCCAGATTAAATTAAAGACAGGGCTTAATGGGAGAAAAAGGATGAGAAAAGGAGATAGAAGGTCAGAATTTTGGAGATGGTGCTGGAGGCAGGTGAATAGCATCCTTCCAGACTTGTTCTGGCTAGGTAGGTCAGTAGGAGGCTGTCTGATGGTTTTGCTGTGGTCACAGGTGTGTCCAATCTGTGGGCTCATATGATGTGTGTGGCTGGCTGCACGTGCCCAGCACCAAATCTCAAACTTACTTAAAACATGGGATTTTTTTTTTTTTTTTTTTTTTTTTGAGGGTTCGGGGAGGGAAGGGTTAGCTCAGTTGCAAGGTTCTCAAGAATGAACTTTGTAGGTGACAAGGTCATTGTCGAAAGGTTGGACATGCCTGGCTATTCAGCAAGGGATGGTGAGAGGCCTTAGAAAGTGAAGTAGCTTTGGGACGTTCACGGTTGCCTCCGGAGCAGTTGGCCCTGCTAGTCCTGTGGATGCAGCTCTGCTGCCAGACCGTCTCTGAGCACGTTGAAATAGTGACAGAATACAGGATTGGCTGGGTTCCAGATGACTCTACTTCTCTGGGTTGTGGAAGTTGGGAGCTCAAGGAGTGGGGAGCGGGGCCATTAACCAGGCAGAGCTTCTTGGATTAGCCAGATGAGGAAAACATGAGGAGACATTACCACACACTTAGGCATTCAGTACTGACTTCGGCAGGGAGCTGAAGGCATGCCCAATGTCCGACTAATTTTTTGTTTTGTTGGGTTTTGTTGTTGTTGTTGTTTTGGTTTGGGTTTTTGACACCTTGATACAAGCTCGAGCCATCTGGGAAAAGGCCTCTCTGGAGCAATTGCCTCTGTCATATTGCTTGTAAGCAAGTCTGGTAGGGCATTTTCCTGATGTGGGAGAGTACAGCCCATTGTGGGCGGTGCCATCCCTGGCCACAGCTAGTCCTAGATGTTATGAGAAAGGAAACTGAGCAAACCAGTAAGCAGCAGGTTTCTGCTTCGGTTCCTTTATTCAGGTTACTGCCTTGACTTCCCCCCATGAGGAATAATAAACTATACGCTAAAATAAACCTTTCCCTTCCCATCATGATGTTTTATCACAGCGATAGCCGATACCCAGCAAGAATCAGGCCGCCACTCCCAATGGATGTTGGTGGTGCAGTGACATGGTAGGAACTGGGAAGGATGTGGAGTAAACAAGATAAGGTGGAAAGGGAGGACTGTGCTCCTGGTTTCCCTCGCCCTTCTATGTGTGTGGTCCTGCACCTGGAGGGCGCCTGTCTCCACAGCAAATACCTACAAGGCCTCTTTGCTGACTGCGGCTCCGACTACCCAGGAGCAGCTGCCTGGGGCAGCCTGTGCTGTCTAAGTGTGAGCTCACCTGATTGCTTTAATTACATGATACGTGGGTCTCCTCTCTTTAGGTGATCAGCTATTGATGCTAGTTACCTCTGTCCACTTCCCCCCTCGGGCTCTGTTAGGGGATGACTGAGATGGGAAAATCACATGTGGGGCAAGTGCTGGGTGAGCCGCTTGGCTTGTTCATGGTCATAGGCCAGTGACCACGTCTTTGCAGTGTTGCAAAGCATTTACACGATCTGATTAGATCCTTAGGATGAAACGACAGCATCCACCAGATGTGGTGGCACACGCCTCTAGTCCCAACAGTTGGGAGACAGAGGCAGGCAGATCTCTGTGAGTTCGAGGCCAGCCTGCTCTACAATGAGAGTTCCAGGACATCCAGGGTTACACAGAGAAACCCTGTCTCAAAAACACAAAACAACCCCCCAAACCAAAAACCAAACAAACAAAAAGTAGAGCATATTGAGGAATGCTACTCCATTTCCTAGATGAGGGAATTAAGTCTCCCAGAGGTCACGTGTTTTGTCCAGCATGGAACAACTTGTAGTCAAGCCAAGCTGGTTCTGATCCAGTTCAGTGTTCCTCGCTCCAGGCCAAACCTGTCTACTTAAATTTGCCTTTCAATAGGGATTTATTATTGATTTATTCAGCTCAGTGAATACGGGGCCATGTGCTAGGTTCTTCTGCAACACCACACCGTATGATAATCTACAACACAATACTATAAAATATCGCACAGTACAACACCACGCAAAAACACAAAATGACACACACCACCACACAGTATCACGGAATACCACACATCACACCATCGTATCTTAGAGCACTCCACAACATCATCCATTGCACACATACCACATACGTTTACTGCACAAAAACATACAACACAAAGTACCACATAATGCTACACCATATGCCACATAATGCCACAACATGGTACACCATACTATAAAAAAAAGCGCTTGCTACAAAATACAGCGTCTCATGCCATATGATACCGCAGCAACCTACTGGCACATCATACTGTAAAATATCACATACCGCACCGTACATACAACACATCGAAGAGTATACCACACCACACCACACCACACCACACCACACCACACCCCACCACACCACACCACACCACACCACACCCCACCACACCACACCCCACCACACCCCACCACACCACACCCCACCACACCACACCACACCACACCACACCCCACCACCACCACACCACACCACACCCCACCACACCACACCACACCACACCACACCCCACCACACCCCACCACACCACACCACACCACACCACACCCCACCACACCACACCACACCACACCACACCCCACCACACCACACCACAGAATTGTTAGTCTAGTTACCATCACTCAGATCCTTCCTGTCCACAGGGAGTCCCTGAGGAGGACAGGCATGGGTATTTTGAACAGGCATGTGAAACCTCACCCTCTCCTGATCTCTGTCTTAAGCTGTAGAAACTTCTGCAAGGTCGAGTTGCTGGTGGTCTTTTGAGGTTGGGGCCTGCGGTTCTCCTTGGATGTTTGGTTCAGTAGGATGTCTTCTTCCCAATCCCCTTGAGGAGTTTTCTGAGTCCAAGCAAACAGCTGGCACAACTGGAAACAGTGTTTTAATCTTTCGGGAAATGGGACATCACCACTGCTTTCCATAGTCACGACATTCTGCCCCGTGCCTTGACAGGGTAGTGGCTGGCTCCGTTTGAATGCTATCCCACACTGCCCTGGCACCTCACACCCTGGACCCAGGGCAGTGGAGGCCGTCTTTACTCAAAGGCACCTTTCTTCAAGTCCTTGGGTTAGGGTAGAAGAGAAAAGGAACAAACGAGCTTGAACTCAGGTATTAGTCTGGCAATCTTTACTTCTGACTTGGATAAGGCCAGCCAATTCTCCACAGCATATCCTGAGAGATGCTTGTACCCTGTTGCATTCACCCTTTTGCCTTGCCTCCCAGTGGCGGCCTCCTCAGCTGGGGTCTAAAAGGCAGAAACTCTGGCCCGGTCAGTGGGCCTCAGTGTGCTGGGTCCTGGGAATGCTTGTGGAAAGCTTTCTGTATGTGGAGCTGTGTGCCTTGACAATGAATGCCCTTCTGTGGGTTCAGAAGATGGCACGACTTGGGAAGCCACACCTTCATTTCTTTCCTTGCTCTTTACCAGTGCAGTGAGTAGGGACGGAGGAGGGTAAAGGTTTGCGAAGTCTTACCACTTCTCATCCTGCTTCAGAGACTGAAACGTTTTGGGAATCTCTCTTAATTGCTATGTTCCTTACTTAGTTTTCCAAATTTAGGGATGCTGGCATGTCAGGCTTCAAGTCTGGGTCACTGGGAGATAGGTTTCAGAGTAAACCTGTCTCCCATAAGGACTGGCTGCATTCTTTTCATATCCTTAAGTAAGTGGCTGGGCTCATTGTATGCAGAGCATCACCATGGTAAACTAATGACTCATCCCTGTGATTTGACGGTCCTCCCTTGGGGTCAGCCATAGAGCCATACCCCATTGTAGCCTTTGCCTGTTCACACATGCTCTACAAACCCATCAGAAGCGGCTACCACATCTGCTTGTCCACTGTGTCCTGAACCTAGTGTCTTTACTCTTGCTTCATCTCGCTGCTCCTGGCTTCTGGGTTCCCACATTTTATAAGTCACATAGAGAACCCATTGCCTGTCTCTACCTTTGAATCTGCTTTCTCCAAGCCCTTCAATTCCTCAAAGTTGTGTTTTCTCCGCCATACACCCTGGGCCCATCTGGAGGGGTATACGGTCTCCCTTGGAACTTAACAGAAGGGTGTCTTTATTCAATTTGACTGCTGTTATTATGTGGTAAAGCATTCAATAAAAGTCGTGATTTATGAGACGTGTGGCTACAGTTGGCTTTGGCTTCCCCCATCCCCATTAATTCTTTTCTTTCCTTTTTTTTTTTTTTTTTTTTCTCTTTCCTTTTTTTGCTTTGTCATCTATCAGTGAGAGCAAACCAAGGCCTGATAATTTCTTGGCACATCCTGTGTTCAGTTAAGAATGTCAGCTGTCAGCCTGTCAGGAAGTTATTTCTTGAATTGGTTTTCTACCTCTTGCCACAGTCCATAAACAGGCAGAGGCCCTGCTCAGTCCTGTAGGCAGATGATAAGGGGCCATGGGATGCTGTGGAGAAAGGAGTGTGGCCCCTTAGCCTGTGATACCCCTCAGTGGCCACATGTGCATCTCACAGTCAATTTAGGATTGCTGAGTGGGAAGAGGCAAGCAGGGGCCTTTTAGGAAATTAGAGGGTTTTGACCCCATGAGTTTAGTGCTTCCCTTACCATTTATTTATTTGTTTGTTTGTTTGACCTGGCAGGTTTAGAAATCTCTCCTTTGCTTTTCTTGTTCTTTAAGTATGTGCTTGTTGGTGAAAGGCTGTTGGAGTAGAGGGCCATATACCGAGTCTTGGCTTCGGAAGCTGGACTAATTGATGGAAGCAGGCTGTCGAGCTAGTGTGGTGGGGGGTGGGATGGCGAGGAGGAGCCCCGGGAACTGCCAAATGGACTCTTTACCCGACTCCCCATCTACTGGTCTTATTAGCTGTTTACTGAAATGCATCCAGAGTTCTGTGGAGCCACCCACAATGGCATTAACCAAGTTGTGCCCTGCATCTTAAGCACCTAGTTAAGGCTCTGGTGCAGCAGTGGCTGGAATCAGTCCACTCTGGGCTCTGAGAGTGTGCATAAAGCTTTTAACCCACAATGGGTGGCCGGGAAGGACTGAGGAGGCAAGGTTGGGGAACATGAGCAAAGCGTGTGGCCCTTACTTCAAAGCACTTTGATTTGGCTGGGAGCCATTCTCCCCAAAGGCATTGGAACCTCTACCTGCTCTCCCAAGTGAGGCGGACTGGGAACAGGCTGAGGAGCCTAGAAATGCTCACCAAGCTTCCTGACTCTACTTAAAGTGGGGTTTCAGACTCCTCTTGGGTCTGAAGGGTACCCTAAACTACCACTTGGGGGGAGGGTCCTTCTCAAGTCCCCACAACACCAAGTGAATACAGGCTCTTAGGAGGCAGAGCGGTCTGCATTTGTGAGGGCCCCGGGTTTTTTTGAACTTGCACACATCCTACCCTAAGTTAGGGGTTGCCTAGTAACATTTCTGCAGCCTGCCATTGCTATGAGTGTCTGTCTTTCTACTCGTTTCGGTTCGTATCAGCATTTATCAAGAGCTCATCTATAAACTGAGGGAAATTCTCTCTCTGGCAGCCTCTCTGCTTCCCTCTAGGCCCACGTGTGCCCAGGAATATAAAGCAATCCTTTTCCTATCATTCTGGCTGCATGAAGCCTTTTCCCCGGGTGGGCAGTGGCTCTTGAGGCTTTGGGGGCTTCTGTGACCAGCTCCCCTTCCTTGCCAGGATTTTACTAACTGGACTGGTTTGCCTCTGCCTCTGCCTCAGCCTCCCAAGTGATAGGGTTTACAGGTACGTGCCACCACACCAGTCTCTTGATAGCCATTAAAAAAATTAATTTTTATTTCTTGTGTATTGGTGTTTTGCCCGACTTCCCATCCACCGGTCTTATTAGCTGTTTGCTGAAATGCATCCAAGCTTCTGTGGAGACACCCACAATGGTGTTACTCAAGTTGTGCCCTGCATCTTAAGCGCCTGGTAGGAAGGTGTTGGAGACTCTGGAACTGGAGTTACTCACAGACAGTTGTGAGCTGCCATGTGGGTGCTGGGGATCGAACCTGGGACTTCCAGAAGAGCAGCCAGTGCTCTTCACCATCAAACCGTCTCTCCAGCACTTGATGGGCACTTTAAAAGCTCCAGGTTTGGAGATATTTCTTCTCCAAACTCCCCAATCCCTCCCTGCCTCCCTAACACCAACAACTTTCTCTGTTCCCATGGTCTCAGCTGCCTCAGCTAGTAATATAACCCCTTTCCTGGTCTTTTGTGTTCTTATCCTTGGCAAGCTGCCTGTTGAGAACTTTTTTAAGGAAAGGAAACTTTTCTCCCAGTGCAGGAGGGAGCACTGAAATGTAGTTGTCACAGGTGAAGAATGGAAGTAGTACTCGATTTTAATCTAAACTTGAGCTTCTGTCGCTCCAAGTGGCTGGTGGCTATTGGTCACTACAGATGCAAGTCTTGAGTGTCTTAACCATTTCAGAAGCCCTGGCATGGGGCTCTGCCCACCAGAGATGCTTGACAAAGACATCGCACTGCTGAACGAAGCAGAAACCTCTTAGGTATACTGCTAGATTGATGTAGCTTGTATGTTCTTTGCCCGTTTTCTGTACCATTTGAGTTTAAAGTTAATGGCTTGTATACTTGAGCACTGCCCATGATTTGGAAATACAGAGATAAATAAGACATGGTGCTTGACTTTAAGGAACTTAAATCTAACGGCGCAGGGTAGACAGCACCACCAGTTGGGATCAGTTTGCATCCTAGGTGGATGCAGAGAAGTGTGGTCCAGATGGAGGATGGTGCTTTAGAGTGCTCACGCCGCCCAGGTTCCAGAAGTACTTCCTCAAGCAAAAGAAAGCCCCTGGCTTCACCAAACTTGGGTGAAATAAAATAGGTAAATCTTAGGGTACATTAGAAGATGAGAAGTTGGTGGAAGGTATGGGGACTGCCTAAATGGGGCCAGTCAAAAAGGTCTAGTGTGGAAGGTAACATGTGAGTCAGATTATTTGAGCTCCAAGGACTTGGTGAGTTGTGATAGGAGACATGATGTTGCTGGGGGTGTGGACAGTGCCAGTGAAGTCCTGACGGGTGGAAATGTGAGTAATTGGAGTGCAAGGTAGGGTAGAGAAATGAGGAGGATGGGAGTCCTGGAAGGGGAGGGGCCTTGGGGACGCCTGTTGTGACTGGCCTGGTTGCAGATGTCTGTCTTCCTGATTTAAGCTGTTGGCTCTGTCCATAAGACGATAGGCCCAATTACTGTGTGTGTGTGTGTGTGTGTGTGTGTGTGTGTGTGTGTGTGTGTGTGTGTGTGTGTGTGTGTGTGTGTGTGTGTGCTTATTCCAGGTAGTTTCTTCCACAGTCTTGATGACCAAGGGACCGGGAGAGCTTAGCAAGATCTCCTGCCATGAAATTCTTAAAGAGAGCGAAGTCCAACCATGGAGGCTCCTCTGCTTTGTTTCCAGATCTCTCTTGGAGATGATCTTCTCCCGGTTCTCAGAGCCTACCCTTGTGCTTTCACACAGTCCTTTGTCCTGAGTCTGTTGGGGACAACATGAGGTTTCTTCTAGGGGTGGGTAGGCTTGGAAGCAGCAGGCAGGGACAGGGGAAGACAGTGGAGGATGAGATTTGTGGTCCTGGGGAGGATAGTCTCATTTCCAGCAAGTGTGAGGGCCGAGCGGGAAATGAGCCACAGATGCCACTTGGAGAACAGCTGCGCATGACGATCATAGTTGCAGAGGTATCCTGGGTTTCAAGAACTCGGGTTTTGCTTAGGAAGACAAGGAGGGCCTCTGTGAAGGGCAAGAGAAGAGACAGCACTTAAAATAGGCTGCGGATCTGGGTTCTGGCAGCTGCTTGGAACTTAATGACCTCTGAGCCTTTGCCCGCAGGATGGAGTCCAGTCTCCTTGGTTACAGTCTACCAGACTCCCGTGGTATCATCCTTGCTAGTGTCTCGTTCTTATCTCCCAGCAGATGTTCTTTTCCACCTGATCTCCACTGTAGCCTTGTCAGAGTTAGAGTAACAGAAACAAGTTGATGATATCTCTGGCTTACGTGACTGTGCCTGTCTGACTTGTTTTCCTGGAAGACTTCTGTTCAACCTTTAGAACCCTAGTCCTGCACCTCATCTCTGAAGCTTTCTACTCACCCAACCCGCACCTCACCCTCCCCTCCGTTCTTTTGCATATTCCTGCCATTGGGTGCCTGTTCCTTAGGCCTCTGGGGGAGTCTTCCAGAGCAACAGGCTCAAACCTTTCAGTTTGGGGTTCCAGGGCCTGGTAGTGACATGGTACTCATTGCTAGTTAGTAGTGAGGAATTAGTAGCAGATGGCATAGGAGACGGGAACTTGTCCATGTAGCTGCTGATACTGTTGACCTATTATCAGATGCCATAGGTGGGCTTTTTACATACAAAAAGGCCTCATCAGATGGTCAAGTAGGAGCCGCTGGAAGGCGTTTTCTGACTCAGTCCGTCACAGCGCTTTCTGCCTGCATCTCTGCGGCTAGTACACAGAACTCTGGCCAGCTGTTTTCCTTTGGAACAAAGGCTTTTATCTCCTGAGAGCTCGTGCCCAGCTTCACAATAAGGAGTGCACGGATTACCCAAGAACAAGAGAGGAGGCGAATATGGTGTCCAGGGACAGATTGCTTTTCTTTCTATACTTGTAGTCCAGGGATGAGCAAAGCAGATAAAAACCCCTAATTCCATTCTGGGGGTAAATTGACCGCCATCTTGTTCTGGGAGGTGACTATGATTGAGTCCCTATTTCTACTCCTGGTACATAAGTAGACGCTGAGCCAGTGTGGGTGCCTGAGTGCTTGCGTGCTTGCGTGCGTGCACAGGGAATGAATGAGTGGTGCATGATAAATGAAGTTGAACTGGATGGACAGCTTTTTCTTCCCCCGATGAAAGGGACTTGATTTTTGCAAAGCAAGTGCTAAGTGCAAGGTGAGCTTGGCTACCACGTCAAGGGTTGAGGATATCCATGTCAAGAGAGCACAGCCATGGCTCATGGAACGCAGTGACTTTAACAGCTTTCACCTCCAAGTGCAAGCCCTCCCTGTCAGAAGCGCTCCTCAGAGGGAGCTGGGCCATGAGATTTCTTTCATAACCCTCTACGGTGCATCCGCAACGAGTTCCCTGCACTTTGGCCGACTGGTATGGCTCCCTCATTGCTTCTTAACCTCAGTCAACAGCTAGCCAGACCAGTTATTGGAAGGCGTGCGTGGCTTCTCTGTCTGGTTCGTCTGGTTGGTGCAAGCGTTCTTTTATTGGAGTAGACCTCGTGCTGTAAAACATCAGTGGTGGTGCACGTTCAGTCACGTTCCTAGCTGGCCCAGCGTTGTTTGCTTGGTCATATTTTTGCTCAGAGATTTTTTTTTTCCTTATCTCTCTTCATTTACCCCACTGGGGCGGAGGGGAATCAAGTTTTCTTTTATGTGAGAGTTTATAGAAGTATGTCCCTGGTATGAGCAGAACACGGATGTATTAGGATATTGGTGCAGCAGAGGAATATTACCTCTGAGGCACAGCTCACTTTATCTCTCTCTCAGAATGACCTTCCTAATGGGGGAACTATTTGTTCCTCTTCAGAAGGTCAGGAGCTGTGGAGGTGAAAGCCAATAAGGCCATTGCCTCTCAGAGGCTGTGGCTGTGTTCTCCCTGCCCTGGGTGTCTTCATACCCTCCCAAGTGATTGCTGAGGCTTTTCCCAGAGGTTGGCTGGTAGGGGGCGCTGTGGTGGGGGGAAGCTGAAGGAAGTCCCTGCAATTAGTTACCTAAGTTTATGGAGCCTCCTTCCTGCCTTTGCAAGCAGTTTTTTGTTTTGTTCCATGCAGGAGGCAGGCAGGGAAGGTTTGACCCTCGTTTCCAGGCAGGCAGGCGGAGCCAAGGAAGGAAGCGCAGTGGGAGAATGAAAAGGATTTTGTGTCTGCGATTGCAGCCCCAGTCCTGTGCTAAGCATGTCGCCATGTGTCGATGATGTCACTTCTGTCACTCTGTGTGACACACACACACACACACACACACACACACACACACACACAATGTCCTGTTATACTATCCAGGATGGATTAGAACTCTCCACTTTCCTCTTTCAGCCTCTTGAGCTTGAGGCTTCTAGCTTGCTGGCACGGCTGGTGCCTTCACACTTCATTTTGATCTCATTTCGTAGAGAAGAAAGTGGAACTCGGTGTGACTTGTTGAGGTCACTTCACGAATCCACAGTGGAAGTTATTGCTCTTTCTGGTCTAACTGCATGGCCCGCTCTGGGTGCTAGGACTGGCTCCTGCTCCTGCCCTCCTTCCAGTCTCGGAATCAGCACCAGCTTCTGCCACTGCCTTGGGTTTAGGAAAATCGCCTTGCTTCTTTTTTGAGGGGTGAAATGGTTCTGAAAAAGAATTGAAACTTTTAGTGACTGTCTAACTGCTTCTCTGGGTTCCCCCTTCTCTCCCTGCCCCCCCCCCCCGCCCCTACTTGTAGAAGGTGGGGGAACCACACCAGCACTTCCTATGGGGACAAGAGGGGTTGGTTTCTCACCTCCCCCCAAGACAGTTTAAATTTACGACTTAACAGAAGGTCAGGCTTTCAAAGCCCACTGAGCAATATGCTTATCTCTCCTTATGTAGCCCTTGCCTCACCTTCCCTCCTGTTCTTGGGATGTTTCTAGAGCAGTGTAGTGGCAGAGGCAGAAAGGGGGTCTTGGGGAGGAAAAGCTGACCGCTGACTGCATGTTGGTCAGTAGTTCTGGTATCCCAGCATCTCCTTCCTGGTTTACGCCTTTTCTTTTGTCCAGACCTTGCTAGCAATGAAACAACTTGGCCTTCCATCTCTCTACTTTGAGCAGATCAGTTTTTTCTCCTTCACAACAGGAGTAAAGAGCCCCTTCCCTGTTTAAGCCCCTTGGAAGTTCTACTTCTCTGGCCAGGCCTGGAGAGCCTTCCTGCCCACCTGCTCAGTTCTCCCCTTCGCATTTTTCCCTACTGGCAGCCACCAGCAACTCCTCCTAGCCACTGAGGATGCTCCGCCTTCTGCCTTTCCCCTAACTTCCCCAGGTATTCCCAGCTGACCTTCAACCCTGTGCCTAAGCCCAGCCTCTTACTTGGCTGTGAGCATTTCTGAAGTGTCCTCAAGCTCTCATCAGCTTTGCATCTACCAAGCCTGACAGAGACCGAGCTTGGTCCTTAGAACACGTGTGACACAGAAGAACTGTGGCTTCCTATCAGAGATGTCCCTTGCACGTTCATCTTCTTTTTGTTGTTGTTTTGTTTTGTTTTTTTAACCTTCTTGTCTGTGTTCTCACTCTGCTGCTGGAGTCTCTGGGGAGTGTCCCGTGGGCTGGGTGCTTTAACACATCTCCTGTGGTTCTTGCAGCTGCTCCCAGCGGTATCGTCCCCACTTACACATAACTGACCATTTCAAGTTGCACATTAAGGGGAGAGGCCGAGCTCTTCCTCGGTCACACCCACCTCCTGATCGCGTCTGCACACCTGTTCATCTTTTTCCCCTTTGTGTATATCCTGTTAGGGGAATGGTGGAAAAGAGCCGGGCCATCCTCCATCCCATCACCGTCTTCCTCCCCGAGGGTGCCGGAAGTCGCCTTCTGCAGAGCGGAAGCTGCATGCTCTGGAGCCTGTTCTTGAGCCCTGAATTGGGAGTCACTGAGGGTGGGGTTGGGCATGGCCTGCTGGAACTAAGGTGTTAGTCAGGGCCCAGCGGCCGTTTGACAGGATCACCAGTGCCAGCACACGCAGCTCTCTCTCGACGTGGCGCGGTGGATTAGGTAGAGCGCGCTCATCAGGAGCTGATTGCCACGTACATCTAAAATATGGTAATGACAGTAATCAGGGCTAAGGGTTAAGGCCGCCATTTGTTCTTTTCATGAAATCAACTGGAGGGTTGGGGGATGGGGTGCAGGGGCTTTAGAACCCGCCAGGCAGCCAAGTTCTTATTCTGTCTCTAAAGAGAAGCAGGCCAGGTTGTTCTTCCAGATGACTCCTGGACTACTGGAGGCATGGTTCTGGAATTCCTCTCCTGGGCTGTCTTCCCTGGGGTCCAACAGCGTCTCCTGAAGCCTGGCTTGCCCTAGCTGTGTTCCTGAGGGTCTATAATCCTTGCTGCCACCGAGGAAGTCATGTGACTTTTTCCAGCACAGCTCGGTCCATTCTTGGTCACTGTGGAGGACAGGAAGGCCCTGCACAGAGATAGGCAAAGGACCAGGCATGTGCTTTTGATTGTGTGGCGGTTTGAAAGCTCATCTCCATGTGGAAACCATCTGCTGCCCTGGTGGCATCCACATGGTGTTTGGGGAGGAGATTTACTTGGGATACTCTGAGGTTGTTACCGTGGCTGTGTGTTTATACATTCTGATACCTGTTTATGGTCCAGCTTCCAGCAAGGAGAGCTGCAGACATTGTCCAGCTTGGAAATAGACCATGGGGAGGCTAGAGCAGAAAGGTGATAAGGGAGATCTCAGGGGGGCTGTTTATATGCACAGGCTCAATTTGGGGCGTCCTTAACATTATTGTTGGAGGAAGAGGAAAACCAATCTATCAATCAGTCATCAATCAGTTTCCCTTTCTTCACCTCCCTGTGTGTGTGTATACTCTGTTATAATGTCATAGCAGCAGGTGGTCTCAAATTGTGTTCCTTAGGCTAGGATCTTACGCCTGTTTGATAGAAGGGGAAAGTGAGCCGGGCATGGTGACCCACGCCTGTGATCCCAGCACTCAGGGATGCAGAGGCAGGCTGAACTCTGTGAGTTTGAGGCCAGCCTGGTCTACAAAGTAGGTCCAGGGCAGCCAAGACCAACACAGAGAAACCCTATCTCCAAAACCCAAAACCCAAAACCAAACAAACAAACAACAAATGTGTGTGGGGAGCGGGGGAAGGGAATGAAGTTCAAAACTGTTAGGTAACTTTATCCATCCTTGCACACACCATACAGAGATGTGCTAAAAAGGCAAGCATAGGTACACTGACATGAGATAGTTTGTCTTGGTCTTACAATTAGAGCTTGCTTTTTTAAATTAAAAAAAAAATTTTTTTTTAACTTTTTTTTTTTTCTCTGCGCAGAATCACTCCTGGTCTGTGCCACCACTCTGGACATCTTTAGAAGGATTTCTGTTTGGGTGGGTGCTGAGGGCTGAGGAGAGGTTTATGATAGCCCACCTTCCTGCCTGGCTTCCTTTTTCCCACTCTTCCCGCTTGTTTATGAAGAACTGCCGTGGCTGCCTGGCTACGGCTCTGGGCGTGCCTCTTGGATGCAGGCAGGTACAGCTTCCTTTGCAGGTCTGCCGTAGTAAAGGGTGCTTGTTTAACGTGGCCTAATACCATGGCTCTAAAAGACGATGTGCCTTTCATTGCAGAATACCTGTTGGTAATTATAGGAACACGGGAGAAAGTTTAGGTGCCTTTTTCATAGTGAGTTCAATTCATGGAACAGTATTAGGGTGTGTGCGAGGGGGGAGGTTCTCAAGGATGGAGCAGCTGTCTGTGGGTACCGAGCAGCTTGGATGCCTGTGGCAGAGATGAGGGCCAGCCAGCTACCTCGCTCAGCATTGGTTGATGTGTGGATCTTGCTCCTTAATTTCCTGTGTTTCTCCAAAGCAATACTCCTCTTCATGCCTTTTCTGTTATGGCCCCCAGCCCAGCATGATTCAGTGCCACTGTCTAGGATATTACTCTCTGATATGATCTGTGGACAGGTCACCCCTGCGGCTGCTGCTCTCCCCCAAGGGCAAGAGGAAGTAGTATTTTTTAAATGAGTCTGGGAATGAGGGTGGGGTGTGCGAACTCATGTACGCGCCCTCCCCACTCCCCTCCCCCCAGGAAAGTGTCCTGACCATCCATTATGAGATCACATCCTCCTGTCACTGAGCTACTGTTGTTTTAATCAGAGGTAATGTTGTAACCTGACTATGTTGTATAATTGTGTGTAAATTATATCCCAAACCCATATAGATGAAGGCTATTTTTTTTCCCCTTCTAATTTTAAAGCTATTTAGAGGGAATGCCAAATTGTAGCTTGAACCCTAGCGCTCTCTGGCAGGTAGCTCTAGTCAGGGAGGGGGAGAGAGCACGGAAACATTGGCGGTTGTTTTTGCAATTAGTTTCCCCTGAAGTTAAATTAATTTCTGAAATAGGCAACATAAAATATTGTTACTTACACTTTTCCCTCTGGGTGCGCAACTGCGGGTGGGTGGCTGGAGGCGCGTGGAATTAAAATGACAAACCAGAAGCGGGTACATGAGGAGCTCACTTTCTAGGGTGCGTGGCTTGATCCTAACCATTTGCATTCAGGGTCTCAGGTTAGGGATCTCTCGGGCTTGAATTTGACCAGTTTTACTGAGGTAGAATTCAAAAACCAAGCAACCTGATTATTGAGACATACAACTCGGTGGTTTTAAGTATATTCCCAGGTAATTGCACCTACCTTCTCACCCACCTCCACAGTCGTTTCCCGAATGAAATCCTGAGCTCCCTTTTGGATACCGCTGGCTTTTCTGACACCCCACCCTGCCACTCCCATCTGCCTTATGCCCCTATCAAGTTCCCAGTTACAGACTGTCCTGCATGGAGCCGTTCGTGTACGCGGTCTTCGACAATGACTGTTCTCTTTTACCTAGCATGAGGATTTTAAGACCCTTGTGTACCGTACCTGTTAGCGCTCCATTCTCCTTGCTGCCAAAGCCATTCTGTCATCTAGTCATTTTGTTCATCCATCCATCCATTGGTCGACATTGTATTCTGTGCTTTTGGGCCTCTTCCAGTATGTGTGTGTGTGTGTGTAAGTTCTTGGTTGGGAGGGTGTTTTGGACTCTTTTGAATATGTCCCTAAGATAGGAGTTGCTGGGGGAAGATGTGCCAGCCACTTCCCCAAGACAGCAGAGCCAGCAGAACCTACCTTGTCATTTTTGCATCTTAGTTTTAAAATTAGAAGGGCCAAATGACAGACTTGTCTTTTATGGTACCCTCAGTCCCCCACTTGTGTCTTTCCACTGCGGCGGGGGGGGGGGGGATAAGTCAACAGCATCACAAGGGAAGGGGCGCACAGGTGGTTTGAACAACAGAAATGCATTCTTCCACAGTCTAGAAGTCTGATCTTTGGGGCTGGAGAGATGGCTCATTGGCTGCTTTTCCAGAGGACCTAGGCTTAACTCCCAGCACCCACATGGTGGCTCACAATTATCTAGAGGCAAACGCCAATGCACATAAAAATAAAAATAAACACATCATTAAAAGATAGCTAGAAGTATGATCTTTGGGTGGCAAGTGGAAGAGTGTGGCATCCTGGAGGGGTCTCTCTCCAGGCTCCTCGGACCTGCTGGCATCATTCTTGTCTTCCCTCGTCTTCACATAGCCATCTGTTTCCCAGGCATCCCCCTCATATTAAGGGTGCCTGTCACTGAACTGAGAGCCCTCTGACACCCAAGATGATAGCACTGCGAGAGCCTTAACCGATTCCATCTGGAGACCCTTCTCTCTAAGTAAAGTCACACTCTGGAGGCCCTGAGTAGACATGAGTTTTGGAGGGACCCTACTTAGTCCACCAGTCTGTTTTCTACCTAGACCCTAGAAACGTTGATGATGTTGGTGATGGGAAGAGTTTTGATAAAGAAAGGTATAAGAACTCCAGGGAGCTGGGGGTAGTAGTGGTAGACACCATTAATCCCAGCACTCATGAGGCAGAGGCAGCTCTCTTGAGTTCAAGGTCAGCCAGGTCTACATAAGTGAGTTCTGGTAAACCACCACCACCCACCCATACCCCAACAAAGTTGTTATGGAAACGACCTCTTCTCTGGAGGAACAACTTGGGGAATGGGCCGGGAGCCCTCGGTGGTGGTGTTGGGAGTGTTCTGTGCCCTCCGTTCACATGTTTTCAGTATAAAACTGGAGTCAAATTCCCAAATGCAGAGAGAATGCTGTCAGGACTACATGTGGGAGCAGCATGTGGTCCATCCCTGACTGTGGGTTCAGTGAGCATTATGTTCGCCGCTGTCACTTGGGTGAATGGATAGAGAGGCTGTCTGGGCCCTTGGTACACACCTCGCCTTTAAGTTGGAGAGGATTCTTTTTGCTGGGACTGGATTTTTCTCTCCACATGATGAGGATGATGGACTGGATGTTTTTCAGGATCCCATCCCATGCGAGCTTTTAAACACCTATCCCGAGCTTTCTGCTACGAGGGTTCCCAAGGTGCACAGGGAAAAAGAGCTTGGCTTTTGGTCCTACAGATGATTCAAACGGGACTTTGAACTCTTTTCTAGGACATGATAATACCAAGAGCTGATTTGAATTCTTGGGGCCTAAACCCACTGAGGGCTGTCCAGGGCCACTTCCTGGATTTGCATGCATTTGCTGACTTTGACAGATATCTGGACTTTTTGCTTTGTCTCACTTTTCCTCTTGGGATTCCTAGTGTCTTTGGGCCAATACTATTAGAGCTAGCTTCCCCCTTCTGTGCCTTCTTAAATGTACTTTCCCCTAAGCTCCCTCCACTCTGCTTTATGCTCTCGAGAGCACCTGTGCACACACACACACACACACATGCACGCACGCACTCACACACTCTTGCACACACACCATTTGCCCATGGTCCCCATAGTTGGGAAGGCTGAGGCAGGAGGATTGCCACAAGTTCAAGCCTCGACTACAGAATAAGACCCACACATGGCCTTCACTCCGAATGATCATTTCAGATTGAAACACATTTATTTTAAGAGAGAGTTTTTAATACTTACCAAAAACAAAACCCACCCCAACCCAGCACACCAGCTCTCTAGCTAGAGGCAGGAAGGCGGGGCATCTTTGCAGCTGTAGTTAGCAGCTGGTTAAGGCCACGTGTAAACAGCAATTTTCGGAACTGGCTTACATGCTGGGGCTTTTGTAGCGCCAAGGGCTGTGTGGAGAGCTTTGGTGTTTAGTTAAATTATGGGTCTAGATGCAAAACTTCACTGCAGGGCCTAAGAGCCTGACCATGCCCTGCTTTCCTATGTGTACACACACACACACACACACACACACACACACACACACACACACACACACCACAAGTCTTCCCAGAGGGACACCCTAAACCATAAAGGGAGAGACACATTAGGAAGCCTTATGGTTCTTGTAATCCTAGGGTGGAGGTACAGAGCTCTTGAGCAGGTCCCAAGGGTCCTCCGTAATATAAAGTTTTCCTGCATCCCTCCACCAAAACCCCCAACCAAGCAGAGTCCGAGATTAATTACCTGGTGTTTTGAAATGAATTCTCAGTGGCTTTCCCATCTCGGTGCACTGTGGGGGAGCCAAATGTGGCCCCTGATCATTTTAGTGTGCAGTGGTCAGTGTTCAAGACCCCACCCATGTGTGGAGACTGCTGAGGTCAAGACTGCAAGAAGATGACACAGGTGGTTCATCCACTGGGTGGGAAGGATTTTCCATTACTCAGATGAGCCTACAGCTGGAGACCAATGCATACTTTTTCCTATTCACTTTTTCCAAGGTCAGAAGAAGGTTAACGTTTGGAGGGCTACTGGATAGTTTTGAGGAAGGCAAGACTCAAGGATAGACTAAAGTTACTCTGAGCACACACCAGCATGCTTTATGACACACGGGCACACACTTCTTTCTACACGCAGACATGGTGTTTATGAGGATGTGAAGACTTCCCATTTAGTTCCACGAGGAGCCTGAGCACAGCATCCCAGCCCCCTCTGCTTCCTGCACGCCCCCCCCCCCCCCCCAGTAGCCATGGAGATGGAAGGGAAAGAGAGGGAAGACTCTGTGATTGCAGGTCCTCTGCCTCCTGCGTCCCTCACCGGAATGCAAAATCACAGGGCCTTCCACAGCCCGTTTGGTGGTTAATTCTGTCCAGATTCCCCAAGCAGATCATTGCCCACCCCAGAGGCCCTGGTGGGAGAGACCACGAAGCACAACCCACTGTGTCCCCTGCCCTCTCACCAAGTGTGGCACATTTTCCCCTCTGGCTTTTTCATGTCTGGGAGGGTTCTGACAAAGCCAGTTTCTTTTTAGTGTTTGTTGAGAAGCGAGAGCCATCCCTTCTCTCTGGCGGATCCTAGAGAGGACATTTTTTTTAGTAACTCAGATGTTTTGGTTCATTGTCTGGGGCCTGGCTTTTCTCATCTTCCCCTAAAGGGAAGGGGTTTTAAAGGCTTTCGGGGAAGAAGGTAGATTTACAGCCGGCTGCCTCTCTCCGTGTTTAGGGTTCTGCCTTGGCTTGCTCACAGCTGCCAGGCAACAGTGGAAGGGCTGTGAAGAGATAGTTTTTATTTAACCAGTCGCTGAGCTCCAATAGTTTGGGTGAAGGCAGGGTGGTCGTGTTTTTTCTTCTCTGGGTTCCCAAGCATGTTTGGAATCTCGGTAGCGCCTTGGCTGGGCTGTGTGCTGCCCATTTCTAGGCAGTAAGGAAGCCACAGGGATTCTTCTACGGAAGGCCCCACGAGAGGCTCCTCAAAGCTTCCCCTAGCATAAGTATGAGGTTATGTTAACATTTCTTTGTAGATACTTAATTACTTGGTTGGAGTTTAAAAAAAGAAAAGAGAAGAGAAAAGGGGAAGCGGGGATCCCAAAATTAAACCATAAGATTATCAGATATTACATGAAGATGCTAATGAGTGTTTTTGAAATTACTGAGGTTTAGGATAGGAAGGTAGGAGTTGATATTTTTTTTTTTTTCTTTTCCCTTCTGAGACAGGGTTTTTCTGTGTAGCCCTGGCTGTCCTGGAACTTGCTCTGTTAGGCCAGGCTGGCCTCGAACTCACAGAGATCTGCCTGCCTCTGCCTCCAGAGTGCTGAAATTAAAGGCATGTGCCACCACCGCCCTGCAAGGAGTTGATTTAAAAAAAAAAAAAAGCTATTTGTATAACATGTTTTTCTGTTGTACATTTATTTTAAGTGTAAAGGGCAAGTTGAGTAATTGGCTCTGGGTTCAGTTACAGTGGCTGTTTAGCTGTCATCTTCAGTATTGCCCTGCTAGGCTCTTTGGCATATGGCATTTAACTTAGGTCTCGTGAGAGAGAGCTTGTGTGCTAAGCTAATTATTATATCTCTACTTTATAGTGGATTGAATTCCATGTCCTCTTACAGTGTACACTCCTGCGCCCAACACTTAATGGGTCTGTCGCGTGAATACATTAGGGGAGTTGGGTTGGTAGGAGTTGACCATTAGGAAGAGATTGAAATCCGAATGGGCCTGTATTAGATCTTGCTATGCAGGCCTGACATAGCGTCAGACTCTGTCCCCTTCTAGCCTTCTGTGCTGCGCTCAGAGCTGTGCACCGAGCTGTGTACCACTGTACCTGCCCTTTAGTTTTAGATTTTGACATCAACACCCCTATGACCACATATCCAAGCTCAGTCTTCTCCTTGATTGTTAATTCCTCTTATGGGACTTTCAGGGTTTGTCCTAAGCAGTTCATATGATGTAGTTTCCTTATTCCTTTCCTTTGGGCCTGGTAAGGTTCTAGAATGTGGGCCATACTTGCTAATTTTTGCACTCATTGACTTTCAGTGTTAGTGTCTGTTTGCCTAGCCCCATTGTTGGTACTGTAGCGATCCTGCAGGGTCAGAGCCTGGACATTTCGAAGGAGGAAGTGGCTTAGCGCGAGTCGGGGACTAGTGTGTATGTATAAGCTGTGTATGGATGCAGCATCAGGTGACTTCAGAGGAGGTGAGACTTAGCATCAGGCTGGCTGGGCCAGCACATGGATGCTTTGGTGTCAGGAGAAGGTCATGGAAACTTGGAAGGTTGTTGCAACTTGCCACGGGAGGATCTGGAAGTGGGGAGGCATTCCAGGGAGAAAGGCCTGTGAGAAGAGGTGTGGGAACCTGGGGATTAGTGGGGCCGGCATAGGGTTGATCAAGGTGAGCTTCAGTCCAGAGGGCTTTGAAAGGAGTTCGTGGCAGAGCTTGCAGGGTGGTCCCCGAGGGCAGGGTCAGCACCTGTCTTACGTACAGGCACAGGCCAGCAAGAGAACAGCTGAGCACAGAAAGTCCACACCTCTTTTGATTGTGTGTGCAATTTTTTTTTTTTTTTAAAGTACTGGAGATTGAGCCAGAGCCTTGAGCATTTGAGGCAAGAGCTATCCTTAGTCCTTAGGTATCCAATTAAAGAGCAGTTTATTAGTTCTGTGAGAACTCCTTACGATGTGCTTTGATCGTGTTAGCACCCCCTCCCACTACTCTTGCCATCTCTACCCCCTTTCCCTACCCATCCAACTTTTTTTTTTTTTAAACTCTACCAAGAGCACTTTGTGCTGCCCACGTCTTCCTGGGCATGTGGCCTTAATTGACAAGGTTTCGGCTACTGTCTGAGCATCGTCTTCATGCATCTAGCCGTGTTTTGTTTGTGTCTCTTAGATTTTTGAAGTAGCCAGCTTTGAGATTTTTCTTGATATGCTAATGAAGCCATGTTTTGTGGCCACAGAGGTCCTGGAAGGGGGTGTCTGGGGGTGGCATGGTGCAGCTCTGCTGTCAAGAAGTTCCAGTTTTCTCTGGCAGACTGAATGCCTAAGATATGCAGAGTACAGCACTCAGGAGGCAGAGGCAGGTGGATCACTGTGAGTTCAAGGCCAGCCTGGCCTGATCTACAAAGTGAGTTCGGGACAGTCAAGGCTACACAGAGAAACCCTGTCTTGAAAAATCAAAAGAAAAAAAATATATATGCAGAGTGACTGACCTATCCTTACCTATCTAATGGCCTGGTCCATGAGGCTAGCACAGATTCCAAACTGCCTTCCTAGAAGAATATGGAACAAGTGCCAAAGCCTTGCCTCTGATAGCCCTGCTCACCTGTGTCCCCCTCTTGTCATCTCTTACAGATGGTCACAAGAACAAAGAAAATATTTGTAGGAGGATTATCTGCGAACACTGTAGTGGAAGATGTAAAACAGTATTTCGAGCAGTTTGGCAAGGTAAGTGCCGCACATGGGAGGCGGGGCGGTCCCTACCCACAAGTGTGCATGGATCCTCGGATGTGGCTACACCTAGGCCCCTGACCTAGCTGTATCTTCTAGAACTGGGTCCTGGAACCAGGATTTACATGAAACTCCAGGAGCTGCAGTGGAAGACCCCCTGCTTGTGGCTGGCATGGTGCCTTGTGGGCCTGCGGGAGCACACAAAATGGCCTTTCAGTGCTGTGTTTGCCGTCCTTTGCCAGCCACATGGGGCCAGGGCTGGGGAAGGATGTGAGGCTTATGACTCACAGGACACAGGCGCCCACAGAAGCTGTGAGAGGTGAAGAAGGCCTGTGAGCCAGTGCTGGGGTTCCTTGTTTTCTTCTTTTTCTAGAAGACGGCATTCAGAGATGAGGGTCCCTGGGGCCCTTGACAGTACAGCACTCCCCTGTGGAGTGGCCAAGGAGGTTTGGGTAATATGTTGACTGTACCCATCGTCACTCTGATCTGAGTGCCTGTGAGGCAGTAGCAAAGTGACGCCCCCAAGGTATGCTGTCAGGGCTAGGAGTCCTCAGTCAGGAAACGGGAGGCTGAGAAGGTGTGTGGGGGTTAGACAGACATTAGCGATGAGTATCCTCCGTGGGCGATGGTTTTGTCAGCTGCTTTCTAGATGGTGAATGAGAGTGGGTTCTTTCTGAGGGTGGCAGTCTCCTCAGATGTCATGCTGCCCTGTGTTGGCCTTTATGTGGTCCCCTTTTCTCTAGCCCCCACAGAAGCTGGAGATCTAATGGAGGTTGGCAGGTGAGTGGCTGAGCTGGCCCTCCGCTTCCTGCTTCTTTTAAATAATCGTGGGCGTTGTCATGGGAGCCCAGGCACGGGCTCAGCTTCTTCCATCATAGATCTGTGCCTTCTGCTGAGAGGCTGATGTGGCAGAGCTCTGTGGTACCCTGGGAAGACACAGTGCCTACTCTTAAGCTTTTACCATTCTTTACTTCAACAGTGGCTGTCCTGTTTGCCGTAGGCCAAGACGAGGCCACCACCACCCACTAGTTGGCCTGAAGGTTCTGTGTTTTGTTTGCTTGCCTGCCCAGGGCAGTGGACAGCTATGACTCAACCACTATTTGTGTCTCTCCATGAGCCACTGCCTGAAGATGAGGGCCATGACCTTTATTTAGCTTTGAATTGAAGATCTCCCCCGCTCTTCGCCCGCCTCTCTCTCATATCAATCAATTTCTGCATGGATGGGAGGCCATGCAACAAGGAGAAGCCGGCCTCTTCCAGTTCAGCTCTGCTTTTCAAATGGCATGGAATTGCCCACCCAGATGGGTTTTTTGAAAGCGGCCTTCCTCACAGTCCTCCCGGCCTTACTACCCATCTGGGGCCTGATTTGTTCCGGGTGGCTCGCAGGGAAAGCTAAGTGCACTGACAGCAACCACCAGAGTTACAGGGCTTCTTCCCAGAGCGATTTATGATGCTGGGGGAAGTAACCCTCCCTGGCTCCACCCTGCCTAGGGCAAAGGATTGGAAGTAATTAAATGAGACAAGTCCTTCTTGCCGAACTCTGGAGGGTGGGCCCACTTCCCTGTCTTTCTGCCTTCAAATTGAGTCCAGGGCTAGTGTTTGCAAACGTGAGGTGGGATTTCTTTTTTTCGAGCTGGAACCTGCCTTGGAATCTCACGGGCCCATTTGCAGGTGTCAGGGAGGTTGCCGCTGCCTAGACGAGCTGTTAGTGTATTCTAGACAGGCCTATACTTGCCGCAGACGGCGCATCTCTGCACATCCCCAGCCTTGCTTGCTTGCTTGCTTGTTTTCTTCTCAGATCGCTCCCACTTCCTAGCTTCCTTTCTTCTTGTTGTTTCTCATGAGCACTTACAGTCGTGACCCAGAGTGTCAGCAGTGGTGTGCTCTACAAGCTTTGCCCATGCCCATGGCAGCTTCCAATACCGTCTCGAGAACAGTTTTCCCTTTGTCTCAGCAGCAGTCACAGACCATCTTGCCTAACGTGGCACTTGCTGGGTCAGAGGCTGCCCAGTTAATTGGGCAGTAGTATTTGTGGGTTCTGACAGGATGCATAAACTTACAGAGCATTTTATTAAAGGACTAAGAAGGGGTTTTGAAGGTGTTAAACCCTGTGTCGCTCCCTACTCAGGAGCTAGCAGCTCTCTTTGTACATATGCTGTGGATATTAGCTGCGCTTCCTTCTGAAGACCTTATTTGTTGCTTGCTGGTGTCTGTGTTCTGAGTGTGGCCCCCTGGGCAGGGTTCACCGCCTCTCAGGATTCTGGTATTGTTTGTTCATTTGAATCCAGAATGGTTGAAGTAGGGAGAGTTTCCTGGTAGGCCTTGGGGGCCGTGAGTAGAACCAGCCCGCTGCAAAAGGAGGCAGTGGACAAATTGACAAGTTGACTTTATCCTTTGTGTGTGTGTGTGTGTGTGTGTGTGTGTGTGAGAGAGAGAGAGAGAGAGAGAGGAGGAAGAGGAGGAGAGTGTGTGTGTTGAGGGTTGGGAGTGTGGAGACTACTGCACGAAGCATCCCCTCATACACACATGCCCACGTGAGGTCATTTGGTCTTGAAGCCAGTGTCGATTTAGTGAGGTGTAAGTTTAGCTCTAAAATGCCAGGTCAAGCCATTTAGCTACATTATCTACCTCTGGGTGTCCTTGTGTTCCCTATAAATGGGGCTTTAGTGCTGGCAGGAGAGGAAGACATGACATCTCTTCAATATGGCCATACTTGGGCGTCCACCCCTCCTTCTGTCTGCTCCGTGAAGGTTGGCATTGTGTGGTCTCCTTGATTGGGGGGATGGTAGAGACCAGAGAGAGGTTTAAGTTTGAGCCAGAATGTGCACCCCCTTTCTTCTCCGCTTCCATGTCAGCACTGCCTGTTTCACTGCAGCCTCCGCGCAGGGAGCGCCACACTTTAGGTTTCACTCACCATCTTTTACGCTGTCCTTTTCCTTTTTTCATCTCGCCTGAGGTGGCAGCTACTCCAGCTGTTTATTTCAGGTGGCAGTCAACATGGGCACAGCAGCTATGTAGGGGCCGAGATAAGGGGAGTTTAAATATGTCATTGCTGTAAATAGAGTGGGTACAGAAGGACCCAGAGAGAGCTTTAAACAGCTCAGACCGGAGGCTTCGCAACCCTTTTTGTGTCTGCCCATCTTCCTCGCAGAAGATTTGCCCCCCTCAAATTAGAAATGCCCCTGCTTGTTTATACCAAAAATGCGATTATGAAATGAAGCTGTCGGCATAGGACTCCGCACACTTAGACGGCTGCCCTGCCCTGCTAAGTGGCTGCTTCTGGTGCCTTTTGTGGAGAATGGCAAGGTAGCCGGTATTCCTGGGCCTGACCATGTGATGACCTCTGGGGACACCTTGGCCGGCTTTGCTTCTGGACTCAGTTTCTCCTCCGGGGAAGCTGTTGACAGATTTGTAAAGGCTGGTGAATTGCTTTGCGACCCATATGGTCTCTATTGTAGCTTCTGTTATTGTAGGGTGAAAACCACTGCAGCCAGCATGTAAACAGATGGCTGTGGTTGTGTTCCAATAAAACTTTATAAAAACAAACAGACAGCCAGATTTGGCCTGTGAACTGTTTTGTTGATCCCCCCCCTCAACTGATTTATTCCTAAGGCTGGACTTTTTTTTTTTTTTTAATAATTTTTATTTAATTTTAATTTATATGTGTTGGTGTGAGGGTGTCAGATTTTGGAGTTACAGACAGTTGTGAGCTGCCATGTGGGTGCTGGGAATTGAACCCGGGTCCTTTGGAAGAGCAGGCAGTGCTCTTAACCGCTGAGCCATCTCTCCAGCCCCTAAGGCTGGACTTTTAAGCTAAGAAAGTCCTGTAGAGAGTGTTTAAATATAAGTAGATAGATTATACTCAAGGTATTTATAGATGAACAAAAGAATACACTGCTCACAGTTGTGAGCATGGTATGTAGTAAGCAAAACCGTTTCACCACATTAAAGTTATTTCTGGGCTTCGTGATGCAGGCCCAGTGCATCTTAGTTTGAGACTGCATTCTTTATTTGGAAAAGGGCACTATTTATACGCTTCAGTCTTCGTCCTATGAGTAAGACCCAGAAAAACCGAGTAAGTTACTTTTAAGTCTTTCCATTCCCGGCGAAGACTAAATGATCAAAACTTGTGCCGTTCAGAGTTTAATCTTAAGATAGTTTTTTTTTTTTTTTTTTTTTTTTTTACCATGTGTTGATGGTCCTGATTTATAGTTACATGTGTTTGGTACTGAGCTTTTTAATGCATTTTAAGATGTGCTTTCAAGGATGTCAAGTGAGACGTGTGGCATCTCCACTATGTGGGCGATGAGAAGGAAGTTGTCCAAGATTCATACAGCCCAGGCTGGGTAAAGCCTGGGTAGGCACTTGTGCGGGGGGCGGGGAGGGGGTAGGCACTTGTGGGGCAAGCTAGACTTTCTGCACTCTTGATAAAGCCCCGCCTCTTGCTTTGGCAGTCAGAAGGCTCTTAGGCACTGGTAGCACGCTTTATTCGTTTGTCAGAAACACTGATCTCTGGTAATTTATTTAACTGCCTTGGGTTTTCATGGTGGACATTATCTGTGTTCATGACTTCATACATACAGGAATGATGTATATAGACCATTCCAAAGCCTGGCAGATGACGGATGCTCTGGAATGTGGGAGAAGAGCCACTCCACAGAGCCCATCTCTTAACAAAGTGCCCTGGGCTGGAGAAGCCCTCCCCCACACATGGGTTTCCTTCTCTCCTTACTGTCCTTTGTGGGCTCCTCCATCAAGCTCCTGTCCCTTACATTCATGCAAGGGATTTGGGATCAAGGAGGGCTTGCCCCCTCTGCCTTGTCCCGGCTGGAGCAGAAAGTTTCCCACTTTTCAGCTGCTCTCAAGGTGCCAGGGCAGCCCCTGGGCCCAGCTCTGCTCAGCTCTGCTCACTAGGTGATGCTGGCTTTACACTACCCCAGTGAGAGCCATGGAGGCGTCCAATTATACTTCACATGGCGAGCCCTGTGATTAGTTTGGAAGACTTATGCTTAGTCATTGGTTTATCCTAATCGGCTTTGGCTTTTCCCAACAACAAAGTGAGCTTATTTTTTGCTAAGCTGAGCCTACTCTGCACTCTTTGTCTTGCCGTTTTATTGTCTCATTCCTTTCTCATTCTGTTTTAGTGCCAAAGTTCTGTTTCATTAGGCCTACAAGTCATTTCCAATCCATTGGGCTGCTACAATCCAGCCTTTATCACCCGCTGCCCTGGTTCCCATGTCCCTTCTGGGTCAGGGCCAGAGTCTGTGTTGATGTGAGGGCCTTAACCCCTTCCTGGGCCAGCTGGCCATGGTGGTAGTGGGAGCAGAGACAGCAAGGAAAGACGAGGTCTGGGAAATTATGGCTCCTGGGGTCCAAGGGAAGGGAGCTCTCTGGGAAGAAGGTGTGGGGGGGAGGAGGTGGGGTGGGGAGGGGGTGTTCTTGGCACCCTCTGTGCTGGAGCTGGGCTGTGTGAGAGGCTAAGAAGGTTAGCCAAGGCTCCATCCAGAGAGTGGTGTTTGAAAACTTTATGGAGGAAACAGTTGGAAACCAGAGTGAACTGGCTCCCCCCCCCCCCCCATCGGTATCTCCTCATCTTAGTCTATAGATGCAGGGATCCTGGGGTGCATATTTCAAGAGTGTAAACCTGGTGCCTGTTGTTTCCTAGCCCCAGGCTGTAGGTAGGTGCATGGAGGTGTGTTTGTGGCCTCCGTTCAGATGCCTTTGATTCAGAAAGTGTGAGGAATCTTACCTAGAAGAAAAATAGCGTAAAGCCTTTGAAATTGGAAAAGCAAGAGATTTGTGAGAAATAAAGAGGCAAGTTGCCGGATTCCTGAAAGTGCACTGTGATCCCAGGATAGAGTTTTATCATGCCCAAATGTGTGGCACAGATAAACAGCTCTGTGCAGTGCTTGATTCTCTCAGAAGGAGCCAGGAAAACAAGAATCTCTGTGTGTCCTTTGTGGCTGCCAAGGCTCCCAGGGGGCCTTCATCATCAGAAGTGGTTTGTTCAGGTAGGCAGGCTGGCTGGGCGGTGGGGCCTCATCACTCACCTGCTTGGCCTCTTCCAGAGTCTGGAGTGTTCCTCAGATGGTCTTCGCTTATAACTAGGCCTGGGAGGGCCCATTCCTGCTCCGCTAACTTGCTGTGGTGGAATTTTGGGCTTACCTGGCCTCCCTGTGATAGCCCACTGCAAAGCTAGCCTTGTCTCTTTGTGTGGCTTGTGTTAGGCCCTCATTTTAAAAGCGCACCTTATGGAGAAGATGGGGGTTGCGGGGAGGAGTCCTCCATAAGTGCACAGCAAAATGGCTGCCTTATTTCCCACATCCATCTTTTAGGCCCAGGTGGCAGACAGCATCCCCACTAGCTAACAAGGCCTTTGTGGCCATGGGGGTGGGGTGTGTGGAGGGCACTTGTAAATCCTCCTGATGCTCAAAAGTCTTGTGCTTTTCTGCACAACCCTGTTGCTACTATGGCCAGTGGAGCTGGAAATAGATTCTGCTCCCTAGCCTCGCTTCTCCTAAATCTTCATGTTTTTTGCTTCAAACAAGAATTCCTAAAATAGAGAGTAGGTTTCCAGGAAGACTTCCCATTTCCCTCTTAGTGTACAAAATATAGCCAGCTGTTAGGCAAAGGCATCAGACGTTATTATTACACTGTTAACAGTGTTTTAAAATACACAAATAGAAAAATATCCCAATGCCTTCTGGGTTGCAAGCTGGGAAAACTTTGAGATTATGTTAATCAAATGCCACGTTCATTTGCGTACCAGGTGAAGGAACATGGCTTCCTACACCCGCTCTTTTGCTCTGTGCCCCAGCACAGTTTAGCTTTACTTAATTTGAAAGAAGACAGGGCCAGGGAGCTTTTGGGAGCAAAGGAGTTAATGAGGCCTGTAGTGGGGATGGGAGGGAGCACGAAGTACTTCCTGGGGCCTCACCTTCCCAGAGTCCTCCTGGAGGCCTCTGAAGAGGTCACTTACAAAGGAGTTGTTAGCATGAGAAAAGAAAGCTTTCTCTCCTGAGCTGGTTTTCAGTGAGAACTGAAAATGCACCAGAAATCCTGGCCCGGGCTTGTGCCAGTGGGTGCAAGGGGACGTTCTTCAGGAGAGAAAGCACAGTTCATTTAGACTTGGCATAGCCGTCTAGCTGGATTGTTCTGTGGAGTGAGCATTGATATGGAGATTCCGCCCCACCCCCACCCCATCAATAGGATACCCCATTACGTGGGTCGTGTATGCTTTTCTTTTCCCCTTCCCCTTTCTTCTCTTTTCTCCCCCCTTCTTTTGCCCTCATAGAAACGGTCTATGTAGAGTGGCCGGGTTTTGTCAAGTTTCTGCCCTGTAAGTTTTTACAGCTCTGTAGTTTGAGACTCCCATATCTGTGAATTAGCTCTAAGTGGGCTGCCAGTCGGCGCTTTATTTACATTCGAAGCCACTGGGGAGAGAGAGAGAGAGAGAGAGAGAGAGAGAGAGAGAGAGAGAGAGAGAGAGAGAGAGAGAGAGAGAGAGAGAGAGAGAAACAGGATAAAAATGTTAATACACAGGAAGAGGCAGGAGCCTTGCATTTCTGACTGTTGCTGGCCTCACCACTGCCTTTAAAACCAATCACGAGGCTCACGGCTGATATTTAATAGCTTTTAGCTGATTATTTTTCTTCTCCTCCTCTTTCTTTTCTCTCCAAGTTGACCTGGGTGTACTTGAGCGGAAATGAAGTCATCCAAATGCTGAATTAGAATAATCACAGTCCTCTAAGAATGAAATGGAAGCAGAGATTAAATGGTGGAGGGAAAGCAGGCATTAATAAGCACCGGGAAAACTTTGCATAAAATAAATAGGAGATTGAGCTCGTCCCTGCTGCTCCGTCTCCCCCTCCCTTCGCATCATTGGTGTAGCGCTCATGGCGAAGAGAGATCTGGTCTTCTTAAAGGTCACATAGGACCCGACACCTAGGCGACCACGGGGCTTTCTTTGTGGGCTGTTTCTGTGTCCGAGATGTTTCCATGGTGGAAGAGTCTGGATGGAGGGTCTGTTGTTGTGTAGGGCGGGTGATTCCTTGTTGCAGCTGAGTGGGTGGAGACAGATGGAGGAGGCGAGACAGAGGGTGGGAGGCAGCACACAGGAGGCCAGCCATCCTGATGCTGTTTCTGACAGATCCCTGGTCCCAGGGACTTGGCCCTACAAACCTGGGCAGGGTAAAGGTAGAGTAAGTACCCAGGGCTGAAGCAGTTCCTAGGAGTAAAGTGGGGAGCTAGGAGAAGTCACTGCTTGACTCGTTCACCCACTGAAAAGGCTCATCCTCATCGGGTGTGTTCTCCATTCTATGACTAGAGAGACCGAAGTGCTCCTTCCTCTGTGTCCTGGAATTCTCAGGCACGTCTGTTTACCTTTTACCTTCGTGATTAATTCCAGCAACTGTGGAGAGAGTTAGCACAAGACCCTTATGGACTCAGGCCGGAAATTGTTAAGCGAAAAAGAGTGGTATGGGGACGGCAGGAGGGATAGGCAGTGGTGATTTTGGGCTCCTGTTTGGCTTCTACTTGGGGATTATTTCTGGGAGCACTGAAAATAATAACAATAATAAAGAAGTCCGCCCTAGCCCCGCGAAAAGTGAGCTTCTTGTAGTTAAAGAGCAAAGTGAGGATTTAATTAGATTTAAAAGCCCCGTAGAGTGGTTTGTTTACAGGAAGTGGGTTTTAGGTGGTCTGCTATAGAGGATTGCAATTTCTGCAAGTGGATTGCTTATGATGAGAGATTTTTGGTCGTTGAGGTCGCTAACGGCCTTTTATAATTGGAGGCAGAGGTAAATGTTTTCTGACTTGCTTATGGCGTGCTAGCATTCAGAAAAAAACAATTTAAGGTGCTTTTCACTTAAGGAAAAATAAATGAGAGCGTGGAATGATCAGAGGCAGGCTTTCTGACTGCATGCCCAGCTTTCATCTGGGCTGTCAGAAGGGCACGGAGGGCCTCAGGGAGAGGGCATGCTGCAAGCCTTCCAAGACACAAAGCAAACTTTTTTTCATGTTTATCTTTTACAAAAACATTCTTAACAATAAAGAGTAGTGAGGCTAGGTGGTGGTGTTGCACACCATTGATCCCAGCAGTCAAGACAAGATGCCTGTCTTCCAGTAAACACCCCCAGACACTACCTTTTAGACAAGGACTTTAAGCCAGCCTGGCCCCAAACTCCCTGTGTTGTCAATAATAACGTCACATTTCTGATCCTTCTGCTTCTACTTCTAAACGCTGGGGTTTTTAGGTATATAGCACCATACCTGGTTCTATGTGGTACTGGGGTTGGAACCCAGGATCTTGGGCATACAGGGCAATCACTCCGTCTACAGCCTAGGTCTGGTAACCATTACTTCCTAACTGTTTGTAAAACTTGTTATATAGGCCAGGTGGTGGCAGCCCACATCTTTCATCGCAGCACTTGGGAAGCAGAGGCAGGCAGATCTCTATGAATTCAAGGCCAGTCTGGTCTACAGAGTGTGTTCCAGAAAGACCAGGGCTGTTACACAGAGAAACCTTATCTTGAAAAACAAAACAAACAACAAACTTATTATATGGAACGAATATTTTGGCACAGAGGGCCACAAGTTATATGGTTCTTGTTGGAAAATAAAGTTTTTGATGTGCTTGACAATTACTCCCGGCCATGTCTACCTCCACTTCTAGTCACAGGAGGCTGCCTTTTCATTACATGACCTTGAGAATGAAACACTGGGGTTGGTAAAGTCTTTCTATAAAGTGCCAGATAATTAGTTTTATACCTCACATGGTCTTTTAAGACCACTCAACTCTGTCACTCTAAGAGACAAAGTTAATATGAAAAAATAAATGTCTGAGGCTTTGTCTCAATAAAACTTTATTTATAGAAACCGAGGGCAGCCTGGTTGTACCACAGGCCATAGCTTGCCAACCCACAAGCTAAGGATGTTGTCTTCTTCTTAGAAGGTTTTGTTTATTTTTTTTTTCACTTTTATGATGCAAATCCAGCTCATTTACTTACTAGCAAGTCATTTCACTCTTCTTGGCCTCTACTTCTCTATGCAAAGCATGGATAATAATGGCACACGGCATACACCTAAATACTATGTATATACATTGTATGTAATAAGACGGCTGCGAGTCTTAAATGAGCAACTGCAGCTGTAGTTATTAGCATCCTGACAAAAACAAAATCTGTGCCTAATAAACCCTAGAAATGTGAACTGCGGTGATGTTCTACCCCCTGACAACTGTGTCCTCTGAGTCTCTAGAATTGTCTTCTAGTCTTTCACAGTGGTAGGCTGCACGCGCGCGCGCATGCACACACACGCACACACACACACACGCACACACACACTTGTCCTTTGTGTGATCTTAACATTCAGTTCTTTCACCAACCCTGGGGACAAACACAAATTGAAAAGTTCTCCTCAGATCCTCACATCATAGAGAGGACGTTGGTACCGTTTTAATGAGACGTGCCCTGAGTTCAGTCTAGCCACGTCCATGCTTCTAGTCTGTGAAAGAGACCTTCAGGGTGTTCTGCTTTTGATGGAGAACGCTGGACTTGCCACAGGGCCGAAGAAGGATTCTTATAGCTGGACCCTTTAACTTTTTTCAATAGTAAGCCTTTGCGGGGAGGTAGGAGTAAAGATGTCATCTGGAGATCATCCCAGGAATACTTAGCTGATGTTTATTAAAATATATTTAAATATATTGATCCACTAATGTGTTTATTTCATTTATTTTGCCTCGCGGGAGAGCTTTTCACATCCTCACTAAAGTTTCCTTTCCTTTTCCTGTCCATAAGATTCTCATAAGCTTAGTTTTCCAGCTTCCTTTGAATTTACAGCAAATTTTAAGGGATGGGAAGACATTAATAAACACGCTATAAAGCAGGCAGGAGAGAATGCTATAAAGACAGGGAGAGTCTTAGATCTTCAAAGCTCCTTGTTGTGGGGGCACTCGGCGCAGGAAAGCAGCCATTCCTCCTCATTAGCCTTAGAAAGCACTGTGCCTGTGGCCTTGCGCCCGTTGACTTGTGCCTTGTGCCATTCCATGGGTCTTAGGGTGTTCTGAGGGCCAGGCAATGAGTCGGAAGCCACTGTCCCATGAGTAAATAAAACAGATAATTCCTGCTTCCTTGTAGCCCCGTTAGCACGGGGTACCGATGGAGAAGGACAAACCCTATAAACCAGAAGCAAATAATAAAAAATAATTTCAAATTGTGTCATGAAGAGAACAAACTAGGAGCCGAGAAAAAAAATCCATACTGCATATGTATTTACTTGTAAGCCCAGGGTATATTCTTTGCCTCCCGGAGCCTGTACATCCCAGCAAGCTGGGAGCCCAAGCAGTTTACTGGTGGGAAAGAAGGAAGCATCAGAAATGGCCTAGCCCAGCGCTTAGGAAACAGTGAAGGAGTGAATAACCGAGGCCTCCGTGTCTCAGAGGGCAGAGCTGTGCCAGTCATTAAAGAGGGAGGTTCAGATGATGATATTAGGGTTTTGGGGCGGGGTGGGTTCAAGACAGGGTTTCTCTGCATAGCCTTGGCTGTCCTGGACTTGCTTTGTAGACCAGGCTGGCCTTGAACTCAAAACGATCTACTTGCCTCTGTCTCCCGGGTGCTGGCATTAAAGGACTCTGCCACCGTATCTGCCTGGCTGGATATTTTAATGGGGCTTTAAGCTAGTATATTCAGTTTTAGCTGGGGCGCTTCTCATTGGGGATCCTGTTGTTCCTTTGTAGACCAGTGTAAAAGAGCAGTGTTAAGCTACAGCCCACGCTTGGTAGATACGGGGGTAGTGTCTGGTCAGTGAGCAGGTGAGCAAGGCCCTTCCAGAGCAGGGGGACTTTTCAAGAAAAGGGGGGCATGGCAGGGAGCTCAACGTGAGGTCCCTTTAGTCTTATCCCCTGCTTTTCCTTGCTGCCTTTGGCCTAAGGAAGGGCCTAGATCTCTCTTTTCTTCTTCCTCCTCCTCCTCACCTCTTTCTCCTCCTCCTCCTCTAGATTCATTTATTATTATGTATACAGTGCTCTGCCTGCTTGTATACCTGCAGGCCAGAAGAGGGCGTCGCATCACAGTATACATGGTTGTGAGCCACCACGTGGTTGCTGGGAATGATCCGTGGAAGAAGCAGTCAGTGCTCTTAACTTCTGAGCCATCTCTCCAGCCCAGGCCTGGATCTTTCAAGTGGCAGTGTTTCTCAGGTGGCTTTCCTAAGTCTCCAGAGACAGTAGAAGCCTTGACTTTGCCAGGCTCCTAGGCTTATGCATCATCCTGGGTTGAACATGAGACTGGCTGAACGGTGATCAGCCAGGCTTGGGAGTGGAAATGGTACTGTTATGTTAAGCCTAAGCTCAGATATCTCTGTCATTGGGAAATGCAGTTGGGGTAAGGGAAGATGTGATGGTGGGACATTTACCAGCTTGAAAGAGTGAAGGGACACCAGGGTCAGTGATGGCAGGACTCTTGGGCTTTGTTTAGATGATGTGGGGTGACACTGAATAGACTTTGGAATTAGGCTCACCTAAGCTTGAACATAGATGTCCCCAACCCTGAGGTATTGATTTAACTGTCCTGAGCCAAATAACGCTGTGCCTTCACGTGCACAGATCTTTTCCTTATGCCAAGTGGGGAGATTTTTTTTTAAGGTACTAGTTTTTCAGGGACTCCGGTGCCCTGGCTCCCTGCTACCTCCTCCAACAGCCTCTAAGATCCTGCTAGATTTAACCCAGCTGGAGCTACTGTTGGTTGGGGGGAGAAGCCCAGGGAGGATTTGGCTTTTTCTCCTCTTATGCTAATGAAGTGAATATGGCAAGGAGTCACAATATTTTCTTTCCAGGCAAAGAAATGTTGTAGTAGGAGAAACAGCATGCAAGGGAAGCAAATGTGATCGCGCTGGATTCTCTCTCGAGGGAGGAACGGGACAAATTGTCAGCTTCTGTCGAGAAGATAATGCTTGCACTACGATAAGTGCCAAGTTTCTATGGAAAGGCACCATCTTCTCTGTGAAGCCCACCCCCACCCCCCCGCCTCCCGCCCCCTGAGTACTCACACAGCCTGGCAGCCGAGGCTTTGGCTAGACACCGGAGAAGTGCGGATCTTGGCTGCAGCGTGGGGGGGTCGTTGGTTTGTTTGTATTGAGAAATCAAATTCAAAGCAAGTGACAGGGGTGCCTTGAAAATGGTCTCTGTAAGGCTTAAGCTCCTTAGCACACCTGGAGGGGGAACCCCCCCACACACACACTCCTCATTGAAGAGGCACGGAAAGACCCTAAAACACTTCCTCCTCCGCTCAGAAAGCTGCTGCTCTAACTCCATTGCAGAGTATTGCAACACACCCACTCTTAGGAGAAGCTGGGCGTCTTTCCATGGCTGGCTGTCCACAGCTTCTCTTCTTGATGGGGGCGAGTCTGGATAGACTTTACTGCACGTCGCCTCCCGGACAACTTCTGTCTGTCGTCTTTGCTTCTCAGGGTACTTTGTGGATTCTTCTTCACCACTTTGGCTAAGTGGAGCTGCCGCTCTCAGACACCTGCTTCTGCCTCGGAAGACCTTTGGCGTAGTGGGGATGCTTCTGGTGGGAGGGTAGCCAGAGCTCTCAGGGGGATGGAGAACACTGGAGAGCATTGTAAAGACTGGCTGAGGAGGGAGGTGCCCATCAGCTGCAACTGGACGGTTGTACTTGACCTTTCCTCTGTGCACTCAGGCACCCTGTTTCAGGAGTTGGGCACCATGCTGGGCTCTTAGGCTTCCTTGCCTTTGAAGGACATGCAGTCCAGGCGTGGGACACCAGTAAGTGAACCGCAGTGCCAAGATGGCAAGGGATGAGCCCGTTTGGGGCCCTTCCTTTCAAGCTGCCTGTCCTTCATTCCTGCTGCCTCATCTCCTTCCCAGGGCATCCTGGGAAAGGTGGGTTGCGTTTTCACTGCTTTGACACTGGCCTCAACACTGACCTGGGAACAGGTACTTGGTTGATGGGCTTTTGTTCTGAGTCTGTGGAGGAGCAGTGGGGACATGGAAGGCAGGAGGAAACCCAGATGTGACTTGCCTTATGCACCCCTGGATATAGCAGCCCTGTGCGTTGCCCACTTCAGAAAGACCCAAATCCTGACTGTGCATTGAGATAAAGTCTTACATTGTCATCAGACTAGAGCCGCGAAGGTGGCAACTCAAATCAAGCACTTCCCACCACCTTGCCAGAGTCTGTTAAACAGCCCAGGACTTAAAAACATTTCCCTTCTTGCCGCATTGTTTCTTCTCTGACATCTCATACCTCACCTCCAGCAGTGATTGTTTAGGATTGCTTCCTTATTTGACCTCAGAGTTGGGAGCTAGAACTGTTAGAACCATCTCCTTACTGAAAGAGAAACAGAGAATCATGGGGAATGTTGCAAGTCAGATCCCAGCCTTCCTACACGCCTCTCACCTGGAATCTGCCAGTGCCTGGGCAGCCAGTCAAGGGAATGGCCAAAGATGACTCCTCAGATATACTTTGACATCTGGGTGACAGTTAAAATAAGGGAAAACCTGTATAAAGTCTTGCAAATTAAATGTATTAATTCTAGGACAATCCTCTCCCCCACCTTTAAAAACAGCAACAACAAAAATGCCATTGTTCTCATAAGTGTTGGGTTTGCTCTGTAGTCTAGGTACCATCCAGTCTTTCCTTACTGGTATTTGATTTCTGAGCACCCTGCTCACATGGACCAGGCTGGGCAGACTTTACCTGTAAAGGGTCACATAGCACATACTTTAGATTCTGTAGACCATGCAGTCTCCAGCTCTGTCACTCGGTTCTGCTGTTATGCACAAAACAGCCACAGACAATATGTAAATGAAGGTGTGTGACTGGGTTCCAGGTTTTATTTACAAAAACCAGGCAGCGGGCTTCGTTTGGACTGTAGCTATAAGTTACTGCTTAGACACATACCTCAGTCTCAAAACACCTTGAGTCTCAAAATAATGATTTCACATGACCGGATATCATTAGAGTCAGCTATAAGATTATATGCGGGGGTGGGGTAGGGGTGTGACAATGGTATAGTCATAATAGGGTTTACAGTGCCAGCAGTGGAGGCTACTTTTGCAGTCTGTTTGGAAAAAATCTTCTAGATTAGCCACAAGTTATAAGGACTAGGGCAGGAAGGAGAGCAAGTGGCAGGCCCTTGCCAGCAATGTTATTATAGTGGGCAAGGAGCAAAGGTCTAGGGCCTGGCTGTTCCTTGGGCATGGTCCAAAGTATTGCTGTTCAAGGACAGGTGCTCTGGATGGCTGTGGCAGCCACCAGCTAGAAGACTATGCCCATGAACACATGTACAGTCTTGTTCCATCACACACTGTTTCTCCGGCTGCTCTCTTGAACATGTCAGGCCCAAATGGGAATTTTGTGCAGCTTCAATTCTTTGATTCCGCTAACTCACACCTATGAGCAGAGAATTTGGTTATAAACATTTTCCTAAAAGAAGAAGGGGTGCGTTGTTGGGGCCTGGTACCCACATGGATTCATCTGTGCTCTGTATACCTGCTTTTTGAAAACCAAAACCAAAACCCAATGATGTTGACTCGACAGGCTGATGAGAATGTGGAAACTAGCATTTGGAGATAGTTAACATAAAGCCCGAGTTGAATTCAGCTAAACACATGCTAAAAAGAGCTATATATTTATACCTGAAAAAACTCGATTTGATGCAAGCTGCTTATTTCTCCATTGTGGTCACGTGGGCCGGGATTCTTCGTATGAAATGTAATTTACACAAATTAGTCCAAGGCAGGTAGAGTGTGAAATTAAATTGATGCCTTGATTTCTGTATTCTCTGGTAAGTGTTTCTCGGAAACTTTGTCATTACTATGCTAGGAACTTTGACAGAGAGAGAGAGAGAGAGAGAGAGAGAGAGAGAGAGAGAGAGAGAGAGAGAGAGAGTGTGTGTGTGTGTGTGTCCCTGTGCCCCTTCTCTTCTGTTTTTAAACAGAGCAGGGGTGTCCTGATTGGTTAGAAACACCAAACAACTTTAATTGCAGTCTAAAGAATCATGTTTGCTTTTGCTTTGTGGCTAAATATTAGAGTAATCTTCTGGGCCTGGAGTAGAGAATAATGTACCCATTGAAGTTTTAAGAATTTGTAGCAAGCCACTTCATTTCCTTTGCTGTGACTAGGACCATTTAGAACTTTTCACTTTATAGAAGAGCAGGATATGTATATTCTTTACAAGATTCTTTACAAGACAAGACAAGGCAGAGGTTCAGGGTATCACTGTAGGCTTGCCGCATCTATCTGCTCACCCTGTATCCTGTCTGGGCCTGTCCTTACACCAGTCCAAGCCATCAAGATCAGTTGTCAGCACCTGGTATCCTTGTATTAAGTGCAGGGTACCCCGCTTCAGCTCTGAAGGAGAGTCACTCTGCTCAGAGTTAACCCTGTGGCCCATTGAGGGGCTTGGACAGCACTTTTTTTTTTTTTTTTGCAAAACCACAGGCTTGACCTTAACAGCAGAGTGCCAGGCCTCCAGGATGGAGCCAGCTGTGGTCCTTGAAACTCTGTGGACTACCCTCCTCAGCACAGGAGGCAGCGTGCTGCTCCATGACCCAGGACCTCTGGCTACATCCTTATTGGTACCTTCTTCTGAGTTTACCCCCTGAGCCAAGTAGGCCTGGGTCAGCTTCACTGACTGGGGAGTGACTCATATCTGTCAAATAACTACTGGCTGAGGCTTGGATGACGCTCTGAGAAGTGAACTATGGGCTCTCGTGATTTTTATTTGTCTGTGGTGGTGTGGGTACATTTATCTCGCTTGTCCATGCTCTCCCCCATCTCGAAGCCTTTGTCTCCATCTGAGTCAGCATGACATGGTTGAAAATTGCCTGTTTGGCTTTTAATGATGATTAATGTCCATAGCCATGTTTCAAATTTAGGATCTCTTGAAGTCTTGGAGACCGTTACCAGGAGCAACCTGCCAAGGGGGTTGGCCACGCACTGCACTTGCTGTCTCTGGCCCACATTAGATTCCTCCCAGTATCCCATCCTTCCCTCCTTCATGCCTTGGGTCCTTCTTGGATCTCCACACCAGGAGCTGAGTGGGACAGAGGGAAAGAGCTTCGGTCCAGGAAGCTGATCCTATCTCTCGGTCACATGTAATTAGCGCCCATCATGAGGCGAGTGCAAGGGTCATTTCTGCCCCTCCCCAACTCCCCAAATTGGGGAGGCCAACAAGGAGTTTAATTTCCCCGACAGCAGGTGCCTGTCGCCTATCTGAAGATGGTTGCCAGCATCTGGTACAATTGCCTCCACAAGCGCAGTAACAAGGCGGCCTGCAGTTCAGTCGCGGAGTGAGCATCGCCGCTTTAATGATAACAAGCTGTTGGCCTCCCCTCTGAGATGAATCCATCTCACAGATGTTTGTCTAGTTTTGGCAATCGCATCGCACTATAGCTTTGGTGATTATGCTCAACTGGAGACTATTACAATAAAAGAAGTTTGAACTTGTTCCATTTTTACATCCCACCCCCTTCTCCCCTGTTCTGAGGTGTAATTTATATCAATGGCTGTAATATCAGTTCCATTACCGAGGCCTCTTTACGTTTTTATGATGTCGGTGGAGCCGCAGCTTATAGCCTGGCTTCCTCCACAGGTTAACGTGCTTAGCTACATCAGCGCTTTCTAATGTCCTCACTTAATGGCCCTGTGGCAGTCCTGTGCCCTCCCCTGAAGCTCGAATTGACACGGGGAGGTCATGTGATCACACTGACTTACTGTCTCAGTTGTAGTTAGTTATAGTGTGTGTGTGTGTGTGTGTGTGTGTGTGTGTGTGTGTGAGTGTGAGTGTGTGTGTCTGTGTGTGTGTGTGTGTGTGTGTGTGTGTAGTGGACATGGATGTGGGGGAAGGCTTGGACGCCTGTCCAGGGCAATGAAGAGATTTGGAGGGGCAGTAAGAGACCGGTCCAGATGTGCAGGACTTCCTAGACTTGTATTGGTTTTCCTTTCTTCCTCTTTCTCATTCACTCTTGTTCTTCTTCCCTTCCCTCCCCCCCCCCCCGAAAGACATAAAACACCCACTGAAATGAACTAACCAACAAGATCACTGTTTGGTGAAGTGGCAATGGGGGACCATTGTCAGTGTTCAGTATCCTGGGCTTTAAGTATGCACATTGGCTGGCTAGCTAATGCTGTTTAGTATGAAATATTAATACTATTTAGTATTCATACTTTGCCAGTGCATAACTCTATATATATGAAAAAGGAAAGGAGCCACCAAGCCATTCTGAGTTGTATGCAGTGATAATCAATGCCAGGCATTTCCGTTTATGTTTGTATGGAACTGATCATGTGCCTGTGCATGTGTGTGAAGGCCAGAGGTCAACATTGAATGTGTTCCTCGGTTTTCACCTTCCTTTCTGTGTCTAGCATATGTATTTGTACATGTTGGTGTGTGTGCATCTGCATATGTGTGCATATGAGGACCAGAGATCAAAACTCTGTGTCTTCCTCTGTGTGTCTCCAGTTTCTTTTTTGAGATAGGATCTCTCACTGAACCAGGAGCTTGCTGACTCAGCAAAGAGGCAGGTCTCCTGAGGTCCTCCTGGATCTACCTCTTAGGAGCTGGGAGTGTAGGCATGTGCCACGGCACCCAATTTTTTATGTGGGCACCGGGAATCCAGGCTCAGGTCCTTGGCCGGGCGTGGTAGCACATGCCTTTAATCCCAGCACTCAGGAGGCAGAAGCAGGTGGATCGCTGTGAGTTTGAGGTCAGCCTGGTCTACCAAGCGAGTCCAGGCCAGCCAAGGCTACATAGAGAGACCCTGTCTTGAGGGGAAAAAACCCAGACTTAGGCCCGTCTGCTTGTGAGACAAGCAACTCATTGACTTAGCTATCAGTGCAGCTCACACCGGATTTTTAAAATGTCAACTGACTTTTTTGTTTTCCCTTTTCTTTCTGTGGTACTAGGTATTGAACCCAGGGCCTTGAATATGCTAGGCAGGTGCTCCACCACTGGGCCACACCTCTAGCTTGGTAACAGCAATGTTTAATTGCATCTCTTCTGTGTGCTAGGTCCTTAGCTGATTGCTTTATTGATCCATAAATAATAGGTAATTCTCACAGCGCCCCTTGAAGGTAGGTGTTCCTGGGCCCATCGTCACAGCTGAGGTAAGTGAGGCTCAGAGCAGGAAGGTACATGCTCAGTATATTGGAGCTGCCAAGAGGCAGAGCAGGATCTCAATTCTGGGCTAATGAGCTCCGAATCCATCTCATTTTCCAGTCATCATTGTCATTGCTAACCCTGCTTGTGGCCCAAACTGATGTCATGGAAAAATCTGCCCCTGCGAGATGTGACAGTAGGAGATAAATCATAGTCATCATTTAGCATTGAAGCCCTCCTCCCCATTCTAATTTGGATATTACTTTTCAGAGATTAGGAAATGTAATTTTGCCAAGGTGTTATTTTTGGTAGTACATTTATGAGTGGATGAGTCAGCCTAGCTCTGGACATCTTAACTGGTTGGTAGGGTACCACGTGCTCCTCTTCTTGGCCAGAAATTGATTATTGTCCTCCATTCTGGTGACACATCTGGAGGACCTGGTCAGTGGTTCTGGTCACTGGTATAGGAGCCTCCCACAAGAGACCAGGAAAATCCACCTCATGATGGCCTCTGGACAGGATGCTCTACTGTAAGCAGTTCACGTATGTGAGTTTGTATCCCACCGAGAGAATGAAGTTAATACAATGGTGTTTTAAAATTGTTGTTGTTGTTGTTATTGTTATTATTTTAATAGAATCCCCTATAGATCAGATTATTCCCTAACTTGCTACATAGCCAGTTTTGGCCTTGAACTCTTGATCTTCCTTCTTGTACCTTGTAGGTGCTGGGATCACAGGCATGGCCCACCATGCTTGCTTCAGTCTGTGAGCCACTGAAAAATAAAAATCTAGGGTGGCCCATGAGAAAGAATTCTTTTCAGAACTGGCTAAATGCGTGAAACTTGAAACTCAGCAGGGTTTTGAAAGACAAACTCCTTGTCATCAGATTAAACCACGTCTTTAACCTAGACCAAACCTTCTCCTTGAGAAATTTTATGCAATGTGGAATGGCGTTGACTCAACGTCCGTTCTGTACATTCCAGATCTTTCCCAGCTCTACCGACATATTCTCTTGGCTGAGACCCCCCGCCCCCCACGAGTGATTTTCCATTCTTGTAATGTTGATCTTACAGGTCTCCAGTGCTAGCTCCCTTTTGTGTCTGGTCAGGATACCCTAGTTGCCCAAGGTCATGGCAAATGAAGGGGTGTCTGGTCTTCCTTGATTTGCCTATGTCAGTCAACCCCATTTCTCCAGGCTAGAAGTCAACCATAGAGTTTTTACATCTACCCCATCGGTGTCCCATTTGCCCTCTGCTGCCTGCCCTTCCCCCACCAAATTAGCTCTTCCTTGGCGGTCCATCCTGAAGCCAAGCCACCAAAATGCAACAAAGACACGCGGTGCAGCGTTTTCCACTTCTTCCTCTTGCAGTAGTTACAATATTATTAAAAATCCATTAAATTTTAATGTACCCTATAAAATATGTGCTCTTGTGAAAGCAAGCACAGATAATTATTTCTGATGAATAAACCAAGAGGACAAGTATGTATGAAGTTCATGCTACAGCATTCAATTTTTATTATATACATCTCCTGCAGGGGCAGTCGCTGTGATGTTCCAGCTGGTCGTGGAGGGCCAGTTCTTGGAAACCCTTCAGGGGCAGAGTGAACCCTGAACTCTCCAGGGTGTTCTCGGAGCTCATTACACAGGGAAGGAAAGAGCCCTGTGTAGTGGCCGCCTTCCGTTAAACGTTTGAAACCTACATATAAAGGAAAGAATAATGCAGACAGAGAAAAAGCACTGTCCCTTCTGACCCCTCCCCCCACCCTCCCCTTCCATCCCCCCACCTCCCCCCACCCCTCCCCCTCCCATTCCCCCACCTCCCCCCCCACCCCCACGTAAACTTGTGTGTGCCATAGACAGCCACATTAGACAAGTTCTTCACCTAGCGGCCCTGTGCCCTTGAGCTGGCGTCTGTATTTGTTACTTTAGAGGGGTGGAGGGCAGCCATTTGTCTGCTTTGGGGCTGTTAGGAGGGGGGTCTAGTGTGTGTGTGTGTGTGTGTGTGTGTGTGTGTGTGAGAGAGAGAGAGAGAGAGAGAGAGAGAGAGAGAGAGAGAGAGAGAGAGACCCCTTTCCTCCCTTCTCCTTCTGAGGATCATTTGAAACTATTGGAGGATGGGAAACAGCAATCCTCCTGGCTTCTTAGGCTCTGCATGGTATAGAGTTTCAGAACTGTTTAGGTTTGGTTTCCCCGCCGCCCCCTTCCTCCTTTGGTGCTAGGTTGATGAGTACCCAGGGCCCTGCGTTCATTTACTAAGTGCTACCAACCAAGCTACATCCCCCCTGTCCTGCTTGAGAAATAGTGATGCAGTCCTGAGCCCCAGGCCTCTGGGGAAGCCCCAGAGATGGAAGCTTTGTGTGAAACCTTTTGCCCGCCTGGTGGAGGCCCGGGAGTAGGAAGTGTAGCCTGCAAAGGATGAGAGGTTGACAGCAGCTGACAGCTGTGCCTTCTTAGCTGCCCCTGGCACCTGATAAACATGCTGGGCACAGTTTTCCCCATCCTTGGTGGCACCGTAACTTAGACGCAAGGAGAAATTCTCAGCCTTCAGACCCTCTGGGGTTTGTTAGGCGCTGTGCCTAGGAACAGACGCCTGATCTGCTGTGTGGATTTTTGAGGTCCTACCCACCTCTCCAGCTAGGGCTCTAGCTGCTTCCTGGAGTAAGTTTGGTTGTCCAGCAAGATCTGGCACTGTAAGAGACAGGGCGGAATACAGGGGAAAACTTGTAATGATTTACAAGTTTGTGCAAGTCTTCCCAGGGTGGCAGAGCTTCCTACCCCTCATATCCCTCTGATGGAGGTATTCTGGAATATTCCAGACCCCAAGTTTCTGGGCTCAGAGTGAGGAGGGAACACATAGTTGGATATTCTGTAAATGACTGGTGTGCGTTTTTAACCGTGGGATGGTGTTGTTAGAAACGAAAAGGCGGGCTGGAGAGATGGCTCAGTGGTTAAGAGCACTGCCTGCTCTTCCAAACAGTCCTGAGTTCAAGTCCCAGCAACTACATGGTGGCTCACAACCATCTATAATGTGATCTAATGCCCTCTTCTGACCTGCAGGTATACATGCAAACAGAACACTGTATACATAATAATAAATAAAGAAAAGAAATGTTAAAAAAAATAAAAAAGAAAAAGAAACAAAAAGGCTTACTGGACAGAAATAAGGTCCAGAAGGAAGCAGCTAAGCCATGGCTTCAGTCTTTGTCGTCAGAAGACAGCTCCCGAGGCCTGTCAGCACACAAATGTGGTCCTATACTTTAATGCAAATGGGATCCTACGAGATGTTTGCCAGATGCGATTTTCCACTCAGCAGTCAGAGGCATCTTGGCGCATCCTCTGTTGTTTCTGCGGTCTCACCATCCCCTGACTGATTTCTTCAGGCCCTCAGCTAGAAGCATTTAGATGGTTTCTGGTATCATTAGGTTTGTTATTAGGAATTATAAGCAGTCCTGTCAGGACCGCCCTGGTGAATGCATTCCTTCCCCATGCCTGCTATATACTCTGACCCAGCAATTCATTTACAATAAGGAGATAATAATACATTTTACAATTTGCTACTTATTGCCAAACTGCCCCACAGGGAGGTTGTACTAATTTACATTTCTCCCAGCGGAAGGCAGAGTCCACCCCTTGCTGCCTTTTGGTCTCTGGGTTTTCGTACATAGATTTTTTTTCCCTAAAATTTACATTCCTCTGAAATTTGCCATATGAACTTTTTAAAAATTTTTTTTAATCGAAGAGTGATGAATCAGTTTTACCTTGACTTTTAAATGTGTCGCACACTGCTTCTCTAGTCTCGATGATCCGTGAAGCCTTGAACTGTTATGAGGATGGACTCTGAACTTGCGTCCCAGATTGGTATCTTGAAACAAAAGCGACACAAGATAAAATGTTTTCGAGTGGGTATGCTTAGCTGTGATTTTTTTTTTTTTTAAAGTGGGGTTTTGATCATTGTTTCTAGCCATCTACCAGGCTTGTGCTACACTGGCTATAGCTGAAGACAAATGGGCCCCCCCCCCCCCATGTTCATATACTACATTTACCTGCTGCCTTGCATAAGCATCACCATTGTTATTTAAATTTTGCACTGCTCTTTTAAGATAAAGGTTCCGCATGTTACCTGTTTATCTTTTCCTGGCAGCTTAGTGGGGGCCACAGGCTGCTGCTTTTGTGAGCTCCCCTGGAGGTGTGGGACACAGCACATTGTACCCACAGGCGCCCACTACCTGCTCTTTGGCGTGTCTCCTTCGTCTACAGAGTTTTAGCACTGGGAGTACTGAGTCAACTTTTCCCCCCAACTGATGGCACGGCTTTTGATCTTCTGCCCCTTTTCATTTATTGAATGAAATAAAGAAACTGTCAGGGGCTTTTCATTATGGCGGTTGCTGAAGTGACCATGCTGAGACAATGTCCCCACCCTTGTGGGAACTCCAGACAGCAGAGGCGTTAAACTACCAGTGGGTTTCAATGTAGCATTCGAGTTCCCCGAGCAGGCGGGTGGGGGTGCTGAGGACATGTGACCCTCTCATCTGTTACCTATTGCATCTGCATTTAATACAGCCCTTCCCTAGAGAAAGGCCTTAAAAGTTCACAGAATCCTGCATTCAATAGCAATGTGCACTCTTCTGCCATAGACGGATGGTTTTAGTTAAGCGTGCTTGCTGGAGAAGTGTTTGGGGAAGGGGTTGAGAGGAAGCCAGCTCTTCTCCACAGAAGGCACAGCCAGGCCATGCCAGATGCCCGCAGGACCAGGCTTCTGCATGCAGACAGCCCAATGACGGAGTCTGATGGCCAGAAGCACGGTATCTCTTTTTGGCGGGTCTGGCTCGAACACAAACAAACAGGGCTCTCAATAGATTCTGAGAACAGGCCTGGTTGCAGTCAAGGGTATAAGTGGAGCCCCAGGACCTCTGACCAGGAAAAGGAACAAAGCCAGTTTCCTTAATACGTGGTCCCTGAGAATAACAGAAGCACACTACGTACAAGTGCCAGGCGTAAGTGGGGGTTAATTAAGTAATGGTGTCATTAATTATTAATGCATTAAATAAATAGTTACTTAGTGGGAGCTCTTCATAGGGCAGTCCAATCAGGGTCAAGTCCATGTCTATATGGGAATCCCTTTTTTTCCTCGATTTCTTAGGAATCTTGATTTTCTAAGGCCTCTGATTCCATTGTTAACAGGCTGTTAATGGTGCAGGAAGGAGTTTGCTTTCCTGCTTGGGTGGTCAGGGTGCTCTTTTTGTCTTCGGAGCCTACCTACAGAAATAGCTCATCCCCCTCCCCACATGCATAGTTGGGAGGATTATTTACTATACAGATATTGATGCTTTATTAATTGCATAAGCTCATGAAACATATCCAAATTGGCTGTAGTAGTAGTTCTTAAACATGGCCATATGTCAGGGTTATTTAAAGGGCTTCCAGAAAGTACGCGCTCACAGGCCCGTCTTTGACAGTTGTACTTTCTTTTCCCCGATTTATCTATTTATTATTATGTATACAGTGCTCTGCTTGCGTGTACATCTGCACACCAGAAGAGGGCATCAGATCAAGTTCTAGATGGTTGTGAGCCACCATGTGGCTGCTGGGAATTGAACTCAGGACCTCCAGAAGAGCAGTCAGTGCTCTTAACCTCTGAGCCATCTCTCCAGCCCTGACAGTTGTACTTTTAAAAGGACCCGTGGGCCACAGCTATGGTTGGAGCCATTGGTTCCCTGTTTTCAGATTTACAGTGGGGACTGTCACTCCTCTGGGGGCACACTAAATTTCTGGGTAGCAGGAAGTTGGTCCTTAAACCATGGTCTTCTAATTTTAAGTCTTTATGTTTTGTCTACTTTATCATGAGCCTTCATTTTTCCAGCGTAGTTATAAGGTTTTGTGTTTGTTTCCACCCCACTGGAGTATCTGTTTGCTAAGGGAAATGTGCCCAAGTACTTCAGTTCTTACTGTGAATTTTAGTGGCCAGCATTCTGCAGGTAGCCTCCTGTTTGCCACTTGGTGTAAGTCACAAGTCAGTATGTGTTCATGATGGGTCCTGTAGGCCAGGCATAGAGCTAGCTAGGCACCGGTGTCTAGAGCCCAGTTTCAAAGACTCCCAGACTCTGTCTATTGGCAGTACCTTGCCCATAGTCCTTGTCCCTGGGGCTGCACACATCTTTCCTAGAATATCTGGCTTTTCCAAAGTGGGTGGTGGTGGTGGTGGTGGTGGTGGTGGTGAGTAGGGGATTTTTCTTGTCTCTAAATGTCCTTAAGTCTAACTCAGACTCCAATAGGCCTGGCCTCGGTAGCTAGGGCCTTTGAGATGTACCTATTAATTATTCCTACATTTCATGTCGATTTTACACAGCCACCAAATACAAAGCATTGTGCTAGCATTCCTGGGGCGAGAGGAGAAGCTGGTGTCTGGGAAGCTTCAGATTTTACGTTCAGAAGATAATGTCATGCATTTTGGCTTCCCAGTCAGTGTGAAAAGGAGAAGCTGATGACACGCTGTCAGATGCTCGGAAAGTCATTTTCATAGGGCAGTGCCTGTACCAACCACCCAGTCACAATCAGTGACTCTCCCTGCCACCGACCTTCCCGGCTAGATGTTTTTTGGCTCTTTCATCCACTCAACCCAGCATCCGGGGAGGCTGTGATGAAGTGAGGACCATCTGTTAGAGACCAGATAGCAAGGACGTTCACTGCACATGGAAGGTTGGCCCAAATGACCAGCTAGGGCTTCTGATGACCAGCTAGGGCTTCTGATGTCCTGCTAGGGCTTCTGATGTCCAGCCAGGGCTTCTGATGTCCTGCATCCCCCCTCTACGCAATGCCCCATTGGTCTTCTGCTTAGGGGTAGTCATTGCTAGTGGAACTGTTGTTGTCTTGTTTTGTTTTGTTTTTCAAAACCCAAACCAAACCACCACAACCCCTCGGGTCCAAGTCAGTTACATTCATTATAGAATGTTTATTTAAAAAAGAAAAATTAGGGAAAAACCATCTGAGCAAAAGGAAGTGCTTAGTAGTGTCGTGGGGGGCCGGCATGGTTAGCATTTTGGTTCGTGCCCTTCTAGACTCCTTTGTTGCTCCTCTTCCCTGCAGTGCCCAAGTCTTAGTGATGACCATGGACACTGGAGGCAGGTGGGTTTGGCTGGCTCTTCTTGGCCTCATTACTTCCCAACTGTGTGACCTTGAGCAAAGCGATCTATAAAATAAGGGTGGCGCGGTAGAATGTATTTTGTAGCATTAGAAGTCTGAAAGAAAATAGAAGACCCCACACACAGAGAGACTGCTCAACCCACAGCTTATTTAAATCGTATGTGTCTTATTATTCATAAGAGTGGGACTCCCTCCAGAGCCTTGGGGTAACAACAGATGACCATGAATAAAAGTATCTACACATTGCCTGTTCATTGGAAATGCTGTTGCTACCGAAGTAAATACACCCTTATGTTACTGTGGTTCACTTTTCATGGTAAACACCAATATTTTTGCTGCATGGTAATTAGGTGTAAATAGCAAACAGTGCTCAACAGGGATTATAATTCATTTGTGTTGCTTTTAAATATTTTTTTTTCCTGTCAAGTCTCAACTTGTCTTTTTCTCTTCTCGTGAGATTCTCCAGTGTCAGTAATGAGTGTTGATGGTGCCCCTGCAGACATATTCTTGTGGGCAGGAATGTTGGCTTCTCTGTATCTGTTTTTCTTTCATTCTATTGCTGTGATTTAAAAAAAAAAAAAAAAGCCCGCCACATAGAGGGGGAAGTTATTTTAGCTCACAATCCCAAGTTTCAGTCCATTATTTCAGGGAAGTCAAGGCAACAGGAACTTGAGACAGCTAGTTACGTCACATCCGTAGTTTAAGAGCAGAGAGAAACTGAATGAATGAATGTGTCAGCCCACTTTCTGCACTGTTATACAATCCAGGGCTTAAGCCTAGGGAATGGTGTCGCCCATGGTGGGCGGGTCTTCCCACCTCTGTTAAGACTGTCAAGACAGTCACTTACAGACAGTCCCTATCTAGACAATTCTTTAAAACTCTTTTCCCAGATGAATCTACATTGTATCAAGTTGGTAGCTAAAACTATCACAATACTTAACTCTGGCCTTATTACAGCCCCAAAATGTGACGGTAACCCAGGGTGGCTGCCCCATGTGTTTGGTTCCTCTCTGAGAAGTCTTTGCTTGACACATATACTGTAAAAGCGATGCCTTTGCTACCATTGGATTTATTTCCTTAGTTGGTTCTCATGTTCACCCTCATCTGCCCAAGAGATTCCAGTGCCACTCGCAGTGGGTTCCATCTGGTTGCCATCTTCTCAGGGCATGCACCGGCTGTGGTTCCTGTTCTCTGTGCTCATGGAGACTTAGCCCACCCCCTCATCAAGGAGTAGCTGAGCCATGCTATAAAAGTGGAGGAAGTGGAGCCAGGCCACTGTGGTTGGCCTAAAGAATAAGAGACAGAGGCAGAGGAGAGGCACCCACTGTAGATGTGCATTCCATAGATCCGTCTCAGCTGCCCTGCCTACCTCTTCTTCCCAAATTGGGCCCTGACCATGATTTTAGGAGCGTTGGAGAAGATATCTCTCAGAACCATGAACAAAAACCCCACTTACCTTGCCTTTCAGTGGATAGTGTTCATTCATTATTTTAGCATCAGATACCTTCAGTGGTACATGATGGTGGTTCTCTCCCGTCTTGGTTACCTGGAGATGGGATGCTAGATGACGCACGGTCACCGAGGGGCTGAAGTGGAACGAATCCAAGAAGGACACCTTTGCTTATCCTGGGTCAGAGTATGCATCATTAAACAAGTCGCAGAGAGGGTGGCTCTTGAGTCTTCTCATTGCATCGTCGGCATTGTCCTTTGAATGGACAGGTGGAGTGGTCACAGGAGTAGAGGAAAGCAATGCTATAGCATGACCATGCAGCGCAATTTTTAAAATTTATTTATTTATTTTTTTTTTTGGTAGCGCTTTTTTTTGGGTTTTTTTTTTTTTTTTTTTTTTTTTTTTTTTTTTTTCAAGACAAGCTTTCTCTGTGTAGCCTTGGCTGACCTAGACTTACTTTGTAGACCAGGCTGGCCTTGAACTCACAGCGATCCACCTGCTTCTGCCTCCCGACTGCTGGCATTAAAGGCATGCGCCACCACGCCCGGCTTTGTAGCCCATCTTCATATGTGCCTTGCACCTGGGTGTCTGGAAGCCAGAGACTTATAGATCTCAGAGTGGTGGGTCTTCTTAGCATGAGAAGAGTAAGGTGTCGGCAGCCCCTGTCATCCTTAGACAGCCTTGTCGAGTCTCAACGGTCTCATCTTCCTGTCTCATGGATGACATTTCTCCCTTTACCCTATCCTCGAAGTCTAGATGGCCTGGAAAGAGTATGAAGCCACAGGTTTGGCTCCATGCCTGCAACAAGCCTCCAGATCCTGAGGCTCTGCCTTCCAGCAAATGTCCACACACACCTGGGCAAACCTGCCATTTAACTCTAAGCCTGGAGCCCTCCCTTGGTGCAGGCCAGGCTTGAGTAAGGAAGAGAGAGAAGGCACCCCCTAGCCTACATAGCGTGCAGAGCACACCTGGGTATCCCGCTCTGCCCACTACACCGCGCTTTCTCCCCTCAGCATGCTCAGGCTTTAATTGTAACTATTAATCACAGTGAGTTGTGTCGTACTTCATAACCCTTTCATTAAATGTTAAACGTTAAAAATTGAGCTTTCTTAATTGAATTATTGAATCGCTGGGCACTTAATGTGGCTCTGGTGAAGAGACTTACAACCTTGAAGGGGGCTTAGTTTTCTCATCTGGGACCTGAAGGGTACGTGAGGCCCAGAGGAGCCACGGGCTGCTTAGTGGTCCCTTGGTCTTGAGCTGGTGTTTCCTGATCTGTGGGGCCTGCCTTCTCAGAACACAGGAGGCTTTGTTCCTAGTGTGGCCAGTACGTTTTCCTAGATGCTTCCAGTAACATTATGAACTGTTCATGTGCAGGCCTTTGATAGGCTATTTTCTACTCACGCAGACAGACCCTGAGCCCCACCCCTGCCATCCTCTCCAGAGACGGTTACCCTTGGAGTCCCTTCATTCTCATGGCTGCAGCTATGCCACCGTCTCTAGTTTCCGCCTGTAGTTGGGCCTTCATCCCTGTCCCATGCTCCAACTGCTAGATATTTCTATTTAAACAGTATAGGCCTGTCACCCTCCCACTTTCCTTGGATGGGCCTCATTGCCTACTGTCTGGCCTCCCGCCCCACATTCCTGCCTGGGAGAAACTTGGTGTTCCTGACAGCTCTCTCTGATTCATTTGTGGAGCCTGATTTTATCTGCCAAGCACCTCCGGTGTTCACCTCGCCACGCCACATTCCTGCCTGCTGACCCCATCCAGACTCAGGCTGAATGGCTTTTGCTTTACCTCATTGTCCCCAGCCGTGCTGTCCCCTACTACAACACAGCTTCCTCAAGCTCTGGCTGCCCTGGATGGGCCTCCCTTCCCTACTTCCTGACACAACAAATCTGCAATCCCTCGACCTCAGCAGGGGCAGACGTGCCCTTTTTATATGACAGGTGCCCGGGTCAGTACCTGCCAAAGCCTTTCTCTAGGGAAAAGATTTGGACCCATAGTACTGAGCAGAAAGTTATGCTGGACATGTTAAGTGGCTGCACTGAGGCTGTGCGCTGAGTTGGCGGTGTTCTACCTGAAATGGTGCCCTGTCCCCAGTCCACATCCACCCAGAACTTTAGAATGCAGCAGGGTCTTTTGCAGATATAGTTAGGGAGGTTGTGCTGGGCTGAGACAAGCTCTATTGCAGTGGGGAGACAGTTTTGAAACCAGGGACTTCAGTTCTGCCCAGTGTGTGTGTGTGTGTGTGTGTGTGTGTGTGTGTGTTTGTTTGTGTCTTCATAAATGTCCCTTGCTCCCAACCAAGCACCAACTGTGAAGGTCCCCAGCATCACCACCTTCAGTAAAGCACCTTTTTTCATGTACCCTGCTCCTTGCTCCCTTGTCCTTTCATGTCACAGTGGTGGGTTTCCCCATCTTGTTTCACAACAAATCGTTTTAGTGGTATGATTTTATTTTTAAATGCAGATTTTATTTTGTATAGAATAAAATAAGATCAGAAGTAGAGTTTTTGCAAAGGTAACTTGTTGAGTGGTATACTGGATTGGGATAGACCCTAGTTTTGAAAAATGTATTTGTACTTTTATCTGTGAAATAGCTCAGGTAGGTAAAGGTGCCTGATACCAAGTCTGGATATCTAAGTTTAATCCCCTGGTGTGCCGGGTGTGGTGGCGCACGCCTTTAATCCCAGCACTCGGGAGGCAGAGGCAGGCGGATCACTGTGAGTTCGAGGCCAGCCTGGTCTACAAAGTGAGTCCAGGATGGCCAAGGCTACACAGAGAAACCCTGTCTCGAAAAACCAAAAAAAAAAAAAAAAATCCCCTGGTGTACTTGTGTGCATGGGCACGTGTGCGTGTGTACACACACACACACATGCACACCCACTGAAAATAAATACCAATAACTTTTATTACATTCGTATTTAATGTTTGTATGTGTGTGAAGTTCAGTGTAATGTCATGTTCCATGTGCATGCATGTTATGGAATGATTCATACTGATTTACATGGCCATCACCTCACATACTTTTGTAGGGAGAAGCTTTACAATGCCCTTTGTAGGCAGTTTTGGAATATTTAGTGTGTTCTGGCTAACTCTAGCCACCATGATAAGTGAGGAATCACTCACTGTAGTGTGGTCCCAGCTCTTACTGAAACTTGATGCCCTTTGACCGACGTCTTCCCCCTGGGCATCCCATCCTCCACCCCCTGAGCATCCCATCTGCCACCCCCTGAGCATCCTATCCGCCACCCCCTGGCAGCAGTTGCTCTCCTCACTTCTTTTTCTATCTTAACTTCTTTCAATTCCACATGTATCTTGACTTCCTGAGTCTGGCTTATTTCATTGAACATAAACATCTTGTAGGTTCTGGTTCACCCACGTGTCACAAATGACAGAATCCCCCCACCCCCATTTTAAAGAAAGAATGAAGTGTGTGTGTGTGTGTGTGCGTGTACGTACGTATGTACATACATATATACACAGACACTCTTTTCTCATTGTTTTCCATTGTTGAGTACTTTTTTCTTGGCTGTTACAAATAGGGGTGTAGTGAGCTACCCCCCACAGCTTTTTTTTAAGTGTCAGTAGTCTACCGTCTGCACTGTGTCAGCACAGAGATACATAATGGTTGTTATTTTGCTTCCATGGACCATACATATCAGCGGAGGGTTGAAGGGAAGGCATGCTGAGAGCAGCGAGTAACACAAACTCTAGGCCATATGCCTGGCCCTGAAGAAAGTAGAACTGGAGTTTGGGGTTTCTTGCGGTGGGCTGAATGGACAGGAAGTCTCCTTCAGAAGCTTTGTGAGGTTACGGGATACAGTCCTTCTCAGCAGAGGGAGGGGCAGTGGAAACTCCCGTGACAGGATGGAGCTTGCTGGTTGGAGAAACACAAGCAGGACAGGTGTGATGGAGGCTGGGATGGGAAAAGGTCGCAGGCGGGTCGTGTAGGGCCATATGAGCTCAGGGAAGAAGTTGGCTTCGAAGAGCCATAGGAAGCCTCTGGAAGGCTCTGGGCAAACAAAGGACAAAGACTGTTTTTAAAGGTCACCCAGTCTGAATTCCCTGGGGATGGAGCTGGGGAGACTCAGGGCCACTAGAGGCAACCTGGCCTGAGGCCTAGCCAGTCCTTGAGCTGTGTATCTCTGATCCTCGTCATCCTCCCCTGAGCCCCTTTGCACTTAAAGTCAATATAGCACGTATGCCACTTAATCAGAAAATCGTTTTTTACTTGTCTGTAGCCTCAGCAGCCAGGGAAGCTGGAAGACTGACTCTGTTTCAAAGAAGGCTCCTTGAGGGGTATCCCCAGCGCCCCCCGCCCATGATGAGTGCATTGTTCCTCAGGTGGGACTGAGTGAGATGGGTTTGTGCTCCATATGGGACTTTCTGGGGGCTAGGAGGAGACCCACACTTCTTTGAAAATTCTTTGTGTCTAGGAAGTCTTGTTTTTGAGTGTTACTCCAGCTATGCCTCGGGAGACGCTGGAAGATGGTTGTCAGCTCCCCTCAGCACACGGGAGACTGGATGTCTGAGAGTCCAGGTCTCGAGGGGCCAGGAAACGTGCACTTATTTCCTGTATTGTCATGCTACTGGTTTAGCTCTTGGGGTGAACATATGCTGGGGTGTGGGGGACCTGGAGTAGGGGACCGGTGAGGGGATCTAACCCAGTGGAGGAAACTATTAAAGCCAGGGGAGTTTTGTAACGGGCTGGGGAATCAGGTAGCCTTCACTGTGTGCTACTGTGGCGAAGAGCTTTCGAAGGAAGTAGACAAGACTGGCACCTAGGTAGCCCAGGATAAGGAGCTGGTGCTTGCCGAGTCTCAGGATGCTGACCCATGAGATGGGAAGACTAGCAAAGGCACTGCCTTCCTGGGCCCCACAGCTGATGAGTGAATGACCGAATTCATGAAAGGAACTCGGTCGAGGGCTTGGCACAGGATGTGCACTCAGTAAATATTGCCATTATGACGAGTACTGGGAACAGATGAAAGCAGAAACAAGAATGCCTGTTCGTCAATTTCTGGGAAAACTGGTTGTGTGTTTGTTGTGTTCTGGGTATCGGGTTCTCTGCAAGGTGTGGAACCAAACCAAACCCAAATCATGACACCCAGCTTATGAATGATGGGCGCGAGACGCAGGGTGGACCTTGCTCTCTTAGGATGGAACTAGGCAGGCCTGGAGAATAGACGCTCGGAGATTTGTTCCAGAAACATGAGCGTGGGTATGTGTGAGCAGCTCAGGCTAACTAAGATCGGGGCAGGGAAACTTCCAGAGCATACAGTTGGGTTTAACCTTAGAAGTAAAACTCTGGCTTGCTGTGGATATTCCAGTAAAGCCACTCCTCTGTGACAACTGTGAATCATAAAAGTTGAGTCGGTGGTATGGCTTTAGTGGTGCCAACACCTGCTACCAAGCCTAGAAAACCAACCTTGCTCACTGTCCTGCCTCCATGGGCATGCTGTGGCACAGGCATGTTTGCATACTTGTACCCATGCTCACACAGAATACATTTTAAAAATGCACTTTTGAAAAATCCTAAGTTTTAGACTTTAGAAGGGTGAGCACTGAGCTCTACCCAAACTTAGACAAGGCTGTCATGCCACAAAGATGCACTCAGGCTTGGAAGGGACTGCCTCCCCCACCTGCCTTCCCCTTCTCCTGGGGGGACTTCAGCCACCTGCTTCTCCCCAGCTGAGAGCCATTTGACACCAACTTCCAGGACATCAGAGGCCCTTGCAGCCTGGAGCCTGGTGTGCACACCGCTAGTGAATCCCCAGAGTGGAATAGGAGACCCATGTGACAGGGCAGATGCCCACCCAACCTCAGGAAAGTGTTGCCCGTTTCCCTGCACAGGGTGGAGTTTGGCATTTCTCGGGAGTGTCTTTGCCTGTTGCTGATATATACTTTTGGGCAGTAACCCAACTTTCAAGTTTATGTTATTTCCCACCCTAACTCATTTCCTCATCAGCGTCTTTTTTTTTTTTTTTTTTTTTTTTTTTTTAACATCCTATTGTAGGTATTTGTAAGACCCTTCCAGCGCCTTTGGAACAAAGTGAGGCAAGAATAACTAGATAAAGGCATTTGCAGGTCATCCTCACAGATGACTGTGAGCCAGGCCTCTTTGATGCCAGTAGACTGAAACTCACATTCCAGCTCTGGGAGGGGCTGACAGGAGACTGATATTCCTGATAGTCTCTCTCAGTGTGGCTGTGGGGTGGCCTGAAGGTTGAGTCTGGGGAGAGAAGGAAAAGTTGGTTTTCACAGGTAGGCAGGCACTTAGCTGATTCCATTGTTCACGAGGAGTCCTTCCTCAAAGCTCTGTTCTTGGCCTTTTCTTTTCTTCCACATGGAACCGGGATTCATTTTCCCCACCAGAGAGAGGTATGAGGAAAGAAAATAGGAGGACTTTGTGTTCTTGCGTTACATGCGGATCAAACAATTCCCGATGGGGCCCAACCAAAAAGAAGTTCACATCCTGTTTCTAGTAGCCTGCAGTAAGGCATTTCCGCCTCATTCAGTAAACACATGCTTGTTTGTTTTTCTAGTGTTGGGATTGAACCTAGGCCTTTGTGTGTGCTAGGTGAGTGATCTCCCACTGAGCGGCATCCGGTTTCTAGTTTGCTTTTTGAGATGTGGTCTGTTTAAGTTGCCAGGGCTGCCCTTGAACTGGCTCTGTAAATGTTCATTCAGTCCTGTGGAAAGGAAAGTCTGGCCTTCACAAGGCCTAATCTAGAAGGGCAAACTGACAGACCAACATCACACAGCTGTGAATCCACTTGTAGTTACAGATCGCCCTAGGTGCCTGGGAAGGGAAACACAGTGTGTTCTGTGTGCAGGGACCTCTCTGAGGAGGCGTGCCCTCTCTCTGTAGTCTGCCCCTTCCCTGCACAGTCCCCTGTCCCTGGAGACAAGCCAGACCTCTATCTGCATAGGACAAGGAAAAGGAAGAGGGTGAGGGCAGCAAATTTTCAGTTCCCCACCGGGGCCCACCCGTCCCAAACGGCAGGGGTCCCAGAGGCAGCCCTCTGGGAATTCAGTAACGGTACCATTTCTCAGAAGGAGCTGGCCACAGAGATAAGACCACAATGACAAGCGGGTCATAAATTGTTACCTGTGCCCTTAGGGGTACCCCCCTTCTTCCTCCAGCCCCCCTCCTTCCCAAGCTGTGGGGTTGGATTTAGCAACAGGCTTTTGGTTCGCGGGATGGAGAGAAAGCTGACTTTTTTCTGGTGGCTAGGCATAATCGCCGAGATGCAGAGCACTGATAGCGGGAATCAATTTAATTTCTGTTGCTCGGTGACGAGGAGGGGGAGGGGCAGGAAGGTCAGAGCTATTTTGAAAGCCACTGTTCAGTTAAGGAAACAAAATATTCCCTCTAAAGACTTCTTCAAAAATACACATCTTTCCTGGGTAGAAAAGATGGAAGTGAGTTGAGGGCGAGGGCTTTCGTCAGAAGACCAGGGGCATGGATAATCTGGAAGACTCCTGTGTCAGGAGGAAACCAGGGCCCTCAACACAAAGCTCCTGGTCAAGAGGGCACTGCATTGTGCATCTGCCCTTGAGTGCTGGGGTGTGGAGGTGGGGGTGCTCCGTGAAGATGAGGGCACCTTCCTTAAGTGTCAGATTCCTGAGATGTGGGAGGCACAGGGGGCTGTTCTGGGAAGTCCCAGCATTTGGCTGCTGTGGTTTATGGGATCTTTTAGGTGGGAGGTTAAGTGCGATTTGTGGACCTGGGTGAAGATTAGGTTTCCCGGGTCTGGGACATTTCTTAGTCAAACTGTGGCATTGTCTGGCTATGGGGGGTATGGGAAGCATTGCAGAAGCACCTTTTTGGATGGTGGTAGAACTCGATTTTTTTCTTTTTTCTTTTCTTTCTTTCTTTCTTTTTTAAATAGTGGAGGGTGCTGGTGCTAGGCCAATCCTAGGCTTATCTGGATATAACATTTCATTATCAAATGCAAGATGGATGTTGAACATTTTCCTATCAGCTGTAGGGGAGGAGCTTTAGCTTGAAGGGGCTTGCAGTCTCTAGGGTCACTTTCTAGTAGTTAGTCGGCAAGGTCTCCAATGATGGCCCCAAGTGTGGGGTCAGTGTGTGAGACCTATGACGAAGGAGAACTGGAGACTTAAAACCCCCAGTGTGAAAAGGGTCCTCCAGCATGTAAACGCTGCTTATGTGGTACATATGGGGGGGGGGGGTGTAGGAGAGAAAGCTGTGCCTCTCCCCCGCAGTCTGGACGTACTTTATAATCTTGTGCCTGGATTTGAGTTATGGGCATGGGGTTAAAAATCAGCAAGGTTTCCTTGATGGGGCTTTGTGGACGGGGCAAGTGACCCTTAATGGTGGATCTCCTCAAAGTTAAGGGGATATTTCAACCTCGAATCACTGTTGATCATTTTTGACGTGAGAGTCATGATAGCTATTTTGAGCGGTGGCTAACGGCATGAGGAGGCAGGCAGCATTCAAAACTGAGCTGGGGGGTTAGTGACAGTCATCCATGTGCAAACAAAGGGGCACCCTCTTTAGGCACCTCCAAGCTGCTGATGCTTGCTTGGGGTGAGAAGCCATGGAACCTCACTCACCCCCCCCACACCCCCTTATTTAATAAATGTATTGAGACAGGGTCTCCTGTAGCCTTTAGTCTGGCCTACAATTTACGATGTATCTGAGAGTGACCTTGAAACAATACTTCTGTCTCTACCCAGATGCTGAGACTATAGGTACCAAATGTCACTCAGACTTCATTTCTTCTTCCACAGTATGGTGTTTGCCATCTTGTGATTAAAGACTTCTTTGACCCTTGTATCTGTGAACTCAACATCAGCTAGGCATTTCTTATCAGATGGGCCTGCCCTGGGTTTGGCGTGCATGTGCACCTGTGTACACTTAGTCTGGCTGAGTCAGGGCTTGGCTTTCTGTCTGGCATGAAGCTAAAAGAGGTTAAGCGAAGATGGAGGACCCACACCATGGCCAAAGGGCAGAGGCCTTTGCCTGGGAGCTGGTCTTCTGAAAAGTCAGTCTGTCTGCTTGAAATGTGGCGACCTCTCCGGGTCTTAAATGAGCAGCTCACATACTGGAAACTGAGGCACAGCTGGTGTACACTCACTGCTATGCCCTGTGGCTGTGCCCCAGCCACCTGTTGTCTTGAGTGTGCAGGGTGGGCTGCTGGGGTTGCCCTGGGAGAGCCTAGTTGCACTGTCTGTGCCTAATAAGTCCGATACCTGGAATACAGAGCTGTAGAGACGGCCATAGGGACGGGACCTGAACCATCTCTTCTTAGCTCCAAGGAAACAGAAGCCAGGAGGGCTAAGGGCTCAGAACTGGCCTCATGTCTTTTTCCTGAGGATGAGGGACTGGGCTCTGGTATCCCTTTCCTGTCAACACTGCCCCCTGCTGCTGCCCTGCAAGGGTGGGCACCTGGCCACCCTGGAGATAATGTTTTCAGGCAGAGCTGCCTTTTGTAGGAGGCAGTGACGCTGGTAACCCATGGCTATGAGGACAGAGCCTTTATGTTTTGTTTCCATTGACGGGGATGGGTTTTCAGAACCACCCACTCCCTTGCCGGGGCTGGTGACTCACAGGGACAAGATGGCTGAGCAGGGAGAGGGAGCGGCGTGTACTCCCCCAAGGCCAATCTGCTGCTAATTTTTTGGCCCTAAGGATCCCGGGTCTGAACATCCCAACTTGCTGCTCCTGGAGTCAGCTACACAGAGTGTCCAGAGCTGGGTGCCGCCATGCAACCCCCCCCCCCCCCCACGCTCTTGCAGCCTGAGCTAGGCTGGTTTGGGTTGCAGCAGAGACCAGGGACTTTTTAGAGAAATCAATATGAAAGTATCAGTACAGAGACAGACTTCTGCAGTGACTACGAGAGCACCATTTGAACCTCACCTTTAGGGCTTTAGAGGTTTTTTTGGACCTCTGAACTCTTGGAACCTGTTTGAGGGGAAGGAGACCCTGGGGAGAGCAAGCCCTTCCCTGATAGATGTGTGCTTTTTCTCTCAGCCTCTCTCCCTCCCTAGCTCTCCGCCATTGTGGTGGCTAACTGGGATATGAGGAGTAGCTAGCCTGTGGCCTGGCACACAGTGGGCACACAGGCAGCAGTGATAGTCACTGTGCTGAGCAACATCTTCCTGGCAAATGCAGCACACACAGGGATTTCTTATATTGTAATTTCACTGTGGTCACTTCAGGAGGAGGAGAGACCCAGGAAGTGTATCTGGTCTCCCTCCAGCATACTCCCCTGTCTCATTCTTTGGGCATGAAAGTTGGGTTCTGAGGCACACTGTGGTCTTGTACATCGACGTAGCCAATTTTGATAAGCCCTCAAAGGACACTGACCTTCTTGGTTTTCAAGCATGAGTGAGTTCACCCCCACCCCCAAGGCGAAATTGCCATGAAATTTGAAAGCTTGAAGGGGGTTTTGCATGGGAGTTTGCTTTCCGTAACCAGCGTGGTGTTTGTCCGACGTCTCCCCTCCCATTCTCCCCAGAAGGAATGGATGCTTTGTTCAATGCATTTCTTCTCCAGGGAAACAGCCACAACCCTGGCCTTCTATTGTCCAAGGTGAGGTGGGCGAAGACTGAGAGGGGGATGTTGGAAAGACCCTGGAAAGGCCCCCTCCAGGGTGGAGCGGAAATAAGGAAGGCGCTGGCCTGTGGCCATGTAAGGTACACACCGCCACAGGTGTGTAGAATGGCATCTCCTGCTGGCATTCTAGGGGCTTTAGGCCATCTCTTGCAGACAGGGCTGGAAATTTGATGCTATGAGACAGGAGGACCTGAGAATTGGCTGTAAGAAACTGCCCTAATCCGAACCCAAGGGCTGAGGAAAGGCATACTGGCGGTGACGGTGACACACACTCTTTCAAGCCAGCCTCAAAGGGGGTGGGGTCTCTCCCCTCCTGGCTAACTCTTAGCCAGCCTTGGGAGAAATGGGAAACATGGAGGTTCGGGTACTTTGGGGTCCATGACAGCTCATCAAAGTTCATAGCCAGGGCTTGAGGGAAGGGCCTGTGGCTTCGGGTGGCTTATTTCTGGCCTCAGCTTCAGCTGTAGGTGAAGAGAGGGCACATGCTGAGCCCCTTGGGGATTTCAGAGTCCTGATTCTCCTGGCTCCTTTTTCCCCCCTCTCTCCACCCACTCCCTGGTTCAGCAGAGGCTTGCCGAGCTCCACAGGGGCCCTGTGTTCTGGGGCAGCAGCTGTTGGTGCTGACTAATGAGACTTCCTGGCGGCTGCAGTGGCACACGTGGCTGCAGCCGGAACTGCTGCTTCTCATCTGCCACCCTGTGCTCCAGCCACTCAAGAGGGTTAGGGGATGCTGCTGCGGAGGCCGCTGCTGCTCTTGAGTCCTGGTCCCAGGCTACTGTGAGGGAAAGCCTAGGATGCTCCAGCTTTTGGAGCTCACAGGACACTTCTGCACAGCAGGGAATGTCCAGGGCCTGGAAGGATAGCTAGGACAATGGAAAAGTGGTTTCATCTGAAATAGCCTCTTCTACCCTTGTAAGGTAGAAGCTTCAGGCTTGCTGGGGCTGCAGGCTAGAGACAATTACTCTGTGTCCTTGGCAAAATGTGCCCCCTCTGTGAACTCCACTTTCCTCAGAGGCAAATGGGATAATATCTTTCCTACCGCGGAAGCTTGTAGAAAGAGCCCCTGTGAGAGCCCAGAGTGACATATCTCGCCCCAGGGCAAAAACCTCTTCACTTCCACAGATGTTTGTGTTGGGTCCTCTGATGGCCACTTGAGGAGTTGCAACAGGTATCCCCTGAGTGGGAGAGGAGGGCTTGGGGCAGGCAGGGGCAGAACAAAGAGAGATGGAAGAACCTAAGGGTTTGCTGATCCTCGCCTCCTTTTCCCCCTCTGCAAGCACCTCTGTTTTCAAGTCTGAGAAAAGACCTCCAGGACCTTTCAGGGATGAGCATTGCTGAGTCTGCAGCGACATTCGGGCAAACCTCCTTTACCCGACAGTCACAGCGAAGGTCCCGAGAACATCCAGAGGATGCTGTCATCAGCTTGAGGAGGCAGACCTTGCCACTCACTCCAGGCTGTAGATAAGGATGCAAGGTCTAGTCGTGAGGAGCGTATAGTGCCTGGAAGCACTTGTCCTAGAACAGCGAGATAGCTAGGCCTTCTGAGAGGACAAAGTATGTGCATTGGTGTTTTGCCTGCATGTATGTCTGTGTAGGTGCCAGATCCCCCCTCCCCCGAATTGGAGCTACAGGCAATTGTAAGCTGCTATGTAGGTGCTGGGAATTGAACCCTAGGTCCTTAGGAAGAGCAGCCAGTGCTTTTAACCACTGAGACATCTCTCCAGCCCCACCACTTTGGTTCTTATAGGATAATTTTGTCTCAAGAAGAGCAGGAAATGAGATGCAGGTTACCAGAAGGCTTGGTGGTCTGGCTTGCCTCTGGAGGCCACATCTGGCTAGTCTGCTACTGAGTATGCTGTGGCAGGAGTGAGGGCCTTTCATGGCGTCCACAATAAAAGGAAGGCTCCGGGGGCTCTCCTCTCTGCAACTGTAATTATCTTCTCAGTTCTCTCTCCTTCTCAAGCACCAGCTTCTCAGGAGTTCAGATGACAGGACCCCCATCAGTACAGGACACAGAAGGACCCGTCTCAGTTCACTACACCCACAGGGCATGGAGCCCTTCCTTTTACCCAAGTGCTAAATCTTCAAAACAAAGCAAGATGGGGTTCTTGGTCCATTAGCCAAATGTCTGGGCCTGTTCTTGGCGATCCCATGATGGCTATGTTTTCCTGGACGTGGTGTCCCAGAGAGGTTTATCAGCTAAACCTGCTTGGCTCCAGAGAAGCCACGGCAGACTTCCTGGTAAACACCTCCCCCTGGTCACGTATGCCTTTGTGTAAGTTTTGGAAGAAGCTCTCCCGAAAGCCTGTTTCGGGGTCACCAGCCCACGTGTGTCTGTCTCTGGAGATGAACGGTGTGAGGAAGATGTTTGCTCCTGAAATGAGACATTTTGTTCAATACCTTGGAGCCTTTCATGTGACATCGAAGTCAGGTGCTGAGCTGCCAGATGCCAGGGGGTTTGAAGTTGAAAGTTGACTTTGCTCCCTGCAGTGACAAAGCTCTGTCAGCCCGAATTCCAATTTCTGAGGATTTGGGTCCGCTTGACAACTCGACTGTGCTTTCTCAGCATCTTTTTGTCGTGTTGTCGGGTTTTGTTGTTGTTTGTGTGTGTTTTGGTAGCTAGGGGAGGGATGGGTTACTGACAGGGCAAGGGGGCATTTAACCATTTATTCTTTTTAGTAGGTTTAATTGTATGAAGATTATAATGCATACAAACGCCTGTAATTAGGGGCGTTGGTTCTGTAAGACAGTGTTTTAGTGAAGAAAATTACAGTGTTCATAAGCCGTCTAAGGAGGAGGCAGTATATATTAACATGCAGCTAGTTTTTGTTAGTTTGCGCAGACTGTTTACCAGTACTCCCCGGAGGTCTGTCTGTCCCTGAACCCCACAATGCTTCGCCGTGTGATGCTCGCTCTGTTTGTCTCCTTGCACTCCCCTGCAGTTAGACCTGCCGCTTCTAGAACACAGAGCTTTGCTGCCACGGCTCTAGAGCGGCCACACTTCCCTCTAACAACAAAAAACGCCTTCTTCCATTCATCCCTGCCACAGACACTTAGGGGCCCCTGCTGTGAGAGTTCGGGGCCTGGTCCACTGGAGTGTCAGGCTGAATGTGAGAAGCCAAACACACGAAGGCACTCCTGCAGCTCTCATCAAGAACAAATGTCGGGTCGGAGAGGGAGCGAGCGTGAGGGTGGTGATGGCGGGCAGAGCTGTCGCTCTAGGGCATGGACTTTTCAAGGTCAAGAATTTTTCATACAGACCACATGGTTTGTTTGGTCCCCACAGCAAGAATAAGCTTTGTGAGTTCAGGGAACAGAAAAGGCGATGATAGACCAGAGGACCTCAGGGAGCCAGTGGCTCCCCCGGGGGATGGTGTACAGTTTGGATTTATTCTCGGGGAAGCTAGAAGTGATGGGCCACTACAAGGTGAGAGTGGATGCTCTGACCCTCTCTCTGCCCTTGGAGGAGTCTGCCACATGTCATTGTCAACAGTGTCGAGCAGGTGGCATGGGGCTTGCTCCTGGAGGTGAGTCTTTTAGGTCCCCACAGAGTTTCATGGAACCCCGTGGAAGAAACACTGGTGGGAGAAACACTTGTGGGGCAAGAAGTCAGTGTTTGGGGAGGAGGTTTGGGGCAGGCCTGAAGGCTTTCTGTTTGTCGTGTGGGGACAGTCACATTAGTTAATGCTAGGCTGCTGCACAGTAGTTTAACTAAACTGCCCCCTTAATGACACTTCCAAAAAGGTGACTCCAGATAAGGTGGACTAGTTGTAGATGGCTTAGCCTATGTGTTCAGTGTCCTGGCCCCTTCTGTCACACAAGGAAGGCCCAGCTGTCCAGTCAATCCAGTCAGAGGATAAGTATGGGGAACAACTTTGGGAGTCTCAGGTTTTACAGCTGCGCCTCCCAACACCCCCAGCGTCTGGAAGACCAGGTGGCCAGTCCCCTGAGGGTTACTGGAGCTAGGGTCTCTGTTCCGTGCTGCCATTGTTCTAGGAATGAAAGCTGTCCCTCCCCTGTAGCCCCCCGGACAGTTTGTCTGGTGGGCAGTCTCTCGTGTCAAGAAGCTTTTCATCTGAAATATCACCTACGTGTTTCTCCTGTTCCATTTGGGCCAAGCTGTGAATGCTGAGGTCTCTCAGTTTCGATTTCAGACAAGGGAGCGTGGAGGATAGAGTTACAAGTTACTTAACCGGAAGCAGGCTTGTGTGAGTCGCCTTCCTTGGCGGTCCTTCTGAGGGCTCTCCAGTGGGCACCTCCTCTAGCCTTGCTGAAGGATGATTCGCTAAGGGTGAGATAAAGATGTCCCTAATTGTGGTGCGGGAAAGCAAATCCCATAAGCATTAATTTACTCAAGCCCAGAGAGTGTGAGAAAGAGCTTTCCTGACGTGTTTTTCTTTCCCATTAACACTCCTGTGATAAACAGCTTAGATGCACTGAGAAAAATTAATGTAACTATTGTAACTATCGCACACACGAAGGTAATTTATTAAGGACAATTAAAAAGCTTTAAAGATCACCCATGAGGTAAAATGAAAAGGAAGCTGGTGTGTGGTGAATTTTGGCAGGGAGCCTGCCTGGTGGTGTGCATAGGGGCTCTTCTCTTCCCATGGTCCTTACTCCATTAGAGTGACAGGGCACAGAAGGCAGGGGTCCCAGTACCCATGCCCAGGGAGACAGTGAACCTGTGCAAAGTCATTGGCACCCTCCTCTTGGGGCCTCTCTTCCAGCCCTGTGGGACTTGCAGGATCACACCCAGCTGTTGAACTAAACTTGCATTGATGCTGAGAGCCTTAGAAGCAGGCCAGAGAAGTAGGACTGTTGTGACAGTAATTGTGGTGTCATTTGCTACTTAGTAGCCTAGGCACCGGGTCTAGCACTGTTATGTTTCTGAACCGCCGTTGCCATCAGGGAAGGTCACAGGGAGGGCTGGTGTTGAGGATCACATATGACCAGGTGTGCCTTAGCGTGGCACCAGACAGCCATATGCTGAGTGCTCAGTGTTTACTGTTCTCAAATAAGGGCGTCCTTGTTACACTGATGGCTAAAAGCCAAACTAAGAAGGAAACACAGATATTTTAACTCCAGGGCCAGTGTCTTTGATGATGTAGTGGAACCTGCCTGTCCCCAAACCTCCCCTCTGAGTACCCCACGCTCCCCCAACCCTTTTTATTATGTAGGGCTGCTGGCATAGTGCCCCATGTGAAGCAAGAACACCCAGCACAGCTGGAGGTGTGTGTGGGATCTTCAGCGATGGAGCAGGGCTTGCTCCTGGCTTTGCCCAGCCTCGGCCCCCTCTACCACTGTCCTGAGTCTGAGCCAGTGTGTGGAGCTACGTTCCACTAAGACAAGGACAACTTATGGAAGGACAGATTCCTCACAGTGTGAGAGGCTAGTATGTCACGGCGGAGAGAGCATGGCAGAGTAAAGAGCGCTAACTCCTCTCATCAGGGTGAGACCAGCAGCAGAGAGAAGAGTGAGCACCATACTCGGAAGAGCCCTTCTGAGCCTCAGGTGCGGCCCACATTCAGGGATGGTCCTCTGTGGGGACCCCTCCAGCCCACCCATCCGCTAGGTGATTCTCAACCCAGTAAAATTGACAAGGAAGAGGAACCAGCCAGCTGCCATGGCATGCCGGCCCCAATGTGGGATTTTCTGCACATAGACCGGAGTTGCTAAGGTTTGTTTCTTTGTGCTGTTCGGTGACCTGAGAAATCTTCGACCTGTGACCAGAAGTTTCTGTTTCAGTATGCTTTTAAATTAAAATACTATTAGTCCCATCACTTCCTTCCCTCCCTTTCCTGCCTTCAACTCTTCTTACATCCCCGCCCTCTTACACGCCCCTTCACTCCCACACGTTGGTGACCTCTTTTCTTTATTCTTCTTATTACACATGCGCACACTTATATAAATATAACCTGCTTAGACTAAGGTGTGTTATTTGTGTGTAGGTGATGACTTCAGGGCTGGCCACTTTGTGTTGGCTAACCCGTCAGTGGGTTCATCCCTGGGAGACGCTATTCCCCCTCTCTCAGCAGTCACTAGTTGCCTAAAGTTCTTTGTTTAGGGGTAGGACCACTGTGAGATCCCCCCCATTCCTCCCCCATGGGGGGGAGGGGGGAGGGTTGCTAACAAGTCTGTTGATATTGCCATTGTTCAGGTCTTGTTTGGACAGCCATTTATAAGGGACACAGTCTCCCAGCCGACTTCCTGATCCTCTGGCTCTTCCAGTCTTTGCTCCTCACTTTGTGATGCTCCCCGAGCCTTAGGTCCAGGTATTGTGCTGTAGCTGTGTGCTGGGGCTCAGATCCCCACAATCTGTTGGCCTTTGCGTTGTTAAGGTTTTCTGTAATATTCTTCAATTGCCCTCACGTGGTTTCTTGAGGGCTGAGAACCACGCTTATCTTTGGGTGTAAGGATAAATGTTAGAATATAGTTAGGAATTATGCTGGAGACTACAAGTTTCTTAAACATAAATACATTAGTACTACATTAATATGCTGTGGCTTTTTTTTGGCAGGGGAGGGACGGTGCTGTTGACAGTGCTTTGACTGGCTTATCTTCATTTTATTCTGTTTTTCTCCAGGCTTGATCATAGGCACATATGTTATGTGTCCCTTATAGACATAGGCATCTATTTGCAAGAAATAATTTTTAGTTCATGTACTGACTAGAAAGGAAAATGAAGTGTGTTAGCTCAGACACGTCAGACACAACAGACTCTCGCCTCTTCGCATGCTGCAAATGAACAGAGAAAAATTACTCGCCTTTGCTATTAAAAGCTAGAGAGCCTGTAAAAAATAGTAAATTATAGAGACATTATCAAAGTTTATAGGCACTAGAATTTGACCTTCAGCAAATTCAACATCGGAGGGAGCAGGGTTTTCTTTTCTTTCTTCAAAATGAATTTGGAGAGGGAGGAAAAAGATTTATTACCTTGTGTGGCTAAGTGGCAACTGGAAATGACATTTCCCAGTTGAGGAAGAGAGAGAGGGGGGAGGGAGGGAGGGAGAGAGAGAGAGAGAGAGAGAGAGAGAGAGAGAGAGAGAGAGAGAGAGAGAGAGAGCGCAAAGTGCATGCTTTACAGGAACTCAGTATCCCTTGAATGATTAGAACTTGGGGCTGGAACGATAGCTCAGTGGTTAAGAACACTTGCTCCTCTTACAGAGGACCTGGGTTCGGTTCCCAGCACCCACATGGCAGCTCACAGCCATCTGCAATTCCAGCTTCAAGGGAATCTCATATCCCCTTCTGACTTTTCTGGGTGCCAGGTACACACGTGGCTTGTACACAAAACTTTTGTGTATGGAAAATAGAAATAAATTAATTTTGCTAAAAGTTAAAACTTTATGGAAAAGGTGTCTGCCCCTTTACATAGCTTGCCCCTCCTTCTGCCCCCACTTGACACTTAGCGAATGTTCATACAGAGCTTTCTTGTGTGTCTATGCATCTTTCTGTATTTGTGGAAGGCACAATTTGGTGTCAGCGTAGTTTTCCAGGCTTCCACAAAACTCCCCCTCCACTTTGCTCTGCCCCTTCCTGACCCAGGAGGAAGCTGGGCTGTTGATATGTCTGCAGTTGTCTTATTTTCTCTGGGTCCAGGTTTCTTCCTCCCTTACCGAGTGAGTATGTGGGGATGACTGGCGTGGCTGAGGTAGGTCCATGTCCCAAAGGGCTGAGGCACTGGGGACCAAATTCCCATGTCCTTTATCTTTAGTGACCCTGAGGTCTGTGTTCAAATGCGGACTGGTTGGGGAGCTGAGACAGAGGCATGAGAGCAACGCGCTTCTAGCTGACAGGCATGGCTGCCCGAGCAGCCTCTCGGACTTCTTGCTTCCCTGTAAGGCCACTGTCTTGGTTTCTAAGGTGTCTTGTGACGTGTCTTAAAACTTGCTATCCAGGTGATGACTGTCATATAAGGGGTTGGGCTTGAACGCCATCCCTGTAATTGGCTGTGTGGGGAGCAGCTAGCAGCATGGGGGGGGGGAGCGGAGGGTGCAAAGCAAGCTTAATGCTAGCCTGAGAGCAGCAGCCAGAGCAGACAGGAGCACCGGCCTGTGAAGAGGATGCATGCTGCCTGTGCTGGGCACCCCTTTGCATTGAACCCTCGTCACGCCCCTAGTGGCAGCAACTGTTTCTATTAGTATCATTTTACAATGAGTAAATGGAGGTCCAAAGGAGTTAAGTGACTCGGTCCAGGTCACATGGCTAAGGGATGATGGAGTCAGGGTCCCAACCTTGTCTGACCTCAGTGTTCTCGCTTTTCTCTGCCTCTATCCGGAACTGCCACAAAGCTGGATACATTCTGATATTAAGCAGGAAAGGGCTTCGTGGCCCAGTGTTGTTAGCTAAGCTGGTGGTTAGGCTGGTGTGCTCAGAGTGTGATTTCATTTATAGAGTGAACCCTAGTGAAATTAGAGCTCCCCACCTATAGGCTGAGTATAGGGAGTACTCCCCTCGCAGTTCTGATTGGATCGTGAGTGTTTTCCTTAGGCGTGTTAACCAAATCAGGGGAGTCCGGAACACACCAATGAGATTAGTATGTCTTTGGTAGCCCCACAAACAACCCCAGACTGTGGGTCATCAGACAGCCTCCTCCTGTACATCTATGATGGTGCCAGGGTGCAGAGGCCACGTGCTTCCTCTTCTCCAAGCGCTGCCATGAATGTTTCTAGCCTACCTCACCTCCCTGGCCGCTGCCAGCACCATGATGTCTTCTGACATTTGTGTGCACTTCCGGAACTTGGCCATCAAGCAGTAAGAATATAGTGCAGAGGACCATGGACTCTCCACTAGCCCAAAGCCAGAAAGGTGCTATGCTGATCCAACCCTTCATTCCTGGAAGCAGATATTACTGGGGTCCCTGCCGCTTGACGCTGCTCACTCACTGTGTATGCCTGGGTTTTCCCGCCTACTTTATCCCCTCACACTGCTTCCAGGAGATGCTCTCTGACCTGGCTTTCTCTCCCTACCTCTTCTATGGGGCCCATGCTAGGATGCCCTTTGCTTTTAGAACACAGCCGGCTGCCCACCGTAGCTGGCATAGGAAGCACTTATTCTCTTTGCCAATTTACACAGAAGATAGTCCTTTGGTCACCACCCCCCTGAATGATGCAGAGGATCCTCTGCCCCCCAGCTCTCCTGTAGGGAGCTGTGTTTGTTGTTGGAAACCCTTGGCCTATATCCCAGGACTTGAAACGAGGACGTGAGGCCGCCATTCCTGCATTAGCATCTTTCCTCTTTTGTTTTTGTAAAAAGCAACTTCCTGTACTTCCACTTGTGCTTGTAAGGCCTAGAAAGTGTGGAGGGGGGCTCCTGGCCCTTGTCCACTGCTTGCCTGATTCTGGGGGACCCTTAGACATTAAAGATGACAGCTGCTGCAGAGAACATTAAAAAAAAAAAAAGCCCAGCTCCTTCTGTGTGCCCTCTCAGTGTTTAAGTTTCTGTGTATAGCACGTCCAAAGCAAACAGACATGCTCTTGAGAGTCGTGGTGAGGTGGGACCGAGACAGTGGGTGAGGAGAGCAGCAGAGGCCGCACTGGGGGAGAGCCCACAACTACAGTTGTAAACCGCTGGTCTCCTGTGCGTGCTTTGAGAAGTAGGGCCGCATTGTGAGCTTAGCCAAGCGTGCCATTTGCTGTGGTCTGCCAGATAGCCAAAGAGAAGCTTGAGGTTTGCTTCTCCCTTATGCATGCGTGCTCATGCTCTCCTACTCACACCTCCCTCCTCCCCACACACACATGTGCACTCACCTGCGCGCGCAGTCACACACCCGTCCTAGCTGAGGCCCATGTATGGATGTTATGCACAAGCTCTTTGGATGAAACTCTAGAAATAATAGGAGAGGTGTGATTGATTGAAACATCCCCAAGAAGGTTTTCCTTGTGCACCTTTCACTGCTGCCCAGAATTGAAGCTTGGAACACCCATCCCCCACTAACAGTAGTGACTGCCTACCTTGGGCATCCCTAAGCCTATATATAATCCATTGTGCTTGATTTATTTAACGTATGAATGTTCTATCTGCACGTACACCTGCTTACCAGAAGAGGGCATCAGATCACATTAGAGATGGTTGTGAGCCACCGTGTGGTTGCTGGCAATCGAACTCGACCTCTGGAAGAACAGCCAGTGCTCTTAACTGCTCAGCCATCTCTCCAACCCCACCACTGTGCATTTTAAAGATGCTTTAAACCATAAAGATATTGTGCAATTTTTGTCATTGGCAGAGAGCTCCTGGTAGAAAGAGAAGACAACATGCAGGAATAAGCCGTGGCACCCTGATCCCCATGACTCCCAGCCTCTCTCAGACGGGGAGAGTGCTACCCTGGCTCCCTGCTTTTAGGGAGTTGGTCTTGATTGAGGACCAAAGGCCTTGTTCAGGAGCACAGTCAGAACTCAATCCCAGGCTTGCTGTGTTGCATCAGCAAGTCTTCTCTGAGAAACGTTGGTGCAGCTCCTGGGGCTGCGCCATCTTAGAGTTTATTTTAGGCAGATGATCACCCTCTAAGTCATTTGCAGCCATTTAAGTATCCTTGGCAGGAGGACTTACTTGAGTTGGCTGGGGCTCTTGGAGTTGGGAATGGGGCATCATCTTTTCCTGTGTAGCCTTATGGCTTCACTGGCATTTATTCCACTGTCCGGATGGAGAGGAGAAAAGAGTGTGGCAGTGCCCTGTTCCAAGGCTTTGAGTCGTCATGCATGCCACAAACTGGCCATTCTTACCAAGCTCAACATGTCTCTAGGCAGAATTAGACACTATACAGAGGACTAGAAATTTTTCCCAAAGGCCACAATTCCCCCTACACATTGGGGACACACAAGTTCCGAGGCCAGATAAATGTAGCAGCTACTGAATTAAGCTCTCCGTAAACACAGGACTTCTCAGAGCCTTCACTTGGCCCACAGCTGTTGTGACGGAAGTAATGATACCCGAGCTTGTCTCACTGCTCAACTTCTATTAAGGGGGGTTTCGAGGGACTAATGTCCCTTGAAGTATTCTACGAGAAGCTTCTAAAAAGTCTTTTACTGCTCTGAGACATCAGCTTCCTTGGCTGTACACAGTTGGAGCTAGTCAAGTGTTCTTAACGTCTTCACCGCTTCTCAAGTAAAATTTCTCCTACAGACCCTGGGTCCTCAAAACACTCTTTCCCTCTTGAAAAACCAATTACTCGGTAAACATCGGGGAATAAGATGAGTTCTGACTTGATGGGTTGATGTTGGCTTTATCAGATAGTATATTGCATGTATTCAAATATATTCCTATAAGATGGATCAACTTCAAAGTACATGTTTATTTGTATATGTGCACACACATATGTATACACGTGCAATGTATATACTGTATAACATACAGTCTATCAGTGGCTAGCAGAACTTCAGTGCGATTATACAATGAGTCAGCGTGCAGTTTTTGCTTGGCTTTTAGAAACAGGTTGATATCGTCCAGACTAGTGGTTCTCAACCTTCCTAATGTTGTGACCCTTTAATACAGTTCCTCGTGTTATAATGACCCCCAACCATAAGATTATTTTCATTGCTACTTCATAACTGTAATTTTGTTACTGTCAAGAATCACAATGTTTTAGGCATGGTGGCACACTCCTCTAATCCCAGCACTCAGGAGGCAGAGGCAGGCTGATCCACTGTGAGTTCGAGGCCAGCCTGGTCTACAAAGTGAGTCCAGGATAGTCAAGGCTACACAGAGAAACCCTGCCTTGAAAAACAACAACAACAACAGCAGCAGCAACAACCAAAAAAATAAAACAAAACAAAAAAAGAATTATAATGTAAATATTTTTGGAGCTAAAGGGTTGCCAAGGGGCTCGAAACCCACAGGTTGAGAACCACTGGTCTAGACAGCATGGTTGGAAGTGAAGTAAGGAATTCTCTTATCTTAGAATCTCTGTGGTCTTTGGTTGAGTACTTCTGCATTAGATGCGACCCCTCTCCAGATGTGGTTTTCTCCTTGTTTCTGCCTCTGAGCCATCTGCCTAATGGCTCCACCCATAACACTAATGATTGACCCTGTAAACTCCAGAATGTAATTGGATTGCTAATTGCTATTGATGCTGTCTTTTGAGCCAGGTTTGGTGTGCAGGATGCCCCTTCGTGCAGGCCACAGGAGGATAATCTGAGAATTCTCTAGCCTGTTCTGGCACATGGCTCCTGGGCCCCTGGCAAGTGCATTGGGCTCTTTGTTTTGGGTAACTATGGCAGCCCCGTTACTGGCCGCCGGAGGATTTGAGCCCGGTCTGGTTGGTTGCCTACACCACCCAGAAGCATGCCTACCTCGTGGTAAGAGCTGGAGAGGTTTCCCAGAAGCAGGCTTGTGCTAGTTGGTGTTTTTTCTTTCCTATTTAATGAGTAGGAAGAATACTTCCTGAGTCAAACTTCAGTTTGAGGTTATTTGGTACAAAAGTTAAACTGGCGTGTTTGGGGGACTTTCTCACAAGTGTCCTTGTGACATTTAACAGATGGCCTTTGTGCTAAACTAGGGGCTTCCGTCAGAGTGATCTCAGCAGTTGCTTTGAGAAGGGATAGGAAAGAGTGAGGTGTAAGAAAGTGGAGAGTGCAAGGCAGGACCGATGACCAAGGTCAGAACGTTTTAGCAAAGGGCATCGAGTGGCCTGGAGACAGGAAGAGAGATGTGAATCATCTGGTGCTTTTGTTTCTCTGATGTCAGAATAATATAGGATCCATGAAGCCAACCCAAGCTACCTTTGGCGTTAGAATGGAACCCTAATGCTTGCTTAGACAGTTGTTTTTTTTTTTAAATAATTGCAATCATAGTTAATTTATACGCCTGTAGCCCAACACCGTAGGATACAGCTCCCACTCTGGGGATCATTGTGGTAAGGGAGAGTCATGAAGAAACAGGATTGAAGGTGCCCAAGGTGGGTGAGAGGAAATATGCAGATGGTGGGGCATCATGCCAAGTATGAGGGCCTTATATGTAAGAGCAAAGGGGCCTTGAACTCAGAGCAGGAGTTGGAGGGACAAGTCAGATTCCCTGGAAAGATGGTGTGCTGAGGGAAGAGGACTAGCCCAGACTGACAGAAGGGCAGTTCAGAAGATGCAGTTGGAGAATTGCAAAATACAATGCCCAGATCTGAAGCAAGGCTTAGGGCTGGGGAGGATGGGGCAGTGGGTGGGACCACATCTCAGTGGTCTAGAGGGGTTATGCCTTCCACAGGTTGACTAGATAGCAAGCAGAGTTTGTTGCCAACAGTCAGATTGGCCATGGAGGTAGCACATCCTCAGGAGGATCAGGGTTATGTGCCTACTCCTTGTCAGGGGCCTGCTTGGGTGGCTGGTGAGGGGTGAGGCAGCATGCTGTACCAACACTGAGATCCTTGCAGCTTCTTGGGGAAAGCAGGTTGGGTTGTGCCGTGGACCTGAAGCAAAGGCTGAGTTCTCCCCTCATCTCAGTGCGCTATTCCTCTTAAAGGGAATCGGTGGCACCCACTCCTTGGCTGTGTGAGCATATGCCCACAGGATGGATAGCTGCTCCCTGCACTTGACCCTGCTCAGAGTGACTGGGCAGATGTCACCCTGTCTTGTCTTGCTTCTGCACATGGGCAACCTTCTGTCTGCTCCCTGTGGGGTGCCCGGTCACTCCCAGGCAGATGTTGGGGAGTAATTAGTCAACCCAAACTTTACAGATTCAATGACTGGTTGTCTTAAATTTTAATAAGTACAGAAAAACAGAGTGCTGATTTGTTAAAAATTAATCCTTCTGAGGGGTAGCTTCGGAAGAGGGGCCTGGCGGGAAGGAAGGCAGGTGTTGTTGGCAAAGTGCTGTGCAAGGGGCATTGTGTCTGCCCAGCCTGTGCCTTCCGCGCAGCCAGGGAGATGATCTTCTTTGAGCTCCCCTCTCCATTTTCTTTCCTCTCTTTTTCTCTCTCTCCTGCATGAGTTTGTTAGGGTGCAGTAGAAAGGTCCACAGATTGGTGACTTCAGCAGCAGAAACCGATTGTGTCACACACACAGCCCTGAGGGAGGTAAGGTGAGGACCTGCAGACTGAGGGCCCAGGATGAGCCTGTTCCAAACTTCTTTCCTGGCTGTTGGCAGGCACTGCTGGCTGTCACTGCTGTTCTTGGGTTTGTAAGACATGCCACTCAGGTCTTCGCTGGTTTCTTTACATGGCCTTTTCCCTGTGCACCTATCTGTGACCCCAGTCCACCTTTTCTGTAAGGACCCCAGACCCACTCAATCCAAGGCCTTCTCTCCACAACACTGGCCTCATTTTAACAGAACAAATTGCATCTTTGACAACGCTATTTGCAAATAGGACCACATACTGAGGGAATTTGGGTTAGCAACACCACAGCTTGGTTTTAAGGAAACAGTGCAATGTGTACTAGCTTTCTTCTCCTCCTCCTCTTTGTCTGGCCTTCCTGACTTCTTGGAGCCTGCCTCACTCTCTCACACTCTGTACCCCATGCCCTTCGCCTCTGCTGCCATCTCACCTGCCCTCACCCTTCTGTAGTTCACCTTACTGTTTGGGTCACTGTCGCCTGGCAGAAGTGGGCCGATGCCTTTCTGTGGGCCAAAGCCACCCCTGCTTTCTGCGATGGTGGGTGCCGTGTTTATATGAGCCCCAAACACCCTCCTCACCCCATCTGAAGGACTCGCTGCTAAGTGATTGAAGAAGTCCCCTGTCCAGATTTTCCTTCTAAGCAGGACTGTGAGGGTGGAGACAGGGAAAAAGGAACCCGTGTGAATCTGCATACTTGAGAGGGAATTTCCTTTTACTGATCAAAAAAGCTTCCACACAGAGCAAGGCCATCTTCTGCATGGAGCCTTCTTGTTTCGAGCATTTTCTCCTCAGAGACAAGTCATGCAGGCGCGGTGCCCAGCTAGCCAAGTTGAAATTCAGTGAGAGGGGAAGGCTGGGCCCCCACAGCATCATGGACCATTAAATCTGTAATGTGGCAGAGGCCTCTGGGTTCCCGTCTTCCCTGTTAATTGCCAGGATGCTACATTTTTTTCCCCCTCTGCTGCCCTGGATGGGTATCATGCCTTCAAACACACATTCTTCTGTGGTTGCTCCTTCACTTGGGCACTTGACCTGAGTTCCATGGCTGCAAGTCTCGGAGTTTATTACAGTCCTCAAGAGTGGAGCGCCTCTTCCCCTGCTTATAGTTCGGTGGACCCAGACAGGCGGGTAGGCTGGATTGCTCTCTCTCTTTGCTGGGGCTCTCAGCACTGTGGATGTGGTGATGGTGACACCAGACACATTTGCAAGAGCCTTTGATGAGCACCAACAGTTTTGAGATGACTTTCCCTCTTGGGGGATTTCCAGTCTGAGTAAAGTTAGAGGCTCCCGGGCTTTAGAGAAATTCCTCTACCAAGCCTCTCAAGTTTCTGTTTGTGAGATCAGCCCCTCCCTACCTAGGTTGCCCCTTGCCAGGTGCTCAGGCACCATCCCAGCGCTCTGGCCCCACTGTCTCAGCTGCCCTGTTTTCCTCCTTGCCCAGGCACCATAGTCAGAGTCACTCTGGTATTCTTCCACAAGGCCTTCTAGCCTTCACGATCCAGTCACAGCTAGCTGCTGTTCCCTTGGTGTCATCCGTCCCACAGTGTGATCCATTTGCTTCAGTCCCCTTGGCTGCCCCCAAGCCCAGGTAGCATGGCTGAAATGCCCTCAGTAGATAGATGTCCCACTCCCAAGCCTGTCAGACTCAGCTAGATCCAGCCTTCAGCATGACTTGTGTTTAGTCATCCTCCTTGTGACCCAGACAGGATGGCCTGCTCCGGTGTCCTTTCTTTGTCATTTTCTGGTTTCATAATCTAGACACCCCATCTAGCACCAGTTTTGTTCTGGGTGTCAGCTGTTGGAGCTTGCAAAATACCTTTGCTTGGTCTCCCTGCGTGTTTAGTTTGGTTCAGTTTAACTGAGGTATGGCTATACTCAATAAATACCTTCTAGAATTAGGATGGTTCTTTTTCCTTGGTTGATATATTGAAGGATGAAGCAGGTGAGGCGGTTGAATATGGGAGAAAAAGAAGTGACATGGAAGGGCTGGAGAGATGGCTCAGTAGTTAAAAACACTGGCTGCTCTTCTATAGGACCCGGGTTCAATTCCTAGCAGTTCACAACTGTCTGTAACTCTAGTTCCAGGAGGATGGGACACCCTTACACAGACATACATGCAGGCAAAACACCAACACACTTAAAAATAAATCAGAAGAAGTGACATGGAGGTGCAACACAACATCAGAGCTACTGGAGGAATGGAAGCACATGAAGGGAGAGCACCCCCTTTTGGAAGTATCAAGCTCTTACATAGAGGGTCCAAGAGACTAAACAGATTTCTTTGAGGAAGGATACAAGGAAAACAGATGGTTTGCCACTGGTTTAGGCAACTTTCCTGCCCCTTGGTACACACTTTTGGAAGCCCTAATGGGTAGGCCACTCTGTTTCTCTCTTGTCACTTTTTGGAGATGGGTCCAGTGGGCACCTTACAAGGACCTCCTGCATCAGCTTGCCAGAAAGTCCTTAGTTCTGAGTGGAGGACCGTCCCTGCCTGTCTGGGACTAGGGTTCACTGGTAGGTCTTGCTGGGCACAGGGTTCATCCTCAGTAAAGAAGGGGATGGGGAGGATGGGGCGGAGGGAGGGAGGGAGAGAGAAAGTGAGAATAAGTGTAAGAACATGACTCCTTTGTCAGGCATGACAGAGCTTGTGATCCTGTACCCCTAACGTGATGTGCCCTCTTGTTATGGTGTGTCCCCTTGCTTCCTGCTAGCAATTTCAATTTTATCCCTACCCTGCGAGCTGTCCCCGTGTCCTCACTGCCCTGTCTCAGGTGGCCTAGAGTGTATCCCTGTAGGATGGGAGCCTCCAGGAATAGTTTTAAGCATAAAGATATTGCCTGTTCTGCTGCTGTCATCTTTCCATTTAGTACGGTGAAGAGGCTGTTTCTGAAATCCAAACAAAGGCACAGAAGCAGCACTTTGCTCGGATATGAACCAACCTGTCACAAACACCCAGTTTCAAAGGCACATATCCAGGCCTGGGCTGTAGCTCAAGCTGTAGAGCCCTGGCCTGCGTGAGGCCCTGAGTTCAAGCCCCAGTGGCACGAAATCAATCCTCCAACAAACACAAAAAACATAGAAGCAGATTCTTTGGGCCCCTGTCTTTAGTGGCGAGGTGGGCCATTGTCCTGGCTTCCCCAGAAGCTGCTTTGCTTTTTAAACTGTGATGAAGTTAGTTGTTTTTGTTGAATTTAGGCTCTTCCCTGGGTTACAGTGGGACACTGGTGGCCAGGCGTGGAGACAGGAGGCTAATGTCTTCTCTTTGCAGAGGCTAGGCCAGCAGAGCGTCCTGGTGGAGGAGCTGAGTGGAGCTCTGAGCTGCAAGCCTAGTCCCCTTCCCTGGCTGCCTCCTGGACGCCCTGCCCCCAGCCCCACCCCCTCCTATCACTCTTCTCTAGTGTGGGTGTCTGAGCCACCTGAAACTGGCTTGTACTTAGCTGTGTATCCGCTCCTTTAAGCCCCCCACCCCACGAAGCCTGAGGAACAGGCAGCTTTATTACGGTGTGCTTTTAGAGGCCATTCCCTCAGCTCTGAGCCCCGGAGAAGGTTTCCAGGGTCTATTAGGCAGCAAGTGCTTTGATGGCTTTGGAATCATAAGGTTGATTTGAAAAATTGCCACCTAATGGCTTACAACTGGAATAAACTTCCCGAAATTGGACCTTGGAGGGAGACTTGGGTGCACACACAGGGGGCCTCTCACCGGTGCACCACACACCACGCTGGGGGAAGGCGCTATTCTTTCTGGCCATCGGGGCCAGGAGTGCCCCCTAATTAGGCGAGGGACCCTGCCACTCTTCATTTCTCAATTTGGACCCAACATTTAGTGGCAGCAACTGTGGGGAGGCTTCAAACTGGAATTTCTCCCCACTGGCCTTTAAAAGGCCAGGGTCTGAGAATTCCTGAAAAATTAATGGGGTCTCTGTGGGTTTTTCCCACTTGCTGGTAACCTGGCCTCTCCCAGGCCCTCTGTGGCTGCGCAGCATAATGGCCTCTCAGCAGCCGCTCTTTTGTATGCAAATATGACCTAAAGAAGTCCTGGAGGCGGCGGGGCCATTGTTGCTAGAGACTGAGATTTCAAACAGCCACAAGGCTTTAAAATATTCTGGGCAGATATTGAAAATGTCAGCTGCCGGTTTCTCCTATTTCTTACCTAGCTCTCTTTTCTCTCCCTCCCTCCCTCCCTTCCTCCCTCCCCACTGCCACCCACCCCACCATAAAATATAATCAAAAAGCTGGTAAATAATGTAAAGAATTGCCTCAAAGGTTTTTACACACTAGAAAGAGACTTCTTTCCCTGGTTTTAAGTTGGGAGAGATGGGTTTTCATCCCCCCACCCCACCCCAACAATATTTAAAATATTCAGGAGTGTCCCACAGGGTCTTGAACTCATAAGTGCCTGCATTTTTCTCACTATGCTCTCATACCCTCTTTTCTTTATTGATTTTTTTTTTTTAAGGTTGCTGTTGGCAACATTTAAGTCCAACTTTCAAATGAAAGTCGTATTTCAGATGCCAGCCTTAAGTCAGACCGACTTGAGGTCTGTCACCTTCATCTAAGTTCCGTGTCTCGGCTCACTAGTTTAACAGAGTGGAACGAATCTTGGCTACTGTGACTTTTCATCCTATTAGCTCCTTTCAAAGGGACCCCTTACCTTCTGAGCAGAAGGCAGTGATGGCTTAGATGTGGGGCCTGTTGCACATCTACTTCCAGAAACTTCCCCAGCTAGGACTGAACCTCCAGCCTCCCCCTGCTCACCTTGAGAAGGGAGAGAAGTGGTCAGGCCTCAGAGTGGGATGGAGTGACTGGATGGAAAAGTTCAGACCAGCTTCCCAGAGACAGGCACTGGCCTCTGGGAGGAACTCTCAAGTGTGAGCGCATTTCTGCATTTCCCAGAAGTTTTGGGGCCAGGAGTATGACAGGCCAGAGAGGAAAGAAGGACAGACATACAGATAGAAAGGCAATTAAAGGCCTTGCGGGTGAATGAACGGAATGAGAGATGGAAGGGTGGATGGAGAGGTACAGTTGGAGATGGATGGGCAAATAGATTAGAGACCTGAGGGGCAGAAGAAGAATAGACAACAGGAGATGTGGGTGAAAGGAAGGACGGGTAGATGGGTTAAAAGAATAATAGGTACTTGGCTTTCCTGTTATGCGTGCTCTCAGGCTGTACCCAACCCAAGCACCTGCTCCTAGAACTCATGTTGAAGAATATTATAGACCCTGTCCTCCTTGAACATATTAGTGGGACCCTCTAAGCCCACTCTTGATGGTGAAATCACATATTGAACATACTGGTCCCTCCCCCCCTACAGCCCCTACTGTGTTACCCCTCCCTTCTGTTAAAGGACTCGTGAACTGATGTTCTCTGCCTCATAGATGCTTATTGCCAGTGTCCGCCAGCTAGCTAAACCTGTCCTCCCTGGGCCCACCAAACAGCTGTCACTTCCCTCCCATGCTGGGAGAATGGAGAGGGGGTGATGGATCAGGCACTAGAGGCATTGCTGTGTGATTTCAGGTGCCCTGAACAGGTGTATGCCTAAGGGTGCTGTGAGTTCGCTGAAATGATGCTCCTTAGAAACCAGCAGCGGCTACTCACTCCCCAGCTGTGCAGCTTGGGGACCATCTATCATTACCAAGGGTGGGAGAGTGAAGGCTCCAAGGAGCCTTGGGCTCCTAAGATGATGCTTGTTTGGCGAGGTTCCTTGAGCCAACAGGGGTCTCAAGGCCATGCCTTCAGGCTGGTACTGCAGAGGATGCTGAGGATGGCACACTCTGGCAAGACCGTAGAGGGTGGCCTGGGAGGAGTCCCTAGCTCATCGTGTCTCCTTGAGACACAACACTTTTTCTTGTTTTGTTTCTGTAAATGACCTTCTGATGATTTCTTCATCCTTGAAAGCACAAACTGGATTTCCTCAACAGGCAGAATGCCTGTGTCCCTATATTTATCCTTTAGCATGGCTGCCTGGGACTAGCTCTCCCAGGCTTCTGTCTTGGAGGCTGCAGTGAACCCAAGTACAAAGTTGGTAGCTGCCTCAAAAGACCTTGGTTAGTGTCACAAATTGTCTTATGCTCCAAAATCCAGAACAGCCCTGGCCCTGTCCCCTCTGAGGAGTCTGCCAGAAAGGCAGACATTTAGGTCTCCCAGCTCTGGTTCCTTTCTATTTTAAAGCCGCTAAGAAGGGAGACGTGAGGTCTATGATCTGTAAGCATAAAGGATTTTTAAACTAAACAAGAAAACCAATTATTTTTCTAACTGCTTTACTCTTTCAAATCTTTCACTGTAATGGAGATTTAGAACCCATCACAGTTGGGCTATTATTTCTGTGTAAACAGTGTCATGCCCTATTGCACCAGGCAAACAGTCAATTTTTTCCATTACACTTAGACACAGATGACGAGGGTGCTGAGTCCATGGTCTGCTGAGCAGGTTTTAGTTGATGGCTGCGTGTGACCATGATCAGCAGCAGGGAAAGGGTTAAGATTTTTGCCCAAGGGTACCCTATTGGCTACCGAGCCCTTTTTCACTTGAGGCTCAACGACAGAGAAGAGTTGAGAGCAGACAAAAGGGCAGCCAACCTGAAGGTTTCTTCAGAATTAGTAGGATAATGTGCTGCTCAGGGTTGTTTCAGGGTCTGTCTGTTTGCGGAGCTTTTGAAGTACACACTTGTCTTAGTTTGGCTTCTGTTGCTGTGATTGAACACTGACCCAAAAGCAGCTTGAGGAGGAAAGGGCTGGTTTGGCTTCCATGCCCCACATCGGTCCATCTTTGAGGGAACCCATGGTGGGATCTTAAACATGGCAGAAACCTGGAGGTGGGAACTGAAGTAGAGACCGTGGAAGAATGCTGCTCACTGGCTTGCCCTTGAAGCTCCTTTATTACATCTCACAGGACCACTGTTTAGGCATGGAATGCCCACAGTTGGCTAGGCCTTCCCACATCAATCATTAATGAAGAAAGTGCCCTCAACCCCAGACGTGCCTATAGGCCAGTCAGATGGAAGCATCTTTCTTCTCCACTGAGGTGTTCCCTCTGCCAAGATGACCCAGTTTGTGTCAAGACACAAAAACCTAATAAATACATCTGACTTGTAGCCTAGTATAAGTCCCCTGGTAGCCCTGGAATAAAATTTAGAGAGCTGCGTAGCCCACAGGGCTTCTGTCCTGCAAACCATGACATGTTACAGCCCGCCCTCTACACGAGTTTTCTGTCCCAGTAACCCCTTTGCCTGGTCTTTCCCCCCTCCAGCTCTGAGTCAGATACTACCTCCCCCAGAAGTGTCCCCTTGCCCTAGAACTGAGCCCCACCTGTACGGCTCTCCTGCGCTGGTTTGGGGCTCCTTCGTTTTGGCATGCACCACTCTTATTGTAACCATCCATCTGCCTTTTCCAGTACAGCCCGAGCTCCTTGAGGGTAGCTCTGTGCCCTCAACAACTCTGTATTGTACATCCAACTCCATCTTCCCCTTGTAGGAAGGGGACACATCCTATATGGAGTCAGAGGGCCTAGCAGTCAACAGAGCAGCTTATTGGGTAGGGAAGGTGATATATGGGGAGAGAGATGCTGGGGACAGCTTGCTTGGGTTCAAATCCCAGCACTGTCACCCGAGCAGTCTCAGAAACTCAGTGACTCGTGGCCTTTCTCTGTGAAGTGCAGTAGTGATGTTTATCAGGCCAGGCTACTGTGAGGGCAGGCTGGCCTCGAACTCACAGTGATCTGCCTGCCTCTGCCTCCCAAGTGCTGGGATTAAAGGTGTGCGCTGCCACCACCACCGACGCCGCCACCACCACCCAATAGCCTCTTCCATTCTTCTTTTTTTTTTTTTTTTTTAAGATTTATTTATTTATTATGTATACAGCATTCTGCCTGCAAGCCAGAAGAGATAGTTGTGAGCCACCATGTGGTTTCTGGGAATTGAACTCATGACCTTTGGAAGAGCCAGTCAGTGCTCTTAACCTCTGAGCCGTGCCTCTTCCATTCTTAACAGTGCTTTTGGACCACCCGTGCTAGCCAAGCTCGTTTTTCTGCCTTGAAGGCATAGCCTAGAGCAATGGCGGATAACTGATGAGGGTGTGTTTGCTCATGGTGCTGGCCACATAGTTGAGCATCTGAGTAGCAGATGACCCCAACCAGTACTATACCACTGTTTCATTTATGCCACTGGTCTGAGCTCTGGGCACTTGGATTTATACCTTCTGTGCTATTCTAACAGCTTAGGCTGGAGCTTGTAAAGCTGGATCACTGATGGGCCCAGCCAGTCAATCTTTATGAAGCACCTTTGTGTACAAGCACTGCACTTAGGCATAAGCTGTTTGTCCTCGGTGCCTAAGGGTCCTCTTAGTATTCCTTCAAGGCGGTTATCCAGGGACTCACTCAAGACATGCGTCTCACCCCTGGTCATAGGAGATGATACAGCTACACACACACACACACACACACACACACACAGAGCTCTTGAACATTCTTGTCAGGCATGCTCTTCGCCTTTGACTATAGGCATCTAACGAGAGGAGAGATGTTTTCAGGCTCAAAGCTCCTGGACTTTTTCCTCTCTGGGAACCCCCTCTCCTTTGGGTAGGCATTCCCTCACCTCCTCCGAGGCCAGCGGGACAGGTCACGGTGGAGAGAGTGCTGGCGAGGCTAACGTGCTGCTTCCTCCCACCTACAAGCAGACTCTGCTTTGTGCAAGGCCGAGTACTTAAGTGATGAGTCTCCACATGAATGAACCACGAAGAAATTAGCATCTCACAGAAGATGCTCTTTAAGATGTACTCATGGGGGGCTGGAGAGATGGCTCAGTGGTTAAGAGCACCACCTACTCTTCCAAAGGACCTGAGTTCAATTCCCAGCAACCACATGGTGGCTCACAACCATCTGTAATGTGATCTGATGCCCTCTTCTGGCCTGCAGGTAAACAGGCAGACAACACTGTATACATAATAATAAAATAAATCTTTAAAAAAAAAATAAAATAAAAATGAGATGTACTCATGGGTTTGACTGAGCATTGGTCCCAGTTTAGCTTGGCAGGAACACTGAAACTTGTTCCTGGACTGACCTCCTCAAAATGGGAAAAACATGGAATGCGACACAGTTTTCCCCTAATGGGGCATTCTAGGGAGAAGCCCTGCAGAACCTGCCACTGGCAGGTGGGCTCGTGAAAGACAAGCAGAGGGCTGTCTACCATCCCCATCTAGAGGTGTTGAGAAGGAGGGGGGACCATCTTCATAGAGATCAGGAGCGCCTTTGGGGCCACTATGTCTGAATTCTGACTCCACCTCCTGTCATCCCTATGACCTTGAATAGGTAGGTCCCTTAATTATGGGCCTTATTTTGTTTATCTCTAAAATGGAATGACGATGGTGGGAACACTATCTATAGGAAGATTGAAATGAGGCAGTGTATATAAACTTTAATAAACACCATGTGGCCACGGTGGCTGTTGTGGTCACTGTTTTCATCTTTACACCACTATTGCCTTGTACTCTGAGCTCTGCATTCATGTACTGTGTTTTTTTTTTTTTAATCATAATTTATTCAGATTATATCCCAATTGTTCTCCCCTCACTTGTATCTTCCCATTCCCACCTTCCCTCCCTCTTTTGCCCTATCCTTCTCCCCTAGACCTCTGACAGAAGGGGACTTCCTCCCCCACCATATAACCACTACCCATCAGGTCTCACCCACCAAGGGGAAGTGATCAAATTGGGGGCACCACAGTTTATGTCAGAGGCAGCCCCTACTCTCCCCACAAACCATGGAGAATGAGTTGTCTATTGCCTAGATCTGAACAGGGTGGGTCTAGGTTCTCTGCTTGCATTGTCCTTGGTTGGTACATGAGTTTGTTGCAGGCCTCCCTGGGTCCAGATCCACCAGCCTTGATAGTCTCCTTGCAGGGCTCTTGAACCCTCTGGGTCCTTCCATCCCCCTGTACTGTGGGTTTGTTGTTTGTTTTTTAACCCACTTACAGGGAATGCTCCATCACTGAGGTTTCTTACCAAGCAGCTTTTCATTAAATGTGCTAACCAGCGGATCACCTTCCCTTCCCAGGAGCACAGGGCTGCTGCGTGCCTGGGGGTTTGTGCATGTGTTTTGTCTGTGATGCATAATACATATGTGTGTGAGTATGTGTACGCGCTCCCTCCCCCAGATGTATATATAAGTCATTCCCCGAAGAGAGATTTATTTCAAGGAACAACTGCTTCTGGTTAGCTTCTGTGTGGAAGTGATCCAGCCCCAAGCTGTTACCATGAGTAGAATTCATTGATGGCAAAAGGAAATGAAAACAAACGCTCCCTGACATGGGGCATTTCCGTCCGGGGGGGCCCCTGGGAATTCTCCTCTTCTATTAAAATATCTACCAAATTGGACAGAGGAACTTGGCAGACACAGCCTGAGCTCTCTAATTGTTTCTGTGGGGAGGGTATGGGCAGAAGCTATGCTTTGGCCTCTCTTCCAGAACCTTCTCACTATTGAAGTAGGAAAGGTGGCTGAGTACCCCATGGCTGGGCAGGTGTCCAGCGATGGCCAGGGGGTGGATGCAGTCTCTCTGGCTTACTGGAAGCCTCCTCTGCTGAGTTTTTGGGGGTGGGGGAATGTAGCCCTAGGAGCTTGCATTCCTGAGATGGTCTAAGCCTTCTGTTTAGCCCCAGAAGACAGGATATGAATGTGGTTTTGATCACAGCCAGCTGACAGGAGCTGACCCAGACTTGTTATGATTTGACTGTTTCTCCATTTGGTCTCCACACCACCACCCCTGCCCTTCCCCTCCGCCCTTCCTTTTCCTTATGGGGAAGATGCTTCTTTTATGAATGAGTTTGCTTCAGGGGACAGAGTTCAGCAAAGTTGGGGTTGTATGCTGGTCTCTAGTACCCTGGGCCATTTCTTCCCTTTCACTCCTTAACAATGGGCCATGGCAGTGTTTTCTGAGGCATCAGGAAAGTTGCCAGTTGCGTCTATTCCATGGCTATCTCCTTTTCTCCGTGTGTAGGGTGGTAATAGGTGTCCCTACTGGACACATCTGGATGCCATTACTCAGCGGAGTCACATAGTGTGCAGAACACCTGCATCTGGCAGATCAGCCTCTAAATGAGGAGTGCCTGTGTATCTCCCTTCATCCTTGGCCACAGGATCCCACGACAACAACACACACACACAAGCACGCTCACACACACATGACACAGAAGTCAGAGTCTTCTGGGAAGGGAATTGCCCCTGATGGAGAACCATTTCTTAAAATCCCATGCCCAGGGCTGGACAGATAGCTCAGTGGTTAAGAGCACTGCCTGCTCTTCCAAAGGTCCTGAGTTCAATTCCCAGCAACCACATGGTGGGTCACAACCATCTATAATGTAACCTGATGCCCTCTTCTGGCTTACAAGCAGATAACACTGTATACTTAATAAATAAATCTTTTTTAAAAACCCCATGCCCTGTTCTATGAGTGGGAGCACCGCTCTATAGACTTTTAATACTTATGTGACAGTGCATATTTGAGGAAGCGCATGTATTCGACAGATTTGTGACAGCTACCTATTGAGTGACTGCTCTGTGCAGGCACCAGAAGGTGTTGGGCCTCTGTCGTAGCAGGAGTCGTGAGCTCAGGAGCTAAGTGGTATTTCCAGAAAGGCCAGCCAAGGCTCCTTCTCTTCATGGAGAGTCCAGGTGAGAAACAGGCTTGGAGAGTGCTGGTGCTCGCTCATTTTCAGCTCCTGGGTGAGTAGATGGTGAGGACCACGGGTGCCTGTTGAAGGTGTTCCAGAAACACACGAATCACACAGGAGCGGCAAGAGTGACTTCGCCTCACTCTTCCTGAGGGCAGTCACCTGCTTTACTTCAGCAGACCTGAATGTGTTTCTTATCTCTGAAAACCCAAAGTTGTTTTTCTTAAAAATGCTTCACAGCGTTTGGAAATTTGCCTTTAAAGCTAATACACGAGGCAAAAAGCTCCTGGGCCTTCGCCCTCATAGTTTCAGTTAATTGACGCCAAAAATAACCTGTTAATGCTACTCATAACCCTATGTCTCAGGGTGTGTCGGACCCACAGGGACACCAGGATAGTAAGGACTCCTAGAGAGGAGTTAGTTAATGAGAAAGACACGTGCACCCGTGTGTGTGTGTGTGTGTGTGTGTGTGTGTGTGTGTGTGTGTGTGTTCATACACACACACACACAAATACACGGACACATCCAGGCACACAAAAGGAGTACCAGGTTGCTCATTTTTTTCTCCCTTAAACACTCCAAGGCTTTCTGATTCCTCCTGCCTGCCTGTTCCCCCTCCTGTCAGACTCCTCCTGTCTGCCTACCCCTCCCACTCTGCCTCCCCCCCCCCCCCCCCCCCCCCCCCCCCCGCAGAAACCTTGCTTAAGCCTTAAGACTCAACAACAACAAAGAACAAAGCCGCAGACGCAGACAATCTCCCCTGTTCTGACAGTGTCAGCTGTGAACTGAAGATCTGAATAGCCTTTAAAATTGTTTTATTGTTGTCAGCCCTGCAGAGTGGTGTGTAATCTTTGTGTTCTGGAGAATCTTTAATTGGCACAAAAGGGCAGTTTAGCCGGCATCTTGTAGGAGGTTTGTCATGCAAACTGTTAGTGCCTGCCACTCACAACATGTAGGGCTATCTAGGCTGCTTTGCATCAGTAGCTCCCTCTGGTTAATAGCTTTGTATGTTTCCTGGGGGTCCCTGAGCAGAAGTCAAGGGGAACAGAGGCGCCTCTACATCCATGCTGCCTTGCAGCTGTTTGGAACCTTCTGTCACCTTCCCCTGAGCCTGGGTGGGGTGGGACAGAGGAATACAGTGACTGCACATGCGATGGTTTCTTCACATGGGCGGGAACCTTCAGCTTTAAAGCTATTCTGTAGTCATCGCAAGCAGGGGATCTAGAGTAAAGATACGTGGGTTTCTGTCACAAGCAAAACACTGCCCTTGTTGCCTGGGCTAATTAGGGGGATGCCAGCTGACGACATAACTGTTTCCTCTAATTTCAGTGCTTAACATCAGTTCTCAGCCTGTGGGTCGTGACCCTCTTGGGGGGCGGGGACAAACGGTAGTTTCACAGGGTTCGCCTAAGACCATCGGAAAACACAGGATATTCACACTATGATCCACACCAGTAGCGAAAATACAGTTATGAAGTAACAAAGAAATAACTTTGTGTTTGGAGGTCACCACAGCACGAGGAGCTGTGTTAAAGGGTCACGGCCTCAGGAAGATTGAGAACCACCGCTCAAACACAACAGATGGTTGCCTCTTGCTCACTTGACTGATCTGAGTGGGAACTCCTGATTGGACCTTTTCCCATGCAGTGATTTAGGGGCATAGGCTCTTAGCAGTTCACAGCCTTGCCTTGCCACAGACCCTTGTAGTGGCTGGGGTCAGAGGGCCTATGTACCGAATGAAGCCTTTCAGATTTGTTGTCTGTTCATTTAACTCTGGCAGCTCCTGCAAGACCTGCTCCCAATTTTCAGGTGGGAAAATAGGGGCTGAGAGGGGTCGAGTCACTTGTCAGGGATCCCGAGGGCCATATAAACCCCCCTATATCTCACCCACCCCACCGTAAGCCTGCCTAGTAGCTCCGTCTGCCCTTTCTACTTCCCATTTAAAATGTGACCAGAGTTCTTCCTTTTTTTGTAGCCAATCTTATATGGCCCTCTGCCTCTAGTGTAGTGAGTCTTTGGTTTGGGGGCCTTTGCTCTTAAGTGGGGACAGAGGAATTGAAACAACTGAGGCATGCCTTAGCTTTGAAAAGGCACAGAAGGTCATGGGGGAAGAATCGTAGCTTCTGTCCTGGCTTGATTCAGAGGCTGGCATCATGAGCTCTGTGTGTGTGTGTGTGTGTGTGTGTGTGTGTGTGTGTGTTGTTTGGGGTGGAGCAGGAAGCTGTTTATCTGTTCTCTGGAGAGCTCAACACAGCAGGTGGGCCCCCACAGAAGGAGTCTCTTGACAAGCAGGCCTCTCTTCTGACACAACTGCCTGTTAATGGATTTGGAGTCTGGCAGTTCCTCCTAAAGCTGACTGCCAATGAGCCCGCCTGTTCCTGTGCTTGGCACTGCTGATCAGAAATGGGTTTCCTTTTGACGCCCTGTGCTGCTCTCGACATGGCCTTGATCAAACAGCAGAGACTAGTTAACCAAAGCCCGTCCCTAGGCATCTCCTCTTATCCCCGTGCCCCCCTCCCTCTCCTGCCGGCAAAGTGACATTGACAGCTGCAGGAAGTATGAGCCCGGGACCCCACTCCCAGCCTGCAGAGGCTGTACATGCTCATTCCAGGAAAGCCCCCTGGGTGCTCTGAATGGGCTCTGGCCTCTCTGCAGATGCACATCCCACCCAACGGCATAGACTCACTGAAAAAGGCCCCCAGAGGGGCTCTGCTCTGTGTGTGTTGGAAGTCAGGCAGGTTGGCAACAAGCATAACTCCCAGAGACCCATGGCCTCTTCCAGAATGTTCACTCTTCATAGATGGGGACTTAGCATGCCTCTCCCTCCTGGGACATTCCTGGCAGGAAGGTTAGGAATGTGTGGCTATTGTAAAAAAAAAAAAAAAAAAAATAGTTGAAGGCTTGACGCAAGACCGCCATGGCCCTGGTCCAGGCTGCCTGAGCCACCTGGGCTGTAGAGGTCCTGTCTTTTCTTTCTGCAAGGATGCTGGCTGCGGCTTAGAGCAGATTTAGAGAGCAGGGCCCAAGAACTCCTGCCAGCCTGGTCCTGTGAGGACCTGCCCACTTAAGGATGTTTCAGGGGCATTTGATCACTGGCTTTACCGCTTCACAGGAAGGACTGAGCTAACTAGGCACACGGAAGGGGAGTGGCCCTGCTGGCTGAGGCCCAGAGCAGACAGTCCATGAGAGTACCCCTCTTTGGCTCTGCGAAGGTTGGCAAAGAAGATAAAGAAGTGTCTTGTGAGAAGTACCACGTTGAGTGGATGGTGCTTAGTGCGCCCTAGATTCTGGAAACTTCTGTGCCCTCTGGGCCTAGTTGATACTCTGTGCCTAGGTATTTTTTTCCCCTAGTACAAAAGGACAAGTTCAATGTCTGGTGGAAAAAGCCTTTATTTGTTACTTAATTCTTCTGTTTTGTTTCAAACTACAGGACTTGAAGCCTTTCAGACACTCTGCCAAGTATGTTAAGAGTAGTCCCCCCACCCCCACCTCCACCCCCACCCCCAGTCAAGAAAGAAAAAGCCATAGGCCTCTGAAGCCTCTATTTTAAGAGCTCTATCTGCCCCCAAACCAAAGGAGATAGATAGATTACTGCTGACGTCTGTCTCTCTGTTATATTCAAGGCCAGCACTTAGGTCACTGGGTTTTCGAGTCCTCATATCGAGCCAGTAGTGTGATAAAGGCCACTGTGAGGTCCCAGACTGCCTACGGGAGAAGTACAGAGTGTTTCTCTGGGTAGGAAGGAATTCGGAAACTTATCTAGATTCTTGGTGTGAAACAGTCTGGTTTTTTGGCCTTGGGCAGGAGGCCAACCCATTTGATGCATTATTTCTTCTTCCTGTCACTAAAATACAAATTTGTTTTCTTTAAAAAAAAAAAAACCAAACAAACCAGGATTCAACTGTGTGATCGTTTTGAGAGAGTGACTCCTTGCCCTCTGTGCTATCTATTTGTTTATTCTTTTGTTTGTTCCAAGAGTCATTGAATGGCTACAGAGTGCCACTGGCCTTCAGGGCACTAGGGATGCGCTTAAACAAACCAGACAAAACCAACCCTGCTAGTGAAACAGTGCATGCTGGATGAGGAAAGGAGGTGGAGGAGAATGTGCCAGGGGGTTGGGGGGTTGGGATGGGAGCCAGAGCCTGGCAGAGTGGCCTGGGCATCCTGGCCTCTGAGGGCTAAGGGAACTGATGGTGGTAGGAGTAAGGGTGTGCTGAGATTATACCTCTGGTCTCTAGGTGTTTGTTGGAGGGTGGGGCTTTGAGTCTTGGGGTGAAGGGAGAGGTAGCCTTTCTCCACACCAGACACTAGGGACGACACTATTCCGATTACCCGGACACCTGCACTCTGGGATGTGGAGAGAATATTTTACTGGTCTCCCCGGGGCTTTTTGATACTAGCTTTTGGTCTTGCTACCTCTTCGTAGACTCACTGGTCTTGGAGGCATTGTCTATTCTAGAACGGGTTTGATTTCCTCATTCTTACTTTGAACAAACTATCCTATGTTTTTACATTGAAGGTTTAATCCCAAGCCATATTCTATTTAAAGATGGGTAATTCGGTGTTCCTGTTGAACAGTAGCAGGAAGGGCACACCAGAAATGTCAGGATTAAGAGTCTGGGTTCTCAAGTGAACCAAAGATGGGCTGAAAGCTAATACTCTGATTAGTGTGTGCCGAGTATAGCCACAGAGCTGGGGACTTCATTTGTCTTTAAGCCGGCAAACAGGATCCACATTGGTGTTAGCCACAGACTGAGCAGTTTGAAGCTGGAGAAGAGATTTCTTATCACTTTCATCTGAGTATCTGCCTTACCCCAAGCTATAAAGTAATCGATTCAGAATCTTGAGATTGAATCAAGTGAGCCGGACACTTACCAGGCCTACCTCTACTTCTTGCCCGTGCTCGCCTGGCCCTCAGACCTCAGCTGCAGAGATGATGTGCTATAAATAGACCAGAGAAAAAGGGTTAGCACACACACACACACAAAACCCTGCGTTCTCAGAACCACTACACACTTTACCTATTGAACCAAATTGTCCTAGTCTTGAGCCCCTGGTATTTTTTTATTTGTTCGGTTTTGAAGTTGTTGTTGTTGTTGTGGTTGTTGTTGAGACAGGCTTTCACTGTGTAGCTCTGGCTGGCCTAGAACTGGCTCTGTAGGCAATACTGGCCCTGATCATCCTGCCTCTGCCTCTGGAGTGCTGGAATTGACAGTATACCCTATTGTGCCTGGCTACCATGAAGTTTTCATAAGTAACTTGTGAGTTACTATGAAGCCAGCCATACCCCAGTGACACAGCTTGATTTCTGAACACTAGGTGACTGTCAACAAGGAGGTGACTTTAGCTCCATACCTAAATGTGACTAAGGCCCTTTGAGCTTCATGACCGTGCCAGTGATGGTGGAGATAATGGTGAATAACACGGGTAGGGGATCTCCTGGGATTTCACACACTTTTCTCATTGGTCAGGCGGAGCCATTTCCTGAGGATTTGTGATAATTACGGGCATCTGCTGGGCTCTTTCCAAGGCTCTTTAACCATCCTGTATGCAAGGACACATGAGCTTCAGTGACAGGGTGTTCAAGCAGTGAGCAGCCGCTTCTCTGGGGTTGATTTCCTTGAGGAGATAACAGAATAGCAGCTAGCAGGTAATGGTTTTCAAAAGGGCTATATCCATTCCACTGTCACCTATTCTGCCCAAATAAATAAGTCAACAACTAAATCTGCTTTCAATGTACTCTCTTCTTCTTCATAAAGATCCATGTGTCAAAGCTGAGTTGACATCATATGCTTATACCTCCAAAAAGATATAACTAATACTGAAAGAGCTTTAAAACACCATAGTTGTCATTGAAACTCTACTCTGCCAGTCCCCATGTCCTCCTCGGCTAGTAACTAGAACTTGGGAGTTCTTAAGGTGACAACTGGTAATTGCGGCAGAAGGTATCTCTTCTGCATAGTACTTCTCAGAGAGCCACGTGACTCTAACTTGATAGGCTCATCGGAGGAGGTCAGTTCCTTAACTTTTAGCCCTTTGTAGAAGAGGCAACGAAATTCCAGGAGCTGTGGTAGCCTCAGGCCACCCTGTGTGCCCTCAAGGGGACTTTGCCACAGTCAGGATCAATCTAGACCACTTAGCTCTAACACAGGGATGTGTATGCTTGTTAGATTCCCAAACGTTATTCAGTTTGATTGCAGCTTTCATTCAAAGGAGTTAAGACATGAGGAGGGAAGATAATGCAACTATAAATTGCAAGACAGGTTCTTGTGAAATCAGTAAATTATTTGTTTAACGGTTTGCTCCTTGTTGATTTTATGTTACTATGACACGTCAAGATGGAAGCCAGTCTGTCCACCAGCCCAAATGGGGCTGAACACAGAGGTACAGATCCTGGAGGAAGGCACATAATGCATTGCATACAACCTTCAGTTGGCCTCATGATAAATTGCCTCTTTATCTGGCAAATTCCAAGGAGATCTACTGGAGAGGACAGAAAGAGATATTTCACAGTGGCTAACGTTTCTTGGAAGAGACCCAGCCATCTCAGGGTTCGAGTCAGAATCTGTTTAAGAACACATTCTGAGTGCATTGTGTGCGAGTGGCATGCTGTCTCCTGAGATGTTGGAAATACCGTGGGCTCGCAGTTGCTTTGGCGTCCGTGCTACAGTAAATGCCTGACTTCATTTACTTTGATGGGCAAAGAAAGCTGCCTGCTGACAATCATGCTCTTCCTTTGCGCTTCCTAGCCTTACTTTTTAATCTTCCTCCACCTATTTGTAGTCTTGTGAAATTATATGCAAGAAATTCAACTACTCTGGCCAAGACTGACAGATCTTGTGGAGTTAGGAATGAGGGCAGTAGGAGACTTTGTACTGGAGTGACTGTGACAGAAGTAACTGGCAGACCTTGCATAAGTCCCTTGTCTCTCTATAGTCCTAGCATCTTTATCTATAGCACAAGACATTTGGGCAGCATAACTTGGACTGCCCTTTGCTGCTCTGACACCCCAAGATCTGCACCTACAACTTGTATTAATACTCACCAATGAATAAGCAGTGTCATTGTGGACCTGAAGACACTCACAGCGTGCCTGCATTTGCAAAGTCAGGGCTAGACCCACCCCTAAATGCATTGGACTATATGGCCATTTTCTCTGAGGAAGATTATTAAGAATTTAGCCACTCATTCTGACAGCTTGAGAGATGGAGCGGTTTTGCATGGCACCCGTGGAAGAACTGACTGAAGGGAGACATTTGCTGTTTGTGTGTGTGTGTGTGTGTGTGTGTGTGTGTGTGTGTGTGTGTGTGTGTGTGTGTGTTTTCCACTTTAATCAGATGTTAAAAGTTTGTACAGAAAGAACATGAACAATAGCTGAATCCAATACCATTTTCTATTGATTCTATTTGACCATAACCTGCCTCCCTTAATTTCTGCTTTGGGTCTTAATACAATGGTGATAATAAGTGCTATTGTGGCCACTGTGAGCGGCTACTGTCATCCCCCATTTAATGTGTGAGAGTCTATCCAGAGGATGGAAACCATGCCAGTTATTTACAAAGAGGCAGTTACGGTACAGGAGAGATACAGAACGAAGGTGCTAGGTTGGGTGCTGAGCCAGCTAAATAAAAACACATTTCAAATATGAAACAACCAGGGGAGGAGCAAGGGGGTGGCGCTTCTGAGGCTGACATCCAAGTAAAGAGAGAACGCAAGTGTCTACAGAATCATTCAGGGATATCCAGCAGGTCACTGGGCTTCCACACTCGATCTCCAAACAGCATGGTTTACATGGGCACCCAGTAACATCAAGGGCCATATTGGGGGTGGAGGTGGAGCAAGAAGAGACAGGGGACAAAGCCCTTCAGTACAGGAGAGATGACCTCCAGTGGAGGCTCAAAGCATCACAGCCAGCAAAGACGAGTCTTGGCACAGAGTTGTGGAATAGCCTCTTGAGGATTCAAAGACAACCTCCTAGGTTCAAATCCCAGCCCTGCCATTTACTATCCGGGAGACTTTGCAACATGGGTTCTCCGGCACTCGTGTGTGTCTGACTCCCTTAGAGTCTGTGCTACTCCCGAATGCCTCCTTTCAAGTTTCTTAACATTTTCAAGCAACAGGGAAACAGCTGGTTTGGGAGCCACACTGAGAACCAGTGCTATAAGGTGAACACCACCCCTGCCCTACCTAGGGCTGGCAGAGTTAACGCTAATTAAAACATAAAGCTGGCCTTGGCGGTGCACACACCTTTAATCCCAGCACTCAGGAGGCAGAAGCAGGTAGTTCCAGACCAGCTTGGTCTACAGAGCAAGTTCCAGGACAGCCAGGGCTATATAGAGAGACCCTGCCCCAAATCACCAAACCAAACCAAACAACCAAACAAACAACAAAAAATCTTAGAGACAAGCTGAGGGTGTAGTGTAGTTGGTAGAGTGCTTGCTTAACATGCACAGAACTCAGGACTTGATCCCTAGCGCTGTGTAAAACAGGCTTAGTAGCACAAGTCTGTCGCTGCTTTTGTGAGCTTAGAAAAGAGCCCCTACGTGGTCTTAGAGAAGGGACTGTTACTTCCAGCATCATGCAACACTGCTGGGGTCTGATGTCCAGGAACCATAAGCAGATAGAAAAAGTCTCCTCCCTCAGACAAGAGGCTTCCACTGTAACCTCAGACCCTCCCTCTAGTCCTCCTTCATGGTGGAGCCTAACGGGTAGCCAGTGGCAAAGCAAACATGTGATAATAGTCATTTAATTGGTCCTGGCACTAGATAGAACATCAAAGATTAAAAACATGAATTTGAAGATGGATGTGGCCACACGTGTCTTTAATCCCAGCTCTTGGGAGGCAGAGGCAGAGGCAGGGAGATCTCTTGAGTCCAAGGCAAGGACAGCCAGGGCCACACAGAGAAACCCTGACTGGAAAAGAGAAAACAAAATAAAACCATGAATTTGATTGGTAGAGTACCTGCCCATCATTGTGAAGCCCTGTCTGATCTCCCAGAAGCATATAGAACTGGGTGTGGTCATGTATGTCTGCAGGGCTAGCATTTGGAAGTGGAGACTGGAGGATCAACAGTTGAGGGTCTTTTATGGCTATGCCAGCTTGAGCAAGAGAGACCCCATCTTAGAGCAAAAGCAAACACCCAGACTAGTGAAAGACAAAAAGAGGCTGCAGACTTGCCTGAAGAGCAGTTGGGCTTTTTTGGAGGCAGGGTTTCTCTGTGTAGCCCTGACCGTCCTGCAACTCCCATTTGAAGACCAGGCTGGCCTTGGACTCAGATATCCACCTTCCTCGCCTCCTAAGTTCTGAGATTAAAAATGTGAGCTTAAAGAGAAGTTCCAATGACATCTGTAGCATGAAGCCTTTACTGGTTATGTTCCTGTGGACATAATCTCTCTTTTCTGAAATTTCCTGGTCAGTTTGCTCATGTTTCTTTGATGCAGATTGTCAGATGAGTGTCAGGCTACGACTGTCCATACCACAGCAAACATGCCAGATCTCCACCAACAGGCCGGATCTATCCCAGTATGCCAGATCCTCACCAGTGCACCAGATCTGTGCCATTGTCCCAAATCTATACCAGTGTGCAAGATCTACTGCCCTGTGCTAGATCCACCCCAGTGTGCCTGGTCCCCACTCCTGTGCTCCGGATCCACCTTAGTGTGCTGGGTCTACCCGTCTACACCAGTGCACCAGTTCTGCCTAAATCTGCTCTAGTGTACCAGGTCTATGCCAATGCATTGGGCCCACATCGGTGCTGCAGATTTCTTTCTCTCTGTGTGAGTGCTGGAAAGCCTAGGGCTGGGGACTTTGGTTTCTCCAGCCAGGCCCACGCCTTCAATCACCTTCCAAGAATACAAAGTCAGAATAACAGCTTCTGCTGCCTCTGAAATGAGTTTTCCACTCATGCAAATTGCTCTCTGACTTTGAACACCCATGTGGGTGGGAGCTGTGCTTTCAGCTGCTCAGTTGGTGAAGGAGGGGACATCGCAGGGTTTTTTTTTTTTTTTTTTTTTTTTTTCTTCTCTTAGCAAATATAGTCAGTACCTTTGCTCTAATCAACAGGTTCACAAACACTATCTGAAGCAGAAATGAATTTATAAGGGGCTCTGCTCGCCTTGTGGAATTAGAGCGGAGATGTTGCTTTCTTTTCACTTCACTTAATCCAAATGAGCCGAGTCTCCTTTCTATAGGGAAGGGCAAAACAAAACAAAAACCCAGCCCAGCAAAAGCAAAGCTTTCTTACTGCCAAAATGAGACTCCAAAAATAGTTTGGGTCATTGGAATCACGAGAGGAATAGTGTTTATATAATCTGCCTCTTGCAGAGAACTTGAAAGTGATTTCCGTGCGTTATATGAGAGGAATATGTGGGGCTTGTCCCCCCCCCCCCCCGCCTTTTGTCTGGAAAGCATGATTGTTGGTGGTCAGCCTTCTTGACTTTACTCTGGGTCCGTTTTCTGTGCTCCTCTACCCTGAATACAGAAGATGGATGTTGTGGCCCCATCTGGAGTGTAGAAAGACAGATACATCGAAAGGAGCCTTCATCTCTGCCATGTAGACAGCTTATTGGCTTTTATGATATTGCAATGGGTCAATCATGATCCCTAGCTCGTCCAAAGGCCACAGAGACCCACTGAGCCACCATGTCCTTGGCTGCTGAGTCAGTAGGTGTAATCCAAGGAGAGAACTGTGCATTGTAAAAGAGAGCAGACCAATCTTGCTAGGCAGGGAAGGGAGCCTAGATGGGAAGACTAGGGTGCCATAGGGTGTGGCCTAAGGTTACAGATGTGGGAAGTGCAGAGGAGTTGGGGCCACAGTGTGAGGAGGCACTCGAGAGAGTCCCAGGCTGTGCTTTGAGGAGCCAGTTCAGGACACTGCAAAGCCAGAGTGTGGTGGGCTGTGATGCTAGCCCTGGAGTTGTGTTCCCATTGTTGGGAGTCATCTGTGTGGCCCACACAGGCTGTGCTCAGTCCTGTGCCTTTGGGCTCCATTTCAGGGGTTTAGAAACTTGGGAGGTATCTCCTTGGCCCCCTTTACCTTATCCCACACATCTATGGCCATCACTTTCTTTATGGCACCTTGAAAGCATGGCTTGCCTCTCTCTGATTACTCTGCCTTTGGCTCTTCTCCTCCTAGCACTTGTCCTTGAAGTGGTGAAACTCTTCTTGACCTTCAGGCTTGGCTTCCTCTGGCTTATCTTTTCTCTGCTGCCAGAGGAATGGTTTTGGAAAACGGAGCCATCCATGTGGTGCCCCTGCCCAGCACCAGCCTGTGGTCCTTACCCTCCTAGAGGAGAGCCTTCCAGCATAGGCACTCCTTGTCTGCCTCCCCACATGCCCAGATTTGTCCACCCAGATAGGGCACACCGTGCACTCTGTCAACTCCGTAGTTTAAAGCGAGCTGTGTCCTCTGCTTGGAACTCTCCGCCTTTGCACAGTCCACACACCCATCCCTCCCCCAGCAGGCAGGCATCTGCGGGTCTGTGGGCCTGCCAGCTCACTCCTTCCTTCCCCACCTGGAACACTGAGCTGTGTCTCTCTCCTTCTGGTCCCATAATACTTCCTAGCCCCTCTGTACGGTGGCCCAGTGCCTTGTTGGTATTGTTTTTGCTCGTCTGTGGTGTTATTAGTACACGGGCATTCTTCCCAATGCCTAGCTCTGTGCCAGGCTCACGGTGGGTCCCCAGCAACTCTGTGTGTGTGTGTGTGTGTGTGTGTGTGTGTGTGTGTGTGGCGGGGGGAAGTATAAATGGAGAGGGCCCAAAGGAAGGAGCCCAGAGCCACCTTCATTTGTCCCGATGATCATGCTGTTCTCACAGTGGGCCTCACTTCTCCCCAGGGTGGTGCTAAGATTACTGGAGAAAACAACCAGGGGAAAACTCATTTGTATATAGCCACCCACCCCCCTCCTCCGTGTCCCAGGAGGAAGTGATATTTCCATACATCCTAAACATCCGCCTCCTTTAGCATCTGCGGAAGCTCAGTTGAATAATGAAAGATAATCAGCAATGGGTTGAAATTACCTCTCCTTTGGCAAAGGTTTTTTTTTTTTTTCCCCCCTTCCTACTGTCATGTCATAGCTTATGTGCTGTCATTGGGGGCTTTATATGTGGACTGGAGCTTTGCTGATTCTTCACACAAGGTGATTTTGGTGGGTGTGTGGGTGTGAGTGTGGGTGGGTGTGAGTGTGGGTATGTGGGTGGGTGCGCGCGCGCGCGCGCGTGCATACTTTGTATTTTTCAGAGCCAAACATGACTTAGAGCTGTGTTCAGATCCTGGAAAATGGTGGTACAGCATGGCTGGGGCTGGAAGCATGCAAACATGGCAAGAGGGAACCCGATGTACTGGCCCAGGACTCCACACGCCCTTCCTTTGGGACCTTCTTGGAAGAAACATTGGCAGGGTCCAGCCAGGCCCAAGGCTGTCTCTCTATTAGCCTAGTGCTTGGTTATATGTCATCAGGGCCATTAAGGGTCATTAAGAGTCTTGGTTTCTGGTCCTAGCTCTACTGCCAATTGGCTGAGTGGACTTGGGCAGGCTGCATGGCTTCTGGGGTCTGGATAGCACTCTTCTATCAAAAGAGGGTTTGGATGCCGTCTCTGGGGGTCTGATGGAACTTCTCAACAGAGAGAATGAGCCACTTGGAGACGTGAGCCAGGCAGGGAAGTGAGGAGGGCTGGGCCTGCAGAGAGCAGGTGCTTTGAGGAGAGGAAGGAGACGGGGCAGAGGAGAGCAGGTCTACCCAGCAGGAAGACGCTGCCCTGAACTTGAGCCAAATGCCTCTGGAGTTCCACGCACGAACTTTGGAATTCCAAATTGGCCAGAGAAACCCCTGGCCCAGACCCAGTGAAGCCAGCTGGTACCGCCCAGAGGCTCTAACAGAACTGCTGTGGTAGGTCAACCCCGAAGAACTCATCCAGCATTGGTTCCTCTTCTTCCATCTCCGAAATCATTCCCTGTGCCTCTTCCCTAAGCGCCCCATAGTATCCTGAAGAACTCACTGTGTGCCAGGAGCTGTGCCAGGCACCGGCAACACAGCCTCCATTGTAGCCCTGCCTGTGCTCGTTATCATTCAACTTAATCTTGTTTACCTTGATATGCTTGGGATGGGGGAAGACATGGGGCAGTGGAGCCAGGACCTGGGGGTGGGGTTGACTTTTGCTCTGTAATAGCCCCATTTTGCCGATGGTGAACCCCTTGTAAGAAACAGGACTTAGAGAGGAAAAGTAACAAGTGAGTCTTCTCGTAAGACCAAACATCTCTTGAGAGTAGTGGACAAATGGGCATTGATGTTTTTGGAAGGAAGAGGAACTGGGTGAACAGGTGGGTATGGCAGGAGTGATTAGAATGTGCAACTGATGGAAGCTCAGGAATTGATTGCGTTGGATTCAAATGGTGGCACCCTTAGCACCCGCCTCTGGGACACATGAATGTGTCAGACCAAGAGCAAGTTGGGTAGGAAGATGGAGCACCTTGGAAATCCTTGGGCAAGCCCTCTCTTCTCTTCCTGATAACTGCTTGAGGGTGTAGCTCAGTAGTGGAGGCCTTGCCTAGCATGCATGAGGCCCTACAGACTCCATCGCTGGCACCAGGAAATGAAACAGCTCCAAGTAGGGAGTTGGTTGGCTGATGGTGGGGCAGTTGCTGTGGGGGTTTAGAAGAAATGTGCTGAAACCGCCTGGCACTCAGTAACTCCCAGTCCATTCTCTTGCTTGTTTAGAATATCCAGCAAGAGACCTTCCTTTCCAGCACTAGATCTCTCTTTTGCTCTCGTAAGCTCAGTGTCTTTAGGACTACTGACACCTACAGACGTTTGCCAACGTCTGGCCGCCATCAGGCCAAAAGGCTTATTCTTGGCAAGTAGTGTATTTTCATCCTCTCAGATCCCCTCTGGTAGGAATTCTATAGACACCCCCCTCAGTAGAGCCTGGAGAGTTAGGAGGCCTTTGGCAGCCACCCTCCCTCTTCTAGGAGGAGTGTGGGATGGCCTTTGCTGGGGAGAAAACTGGGGAGCAGTACTTGGGGTAGGTTGGCCTCGCTCCTGTGTCCTGGTTCTTCAAGGCAAAGAGACAGTGCTGGCCTGAGGGATGGTATTTGGAACAGCACTCTAGGCTCAGGTTTCAAGATGTCTCAGGCCCAGCATGGCCATGACCTTGGCGAGGAGCCCTGGTGTTTTGTTTCTGTGGGACAAAAGTAGGGCGCATCCCCCAAAGAACTTTGTTTATATGTTTCTATCTGCCTGCCCCCACTTCTCAGTACCAACCTTCATTGTCCTGCGTGGCCGACATGCCTTGTGGGGCTAGTGAGGGAGGCATGAGTGCATTCTGCTGCCTCCACCACCACCTGCGCTATTTTTTCCTTCCTTTAGCCAAAGGCAGCAGCTTAGTTTGGAGCCAGTCACTTAGAAGGGCTCAGACTCTTTGGAGCCAATGTGCAAGTTGGCAATATCCTCAGAGCACCTGGCCAGAGTTCCTGGGGTGGGAGGGACGGTAGGTGGGAGGTACCACACTGCCCCTTGTGGGCTGTGGTACTCATAGCGTGTAGTTGCCTGGCGCTAAGAAGAAGGACCTCTGGGGCCTTTGGAGCATCCCTATGGTCTGTGTTCCTCCCATGTAGGGGCCTTAACCTCCCTCTTCTGTTTTCTTTATTCTGAGAGCTGTTTGAAGCATCTTGGAGCATATGCTTAAGCACAGTAGCATGCAGGGCAGTTAAGAGAAGGCAGGTACAAAGTGGTGGATGCAGGTACAATGAAGTTCCAGGATGCAGTCTCTCTATAGCCACAGTAGCCCTTCAGTAGCCCTGCATCACAGGAAGCTTTCAGTGCAGCTGAGGTGGCAGCAAGCAGCAAGGAGAACACATGGAACACAAGAACAGGCAGCTTAGGCACCAGTGTTGGTGGCTAATCCTAGCACATATTGAATGTTGATGTGACACAAGTCTTAAGGTAGACCAGTAGCCTTCGGGTCTCAGCCCTTTGTGTGTGTGTGTGTGTGTGTGTGTGTGTGTGTGTGTGTGTGTGTGTGTTGGAGAGGGGGGAGCTCCCTGGGAGGAACAATAGTCAGATGGTGCGGTTTGGAGCCCATGCTATCATGGAAGATGTGTATGTATGGAGGCAGAGACCAACATCTGCCAGTTCTCCCTTCCAACTTGGGAGCCCCTGAAGACGACAGCGGAATCAAGCCAGTCCTGGGATAACGGTGGTACTGGTTGTCCTCTCGACACCTCTGGTGGCAGGCATATGAAGCCAGGTCCCTCTTTTGTTCCTGCTCAGCATCTCTGGCCTGACAGCTTTGCCTCCGTCCCCTCCCTCTGTGATGAGCTACAGTGCTGGCCAGAAGGAAAGTCACCAGTTTTCTCTTTTAAAACTTTTCCCTCCTGGAGCGCCGTATTAGTGTTGTAATTTGCTCTCAATACTACCTAAATCAGTCATGATTAAAGGTTTTTCTTCCTTCGTCCTCTGGCTCTCTTTTAAACCCAGGTTTGTTCATATTAACAAAGATGAAAAAAAGATAGCTCTGATGTATAATGTTCTGAGTTGCTTAAATCCTTCATTTGTAATTCTCCAGAGCGTTTCCCTAGTAGATCGAGGCTTTGTCCAATTGTCAGGGCCCCTAATCCCCAAGGGAAAGGTAGTGAAGAATGTCAGAGATTCTGCGCGAACTTGGGAGCTGCCAGGCAAGTAGAAGTCACAATGGCGTGAGTTACTCCGCGTCTTTCCTCCCGTTTAAGGTGACCCCTCCTGGGCCCTTTAAGGTCAAGAAATCAAGAAGTGAAAGAGCTCATAGTATTTGACCTGATCAATACTCCTCAAATAGATACCCAAGGGTTTGGCAGCCAGTGTTGGGCAGGGTACGAAGAAAAATCGTTTGGATAGTTGCAGCAGCTGAGTGGTGCTCTTAGAGTGTACCATGCCCTGGCCCCATCTGTGCATGGGAGAATCTGCTGGGCTCTTCATCTCCTTTTTTGAATATTTTTGTTCACCCTCTGTTTCTCATCAGTTTTCTAGTTTAGGGAGCAAAAATACTGAGATAATCCCAGGCAGAAGGGTGGAGAAATGAAGGCTCCCCTGTAGAGTCTTTTGGTATCAAAAGAACTCCAGTCCCGTACACGGGGGAAAGCCCAGACTCTTGTCCTGGTTATGTGCCCCAATTTTAAGCGCCAGACTCTTGTCCCAGCTATGAACACTAGATTCTAAGTGCCAGACATTAGTCCTGGCTATGCTCCCCAGATTCTAAGCACCAGCCCGAGAGGCTTGAAATACTGTCCGGTACCTTGGAGGCCTGGTAAACTACTGTTTTCTTCTCCTCCTCTGCCTACAATGAGTTTCCGGAGTTTGGGGGGTGATTGCCACCTTTCCAGGAAGATTCAGGAATGGCTGTATTATTGTGGGCATTTCTGGTTTGTGTCGTGATGCAATATGGTTATACATAGTTGATGCCATCTGGTCACAGAGCTGATCTGTAGGGGAAACAGGGAGGAGGTGGATGGATGCTCTGTCCTCGCTTGCGGCCGCTGGTTCTTTTATCCTTTGCTAGTTAAGTGCAATGAAAACATCAATAAAGAAGCCGATGTGGAAAGCTGAGTGAGGAGTGCTTGCCAATGGACTGGCCGGTGGAGGTCTGGGCAGATGGGCGCCCGTAGAACACATCAAGACTCCTGTTTTCTTGGCTCTGAGTCCTTGCAACCAGAACAGTCATTCAGGAGCTGAGGCCATGATCTGGAACTGACAGGAAGGTAGTGGCAGGGAGGGCTATGACTTCTCTTTTTTTGTCTGCTGTCATTGCCAAAACCTCTTCGGCTGTCCAAACTGTTTTACCCTCAGGAGTGTTTTCACACCCTTTGCAGGTGACATTAAAGTGAAACATGTGGAGTTAGAAAGTTTTTCTTTTTCTTCTCCTTTAAAGAAAATAGGCTGTTTGCATGAGCCTGGGAGCTTACCCTTGCGCTCAGAGTGTTCTAGGCCCCTGAGAGTCCAGCTCTGGTCACCCCTGATAGGCAGCGAGTCTAAATCCATGAGCACTTTAGTCTTCATGACCATCCTGTACAATAAAGCAGTGCGGGTTATGGTAATATCCTTCACAGATGAGGAAATGGAGGTTCATGGTGCCCCCATAACTGAAAGGAATAATTCTTGTCAGGGTATATTTGTTTTGCTATAGACCGTGCCTCCTGCAGTAAGAGGGACTTGTTGGTATCTACTGTCCTAGTTTTGTGGAGAAGGCATCTATAAGGCTAGGGGTTTGTAACACGCCACCAGTAAAGTTGGCATGTCTGGGCTCATATTCAGAAGTCTCCATAGAAAAGTATCTCACAAAATGCCTAATGGTTTGATCCCTTCCTGGCGCTGGAGAGAGACAGTGGGGGTAGGAGTTGGCACCAGGTGGAGGTTCTAGATGGGAATGCGGTCAGAGTGATGAGATCTGTGATTGGGTACGTTCCACTGCCACAGGACTGAGCAGTGGTTGTTACCTCCCCCCTCCCAACCTCCCTATCCCTTACCCCCTTCTCTCCCCCCCCCCCACTACTCCCATGGCCCTCCTGGACATTTTTGTCCTCCACAGCCGAGCAGCTGCTCTGAGTATTGCTCCTGTACCAGCCCCTCCCGTGCCCTTTGGCGACTACTCTGGGAAGCATGTGTTTGCACCACCACCACCACCACCACCCTTCAGTGTGAGGAAACTGAGGCTCCGTGAGCTGAAGAAACTCGTCCTCAGCCACACAGCCAGACCATGACAATGTCACTTGTCACTTAGCAACCTCTTAGCCCTTGTTGTGTGCTAGGTTCCCTACCGGGGCACCAGGGAGAACTGGGTGAGCAGGAGGGAAACAAACCCTGGTCCTTCAAGAGAGCTAAATTCTAGTGGAGAGAGACAGAACAGTAAACAGCAGATCAAATAAAACCGGAAGTGATGCCCATCAGGAAACAACGAGGGCCATTTAAAAGGGGGCAGACGTGGAGTCAGATACAGAAGACGAGGACCATGTAGTCCGTCAGGGAGGGCTTCTCAGGGTTGTGGCTGGTCACGGTGAATCTCGAGATTGCAGTTTCACGTCACATGCTCAGGATGAGTCTGGCGGGGCGGGGCGGGGGGGGTCACACACCTCATCATTTGGCCAGGATGAGTCTGGAGAGAGCTTGGAGGGAGTGTCCCTCGCCAGAGGCACATAAGGGTCTGATGGTCTCTTTTTGACTGCATGTGTAACGACACACTAAATTAGCAGCCCAGCCTCGCCTCACAGCTGACTCCACTTGACTCTTCCCCTACAGTGTCTGACATCATTGCTTTCACAGTCTCCCCATAAAAGTCTTCCTTGGCCACTTTCCCTGTCTTTCGCAGTTCAGCCATCGGCTTTGGTGGCCTCAGTCTCTCAGTCCCACACTAGGCCCAGAGTCTCCCTGCCCTCAGAAGCCTACCTCTCTTGTTTCCTTATGGAAACTTGGATCCTGTCACCCTTGCATCTCAGCACCCAGAGTGGGAATTAATTTTTTTTTTTATTTGAAGAGATCTGTGGCTGTCATTTTTGATATCTTCTGTTTTTGTATGCAGGAACGCAGAGCACAATTAGAATACAGTTATATATCCTCATAGTTATTAAAGCTTGGATTAACATGACATAAAGTTTTGTCTGGGGAGTCTTTTGCTATGGCTCAGGGAGCATTTTTTTGTGACAGTAATAGGCTACAGTTAATATACTTGAATGATACTAGAATCTGTGTTATAAGGCAGAACAAAAGGGGTTTATCTGCCGCTGAATTACAAAGGTGGAATTATCACAGCGAATGATCCACAGAGATCTGGGCTTAATTATTGTCGTTTGTGTCATTTTAGCATAATACAGGTAGTTAGTGGAGCAGAGTAGATGTGCAGGAGGGCTGGCCTGTCAGTCACCTGCTGGATGCCCAGACTGCCCCCAGCCCCCACCCCATGACCCACCTTGCAAGCTGTCTAACCTACAGTTCAACAGGATCTGTGGCTGTGGGGTGCTTCCAGGGTCTCGGTGTTCTTACCGCGTGTTTTTAGGGAGTCTACGTCCCACCAGCAGCCCAGATCTCCTCCCCCTCCACTTAGATTCCCTGCCCTCCCAGCTTGTCACACCTTCTGGGAGGATGATATGACAACTGCATTTTCTCTGCCCAGTGCTATGGCCACCACCTCCCAGTACTTTTAATGTTCTGACAAGCAGAGGAGGTGAGCTAATGTGCTCTGTCAGCTGTTTGGTCACAGAGCCCGGCGGTGAGGAGCCCAGGTGTCTGGCTGCAAATGGAAGCACTCAGGTGAACCGCTTCCCCAGCCGCTCTGGGAGGACAGCGCATGACAGCCCGGGAGTCAGCAGCCCCAGGCAGCCGCCTCCCTCCTGCCAGCTCCAGCACATTCGCCATCAGTCAGGGGAGCTATGTGTCTCTTGCAGGCTTGAGTGGGAACGGAATAGCCCAAACATGAATGAGGTAGGGCGGGGCACCCCAAAGGTTTCGGTAGCACTGTTTCCTAGTCATTCTGTCATCTGCCTTCTAGGCTCACAGTTCCAACTTATTTTATTGGTGGCCAAGATGTTTCCTTTGAACCCTTAAAAAAAAAAAAAAAAAGATTTATTTAATTATTACTATGTATAAAGTGATCTGCCTGCATGTACACCTGCACGCCAGAAGAGGGCATCAGATCACATTCTAGATGGTTGTGAGCCACCATGTGGTTGCTGAGAATTGAACTCAGGACCTCTAGAAGAGGTCATGACCATCTCTCCAGCCCCGCTTTGGGCCCTTTTTAATGTAGCACTTGTTTCCTTCCTTCCTTCCTTCCTTCCTTCCTTCCTTCCTTCCTTCCTTCCTTTCAAGTTTATCTTCTGAGCAGCTATCACATCAGGGCTTTTTGAAAACCTTTTCAAGTGGCCCTACCTTTAAAGCCAAAGAAAGGCTGAGGGTGGCTCAAGTCTATAGACCCAGCCCTCAGGAGGCTAAGGCTGGAGGACTCAGGGTTCCTAGACCAGCGTGGCCTGCATAATGAGTTCCAGACCAGCCTGGAGTGTAGACTGAGATCCTATCTCTTAAAAACCCAAACTAAAAAAAGAAAGAAAAGGAAAGCCGGGGAAGGGAATGACCCAGCAGCTGCCTGTGGTGGGAAGTGGGCACAGACTTTGCATGCCTTCCTCTTGTGGGCCTGCAGCGAGAGTGGCAAGCCTTTAAGGCAGAGAGCCTTGCTGCAGGGTCATGGACCCAAGAAATCAAGAAGGCAAGAGTTTGAGACTGGAGTCTGTGTTCCAAGGCTTTTCAACTAACCCTGAGTTTTTCTGCAGCCTTCTAAATGTCTAGTGACCCCAGCCCCCCATGAAAATTCCTAGACCTCAGCCTGCAATTCCTGAGTCTTGCTCTCAGGGAAGCCTGGGGCTATGGCAAGGCCGCCCAGCAGATGTGCTTCATAGAATGGTGAGTGGCTGGGAGCCACAGCACTGTCCTCGAGGCCAGTGCTACCAATAGCCCTGGTGTCATCTGCAGGCAACTTTAGACACCAGGTGCTCTGAGATCACACTGCATAGCAAAGAGCCAGTCCTTGGTACACAGTACACCCCACTGGGTTCGAGTGACAGAACGTGGGAGCAATGGCCTCAAATTACATTAGAGCCAGAGAGAACACATGGAATTCTCTTCACGTTTCCCGTTTTCATAAATGAGAGAACTGATGGTTGAAGAAGGAGAGTTTATGCCCAGGGACATGTTCATGGCAGAGCTGGCCCCGTCACAGTTACTCCTACTGCCCACTAGAAGGTAAATGTCACCCTTTGCTTTTCCATTGCTAAGATGATTTAAAAGAAAGGGTTGGTTTTAATTAGAATAAACACAATATTTTTCTTGCCACAGCAAGGCTTTCAAAGGGAGGGGGGAAATCTCAGTACCCCAATTATGCCAGAGCGGTCCCAGCTCTATCCAGGAGTAATTAAAAAATACAGCTGACGCTTGTTCTCTTGCTTGTTTTTAAATGAATAGCTAAGTATCTGTCAGGATGATGAGCGCCCAGGCTGCTGACGGCCTTGCGATCTCAATTTGCTCCCAGGGATGGTGGGGATAAGGATGTGAAGCTGTGCTTTTCACTGCGCGGCACGCAGCCATTCCGGGCCTCTGCAGTCAGTGGCTGCTGGGCGATGTCCCCTTGCTCTGGCACCAGGGTGGAAGGTGGAAGGGTCAGACTTGGTAGTTATGTTCTAATTCCTCCCTGCACTGTGTCCTCTTTCCCACACATAGAGAAGTTTGGGGTGTCCAGGTGGTCTAGAGCAGGGCATTCATGATGCGTTTGTCGGGTGGAGAGCTATTGTGTGTATGTGGAGGTCAGAAGACGTGACCTTCGAGTTGGTTCTCTCCACCCACCTATGTGTGAGTTCCGGGGGTTGAACTCAGGTCATGAGGCTTGCCCATGAGCACTTTTTAAATACCGAATCATCTCGCCAGCTCCACAAGTTGGTTTTTATAATTAGCTCATGGAATTTTGGTTTCTAAGCTCTATTTTATATATATATATATTTATACTTGTCTCTCCGTGTGAGTTTCTGTGTGTGTGACTACAGTGCCTGAAAAGGTTAGAAGAGAGTGTCAGATCCCTTGGAGATGAAATTACAGAGAGTTGTGTGCTGGCCCAGTGTGAGCGCTGGGAACTGAACTAGGGTTCTCCGTGAGAGCAGCGGGTCTCTTAGCACTGGGCTCTTTCCAGCCCTGAGTTAGGTTTTTACAGGATGTCCGCAGGCCTGAAGTTTGTGTTGGCAATAAAGCATTTGCCTAGCATGTGTGAGGCTTGGAGTTTAACCCCAATGGATTAAGATGTCATTTTGCATCAGGCATGAGGAACATACCTTTAATCCCAGCAGAGGCAGACAGATCTTTGTGAATTGGAGGCCAGCTGTGTACATAGTAAGTTACAGGACAGCTAGAGCTATTCAGAGACCCTGTCTGGGGTGGGAGATTTTATTTATATATATATATATATATACACACATACATACACGCCCTATCTCTAACACGAGTGCCGTTCTAGAGACAGAATCAAGGGTAGATTTGAAGAAGCAATTCTTTTTTTTCTTTTTTTTTTTTTTTTTTTTGGTGTGTTATTATTTTATTTTGTTTTTTTAATTAATTTTAATTCATTCATATTACATCTCGATTGTTAGCCCTTCCCCTGTTTCCTCCCATTCTTCCCTCCCTCCCACTTCTCCCCTTCTCCCCTCCCCTATGTCTGTGATTGAGGGAAACCTCCTCCCCCTATATATGCTCTTAGAATATCAAGTCTCTTCTTGGTAACTGAAGAAGCAATTCTTAAGCTTATTACAACATTCATAGTCATTTATATTTACCTATTGGTTTACAGCACATTTTTCTGAACATGATCTTGCAGTCGGTTGTCTGAAAACCTGTTAACTTGAGCAGTGCCATCACCATATCATCAGGGGTGGCTTCTATGGAGCAGGAATCTGAGAGGAACTGTGCAGGTGGTTCTAGCCAGGAGCATCTCGTGAGGTCACAGTCAGACTGCAGCCAGATGTAGTGTCAGGACTCCTCCCGGTGCTCTGTTGGCGTGTGATGTGAGCTCCACTGTATCGTGGCAGCCCCGGGGCAGTCAGAGCCCTGATACAACAGTTAGGGCTTCTGTGTGATGTCCCAGCAGGTAAGGCGGAAAGAAACACCCTCACCTTTTCTAACCTAGCCTGGAAAGTCACACCCGTGAGGCCCAGGCTCTCCAGGAATGGGGAGGGTGCCTACACCATGCCTCTGGCTTGGGGGGAACCTCGCAGTCACATTGCAGAGAGCATGCTGGCACGGGGAAGGTGATGGCTTACTGTTGGAAATCCAAGGTGACCATGTGGCCACCTGAAGACACACCAAGGAAGCAATTGCCACCGTTCTGTAGACAAGAGAAAGCTAGAGACATTAGACTTTTCCTGAGGCCCCTCAGTTACTGAAGGTCATCTGAACCCAGACCTTTGGGGACAAGGTGGCTTTATTCTGAGATCTCTTTTCTGGCATGACGCCAGAGGAGTTGGGCCCTTGGTTTCCCACATATTGCAGGAATACAGTGGGATGAGCTAGCTGGGTGGGATGGACTTGCGGCAAGGAAGAGGCTGGGCAGGTGGCCTCCTAGGAGAGAGCGCTTGGCAGCCTTTCTGTCTGGTGAGGAAGGGGCTACCTAGGTACACAGAGATATGTGGAGACCAGACTTCAACCTAGCACCCCGCCCAGTCAGTTCCCGAAAGTGAGGACACTCAGTGGCCTTTATCTTTGCGACAGCATCAGAAGCTACCATTGGGTATGTCAATGTGCACCTGTTTCATAGGCACCATCGCATCTCGTTCCCATGTAGAGAACATGCCACTGGCTGCGGCACAGAGAGTTAAGTATCTCGTCCTATCCCTTGCCCAAGGTCACTGTGGGGCTCTGACATATCACACGCGAAGTCCGCTCTCCGTGACCTTGGAGACCAGAGCTCTTGACTACTGAGTTGGTCCCTGGAGGTTTTAGTCAGAAGGAGCAGCCCCGCCAAAGGCAGCAGCAGCAGCAGTCTTTGTTGGAGGGATCTGAATGCCTGGGCCAGACTTGTCCAAACCAAATAATCTTTTATGTTTGCAGCCACATAGCGCTGAGCCAGGAGTCCCTGGATTTTTGTTGTGTGTTTCATGTAGTTTAGGGTTGAGGGAAGGAATCCCATGAGCGTGAACCAAAAATCATCTTCCCTTCTTCCCTTCTACGCACGGCCCCAAAACAGGCTCCACTTGGCCCTCAGAAGGTAGCTGAGCCCCCAGGGACTCAGAGTGATGTTAGACTCATCTTTCCCAGGGTCTGTGTCTTGTGATGCCTGGAACACATTCTGTGTGCTTAGGGTGGCCCTTTGTAAGGCGGGAGTGAAGAGTAAGGATGCTTACAGCTCCCCTCACCATGTCAGGTGTACCCAGGCTGGTCTTTGAAAGAGAGCCAGGCGTAGCACAGCCTCTATTCTGAAAACTCTATTCACCTACTCTTTGGGAAAGCCCGCTGCGTTCCACAGCCATCGCATGGCTGTATTTTTTGTTTGTTTGTTTGTTTTGTTTTTTAGGAAGTTATTTGCTCTTTCTGTTTAGGTGACACAGGTTTGGTAACTACACTGCTGCCCACCCCTGCAGGCGAGTCATTTGCAGTCTCTGAATCTTAGGGCCTATAGTAGAGATTATATGATTCAAGTGCATATTTAGTTTATCCAGTCCCTTTCTAGGAGGGTCTTGTCTACCAGGACTGCTGACGGATGCAGAGTAATGACATGCAGAGGTCACTGTGGCTTTGGTGTTCTCCCAGAGCCCCCTAGGAGGAAGATACAGGGAGAGAGTATAGAAGCAAAAGGCATTTATGCAATGTCCGGTGTACACCAAGCCTTTCACTCTCAGCACCTAGTTCCTCACAATATTTTGGTGAGATGTAGGCATTACTTTTCCCATTTTACAAGGAATATGGCTCAGAGTTGAAAGGCCTGAGCTTGGAAGTCCAGTGCTGGCTTAAATCCAGACTCTGCCCACCCCATCCCCACCCCACCCCCCATAAACAGGGTGACTGGAGCCAAAAGGTTCCGCCTTCAGGACCTGAATTTCCTTGTTTATAAATGCAGGCGGTGATAATAGAGCCTCCCTCAAGGGCATAATGTGATATTTGAGCTAGATAATGTGTCCAGTATAATAAGAATTCCCTGCTTTTATTACTGTGTCATTAACAAGCAAGGGGTGTTGGCGAGGGGTGGCTATTACATAAAGTCAGTACCTGCTTTGCCATCTAGGAAGGTTTGGGCTGATGCTAGGGCTTGGCTAGGGTTAGAAGGCTCTGGAGAGGCTGTGCAGTGTGCACACATCAGGGCCTTGCCACCCATCCTCCCTTAGCACAGTTCCGTACTCAGGTGCCGTCCACCCTCCATGACGCTCCTGTGGCCTTGGGAGCAGATGTACAGCTAGGCTTGGGTCTGGGCTCCAGCCTGTTCACCAGACCCTGGGCTTCTGTTTATGACTAATTGCTTTGTTTGTTCTGTAAGAGACACTTAATTTTTTCCCCATGATTTACTCCTCGTTGTAATTAGGTGTAGTGATTAGAATCTTGTTCCTATTACAATGGAGTTTTGCTTTTAATTCATGCACGTTCACCAGGCCTGTCTCTCTCTGTTCATTGATTGTCCCCAATTGCCTTTTCCCAAGCTGTCATATAAATCACAGTTCAGGGGTGGCTTAGAGACTGGTGTGAGTCCAAGGAACCAAAGAGGGCTGGCTGGGGGTTCCTTCGCATTCAGCTGTGCATGAGCAATGCATTCCTGGGGATGAAGTCTCAATAACTGAGGTGCAAAGAGTTGCGAATTAATAAATGTCCCTTACCATATTATCTCCTGACTAGTGCCTTTTAAAAATTAAAGGGGTTCTCTCTCTCTCTCTCTCTCTCTCTCTCTCTCTCTCTCTCTGTGTGTGTGTGTGTGTGTGTGTGTGTGTGTGTGTCTGTCTGTCTGTCTGTCTGTCTGTCTCTCTCACACACACAGAGCTAAGAAAAAGATGTGGAAAGTAAAAATACAAATTTTATTAAAAAATATTAACTGGTATTTTTCTCCCACTCTTCAGCAGTTTCTGCTATGTGTATGTAATGTAATGCATGCATTTAAAAGCCCCCTTCATAACAGACTAAAAAGCGCACGTGTCAACTACTCTAAGACCACTGTACATATCAGCCACTTGTGGACCTCTAGAGCCCAAGGGAGCTTTGTTGTTGTTTTGGTTATTGGTTGAATGTATATGTGAGTGAGTGAGCAAGCAAACAAGTTAATGCATGCATTCGTGCATTTGTGCAGGTAGGTGTGGACTAGAGGTTGATGTCAGATATCTTCCTTGCTTGCTCCCCCACCACCCCACCCCCCCACACTCCATGCCTAGTCCGTCCTTACAAAGTACTTATCAGGCACTTTGCATCTTTACTTTTGCAGTCTGAGATCTGACATCACAAGTACCATGAAGCCTTTTCCTGTTTCCCAGTTCTCAACAGGTGGACTCTCACTACAGCTCTCAACTACCTCAGCATACTTTTTCTTTCCTTCATTATTAAATCAAGAACTTTGACCTTTGCACTTAAAAGTGGTGCTCTATAACTTCCTTTCAGTGTATCTGAACGGTCAGTCTCACTACCCTTGTGCTTTGGGGGCTGGCATGAGGGTATAAAAGCTCTTGAGCATAAGCACTGTGATAGCATAAAGTTGAAATGTTGGCCAAGATGGCTACCAGCTATTGGGCGGGCAGCCGCTGCAGGCTGGGTACAGTAAGCAAACGGGAAATTCACACTGTAGGCAAGACAGTGCGCGATGCCATTCTGCCATGGTGGTGTGTAGTTTAGGTCTAGTGAATTGTTTATTTTTCAGAATTTCCTATTTAATGAGCACATGGAAAGCAAAGTTGCAGATAAGATGAGTACACAGGGCATTCAAGCTCTGAGCCTGTGGGAACCGGGGATGGGTTGTTGGCAAGGTGTGCAACTTAATATTAAGACACTCTTTGTAAGTTCGAGGCCAGCCTGGTCTACGAAGTGAGTCTAAGACAGCCAAGGCTACATGGAGAAACTCTTAAAAAGCCCCCCCCCAAATATATATATATATATATATATGTGTGTGTATATATATATATATATACATATATATATATATATAGACACTTTAGAGTTTGAGGTCTCAGGATGCTGATTCAGTAGGAAACAACAGCAGAGAAATGAAGGGAGCAATCCAAAAACAGGAAAGAGGAGAGTCTGGAGGGAAGAGTGATTGTAGATGCAGTTCTTACCTGCAGCGGAGAGCAGACAGAGAGAGGGATTTGGCCACGGGGCCAACTGTGACAGGCAGGATGACAGCCTGGAGCTATATGAGTCTAGAGAAGAAAAGAGATCCAGGGTAAGTTACAGAGTGCAGCAGAGAATGAGCGTGTGGAGGATGCTGGAGGGGGCCCGCCCAGCACTCAGGAGGAGAGGCAGGTAGATCTCTGTGCATGCCAGGCCAGCCTGGGCTGCGTAATAAGATCCAGTCTAAAAGGAGGAGAAGGGCCCCCCAGACTTCCCTGAACAAATTATCAGTGTACACTCTCACCCCCTAGTCTAACAGTGCCTTCCCTGAGTTGCCTCAACAGACGGTCCTTGACTCGCAACGTTGTACACTGCTTTGCAAGGGGAGGTAAATGACTAAAGTCAGGACTCTGCCGGTTTGGGGAGCATCACATATCCGGTCAAGAACTGGTGTGTAAAGTTGAGGGGGCGGGGTCAGGTGAAAAGACAAGGTGTCAGTGCAGGCAAAACATGAGCAGCTTCTCGGAACTGCCTGTGCTCTGTGAGAACTAAAGATGAACTTAAATGAGTTTTCCTCTTCAGGGAAGGCACGGTTTTACTCTGTGGCGGAGCCCTTTCTAACTACAGCAGCCTTTCTTTCTGCCTCTTGTCCTCTGGTCCTGCCATCCCCCGCTCCTCCTCCTTTCCAGGAGCCACCCTCCCGCAGACTCTCTTTAAAAATAGACTTTCATGCATGAAGAAGCATCATAATGTAATACTGGTCTTATCTGCACACTCACCCAGCAGGCATTTACAAAAGACAGTGGACGAGTCTTCCATATCTCCAGGGCCCACAGAGGTGGCACATTTTCTTTTAAGACATCCTCACCTGGGTCTGGCCAGACAGAACCCCAGATGGGGCAATTCGCCTTGATCAGAGCTGCCGCCCTGCAAAAGGGGCCTACCGTCTTTGCCTTTCATCAGTCTGTGCTTTTCTCTCATGATAAATGTTCCAAGAGGGGTGTCTTAAGGACTCAGGAAAACCTGTGGGGTTATTATGGCTCATTTGGTAGATGAGAGGGACCTGTAATTTTCCGTTGTGTATTTGTATGCACAGAGATGCAATAAAGACAGCTTGTGGCCTCTTTCGAGTTCCAGATGCCTCGTGAGTGGATAAACAGCGCTGTTTCCTCAGGCTGTAGGAACACTCTTTGGTTCGCCGCTGATGCCATGTTTCCTAGGCATGTTCCCCAAGCAGCCATTCTGTGTTGAGAGGTCCTCTCTGATTGTGTAGGGAGCAAGGAGAAGCCCACGCTTTGGAAAAGGAGGAATAACCAAAGGAGGTCTGCCTTGTCTTTCCAGAGATGATGAGCTATCTGCCTATGGGTGTTCTTAGCCTGTTTGGTTAGAGTTAATCAAATATGGAGGTTTCTTTTTGTGCCTGTTGAGGTGTGTGTGTGTGTGTGTGCACGCGCACACACACACACACACACACACGCACTAGAAGGTACTTGGGGATGACTTTCAAACAATTTCATGTCCAGCCCAGATTCTGGGTGCTAATTCTGTTGTCCATTGAGATGGTAAGTCTTTTCTTAGTTATTATTTGGTTAGAAAGAATTCCTTTCTTCTTTCTTTTCTTTTCTTTTCTCTCATCCTCCTCTTCTTTTCTCTTCTTCTTCTTCTTCTTCTTCTTCTTCTTCTTCTTCTTCTTCTTCTTCTTCTTCTTCTTCTTCTTCTTCTTCTTCTTCTTCTTCTTCTTCTTCTTCTTCTTTGGTTTTTCAAGACAGAATTTCTCTGTGTAGCCTTGGCTGTCCTAGACTCACTTTGTAGCCCAGGCTGGCTTCGAACTGCCTGCCTCTGCCTTCCAGAGTGCAAGAATCTTTTTCTTAATGCTTTCTTTTGTTTCATCTTTAATATTCTTTTGTAGTCAGGTATGTATTGTACCCTTATAATCCCAGTACCCTGGAAGAGGATCTCTGAGTTCAAGATCAGCTTGGTCTACATAGCAAGTTCCTGGCCAGCCGGGGCTTTCTACCCTCTGTATGTGGTGGGGTGACAGTCTTCCTGGGTCCCCTCTAACTTCATTTTTGAGACAGGGTCTCTCACTGAGCATTGAGCTCACAATTTTACCTAGATGGCAAAGCCCATGAGACCCTCCTCGCTCTGCCTCCTCAGCTCTGGGCTACAGATGAGCACCGGTGCACTTAGCTGCTTACATAGGTGGAATCTAGAAGATCCTCACATTTAAGATTCTTTTGTATTGATTTTTCAGAATTTTGGTTGTATTTCTCTGCCCTTCTGTATGCACATGTGGTGCACATGTGTGTCACTTTCTCAACCCCTGTGATGTCTAGACCAGGGCCTTTTCCTACAAATGCAATGTGTCTTCTTCAAAGCAGGAATCCTCATATACTTATTTTGCAGAGCCTGCCTTTGCTTTGTGCGTGTTCACAGGGCTCACTGTGGACTCAGATGCTGGCATTTTCTTCTGAGTCCCCTTGTAGTGATAAGTCTTTGGCCTTTGAGAGTGGCTGTGAGTTTTGGAAACCATCACCAACCTTAGCTCCAGACGACTTGTGGCCAAGATTGAGTATGCTGGCTTTGTATCTCAGTGTAATGGGACTTGAAAATAATAAGACTAGTTATCTTGCCTGGCTTGAAAAAACCTGCGTCCTTCAAATCAAATCTTGTTAAGTAAAGCCAGGGCCTTCCACAGTGATGCCCTTGAAGGGGACAATAGGCATTAGGTGTCTAATCTCAATATGTTCCTTAGTCACTGAGACAGAGGTTGTATTGTATGGACTTTAACTATACATTAGAGATGGGGCCAAGCCAGCCGACACCAGATGAAATGTCAGGATTAACATGACTTAGTGGAAACTTGCAATGGAGAATTTGCCCTTTCCAAGCAGTTGCTATGGGTTACCAAGGGGTTATATTGGGTGCCAGGTGCCAGGACAAGTGCTTTGTCACCCGTTCCCTCCCCTTTGGGTTGGACAGTGATTCACATGGCTGCATGTTGACCTCTTCTTCCTCTGCCGCTAGCTGGATGCAGACAACCCAGAGCTCAGGCCCTAGAAGGCCCTGGAAGTTGATGGAAGTCGATGTCCTTCCCCAGGGAAAGTCAACCTGTTTGTCCCTGGAATGATGCAAGTGACAGGAATCTTCCATCTCATTGTCAACCCATGAATGAAAAAAATCCACCAGAGTGCCACATTGGCCCTGGGTGTTTCACAGGGTTGCAGTGGTTTGGTGCCGGCTGTAAAGGAACCTGGGGGTGTTTCCTTTAGGAAAAGAAGAGAAGTCACACAAATGGGCACTCATCTCTCTTTTTTCATTTTTAAATTTTTATTTATTTTCGAGAGAGAATCTTGCTTTATAGACCAGGCTGGTCTCCAACTCATGATACTCCTGTCTCGTGCCTGTGTGCCCCTATACCTGTGTCAGTCTTTTTGTTTTGTCTTTTTTCTTTCAGTAGGGTCTCTTATAGCCCAGGCTACATGAAACAGACTATGTATTCAAGGATGATCTTGAACTTCTGACCTTCCTGACTCCAGTGCTGGAATTGCAGGCATGCAGGCATTCCACCTTATTTGGCAGATGTTAGGGCTCTAACCCAGGACTTCCTGCATATCAGACAAGGGCTCTACCACTGAGCCACATCGCCGTCCCATGCATCTCTCTTAAGACCTTTTGCAAGCTTGTGGTTTGTCCCAGAAAGTAATGCTATAGTTCTCAGATGTGTGGGCAGCAGAGTATGGCTCCCAGCACACCAGGTGCGCTGAACAACTAGCAGGACCGAGAGAAAAACAGGACCCCAAAGCTGCCGGACACCCGCTGAGGACAGCCATAAGGTACATACTCCTGATTGCTCATCTGCTGGTGCTCATTTCCACCGTCATTCCCGCAGTGACAAGTGGCCACAGGGCTGTTGCTGAGACCCATCCCTTTAGATGGTCCTCCAGTCCTAAGACTATCAGTGCAATGGTTCCTGGGGCCCCCGGTGAGAGCACTCCTAGTTCAGATCAGCCTTGGACAGGGGTCCTCAGCAAAGCTGCCTCTGTCTTCCCAGTCTGCGTGATGGGGCAGAACATACCTCCTCGAGGGGATGGGCAATTAATGAGCTGACATTTGAAAACTGCTTGGGAGATGAATTGCAAGTGCTAAGTGTAACTATTTCACGTGGAAGTCTGAAAACCTCACTGAAGCATCCTAATAAATAACTAAACACCAAGAGCGAGGGGGGAAATTTCGGTAGCCCAGAGAACATTTGTCTTAAATAGTTTTCTCTTGAGTGGAACGGAGGTGCCGGGAGAGTTCTAAAGGGCATTCATCAGTCGACACTGTTTGGCCCACAAAAGGAGCAAATATGGAGTCACAGAGGCATAATAAATGTTGGGGCATGCATTAGTTTTTCCTTAACTCCAAGCCCAATCTGAGAGGCTCCCAGTAGTGGCAGCAGCTGTTGCTGGCCCGATACCGCAACAACAGCATTGTGAGGCCCAGCGTGTGAGCCCCCTTCCCAAGAGTTTGCTGGCTTTCCTGGACTATTCCCACCCCTAAAGCCTGCTTCGTTCTTGAAAATGCTCCTCCACTCTGTTCTCCGTTCCCCCTGTCCCAGCACTTCCTTCTGCTACCATCAACTTTGTCGTTTCATCTAAACTTTTGTTTCTGTTTGCTCTTTCGGTCTTAGGCAAGGGAGGCAGCAATGGCACGTTCCTCATTCTTAAATTATCTCTGTCCCATGAGGCTTTCCTGTCCTCCTCAGTAGCAGTCCCCTGGGACTTTGACCCCTCATGTGGTTGGATTTTCCACAGAGCCCTGTAGACAGCTCTGGGAGGAGTTTGCACCTGGGGCTCCTGGAACCTTCCTTGTCATGGCAGGAGGTGGGTGTTGGGGGTGGTGGCCCCCATCCATGAGAACCTCTTCCATTTCTTCTTGCCCTAATAACTTAAAGGAAAGTATCTTGGTTTCCATGGTATGGCTCATAAATAGTGTTGTGTCCACCCTGTCCCTCTTAACAGTTTTTAAAGCCACATAAGTGCTGAAGGATGCTGGAACTGGCTGGGACAGATCCATGTATCCAATGAATGCCTTTAGAAACAGGTCTATGGAAACTGGGGTGATGGCTCATCAATAAAATACCTGCTGTGCAAGCAAGAAGAAGCTGAGTTCAAAGCGGGGGCATGGTGGCGCACACCTTTAATCCCAGAACTTGGGAGGCAGAGGCAGGTGGATCACTGTGAGTTCAAGGCCAGCCTGGTCTACAAAGTGAAGCTAGGACAGCCCAGGATACACAGAGAAACCCTGTCTTGAAAAACTTAAAAAAAATAATCTGAGTTCAGATGGCCCAGCATCCTTGTAAAGGGTGGCCATTGTGGCAACATCTGTGTAACTCTGGCGCTGGCATTCAGGGATTGCAGAGAAAGGCAGATCTCAGAGCTTGGTTGGCTCTGAGCTTGGCTGAATCGATGAACTCCTGGTTCAGTGAAAGACCTTGCCTCAAAACAAATGAGGTGGAGAGCCATGAAGGAAAAATCCCAGCCTTGGCCGCTGGCCTTCACACACATGTACCCAACACACTAACAGTCATAAACCCATGAACATACATACATACATACAAAAAGACAAACAAATACATGAAGGCTATGGCATAATCCACGTTGTTGGGACTCTGGCCCTCAGCATACTGCCCGGGATTCTGAGGAGGCATTACAGTCCCTCAGGTTACCTTTTCTTCTCCTCCACTGATCTCCCTCCAGGAGGTGGGATGGGTACCAGGCCCTGCAACCAGGGGGTGGGTGCTTCTGCACTAGAGCCCCATTTTTGTGTGGTGACCAGCACGTTGGAGTACTGGTCAGTCTTGAGCTCCTGGAGACTGTCACCATTCTGTCCAGGGAGAGACAGAGTTCTCTATGCTTTCTTATAGAGTCAGCTTCAGCACCAGAAGTGGCTCGGCCAACCTGGCACACAGATAGATTCTACAGGAGTCAGTGTTCCATCGGCCACTTGATCTTAAATTACCAGTGATTGGAGGATGGGAGCCTACTAAACCTCAGTGGCTCAAAGGAACCTGATCCCAGACCTGTGACACAAACCTTCTTCCCTCACCTGTGATGATCAAGGGACAATCTCTTGACTGCCACGTGGCTCCGGAGGCCGGCAGAGCACCTTGGCCCTGTAGTTCCTCCCCTTTCTTACCTAATCTTCAGCTCTGTAGCTAAGGGGGAAAAATTGATATAAGCAATGGCGCAACAATTTAATTAAAACCAGATATGTAGATGGATTTGCCAGAAGTCCTTAGGCGGCATCGCCACCCCGAAGAGGCAACCATGAGCGGAAGAGACTGTGGTCCTCTTTAATTTGTTTAAAGTTCCCTTGTCCCATAGGTTTGATGCAGTGAGCGTTTCCTGGCTTGCAGGAAGCATGTATGTGTCTCTGTTGATTTCTGTGGAAGAGAAGTAAATGTATAGGGATGGACTTCCGGCCCCTGTGATCTTTCACAGGCCATTTAAAGAAACAGCAGCTGACAGTTCCCCCGCAGTTACAAGATTTTTCTGCTTCAGAAAGCAAAATACCACACAGGTTGTACAGCATCCGTACATGACTTGAAGGATCGGGGTGAGGCAGGTAACGTGGTTGACAGAGGACTGAGAACTTCATCGGGTTCCAAAGTTACCAGGGGGGCAGCGGGGGTGGGGGCGGCAGGGGTGGGGGCAAGCCAGTAGGCCTCACACAGGTGTGCTGGGTGGCCTGTCATCCTTGTTTGATTTCCTTCTTCCCTGGTCCCAATTTGAGTCGCTGAAATATGTTAGATTGCTCTGCGTTATTTCATTTGCCTGCTTTGTAATTCCTTCTTACTGAAAAACAGATGAAAAAACACAGCACTAAAGCAAATTGACAGCTCCTGAAATGAGAGCGTTCTTTATCCGTGGAGTGTTGATGTAGAAATAAATGAGAGGAAAATCTGCCTGTTGGGTCCTGAAGCGGCTTGAGTTGGGACCTGGTTGTTGCGTTTTGGGGTTGGATGCTGGGTACGGGCCTCACCCTTTTTCCCTTTAGGGAATTGTGTGGCTTGGGAAGGGGGAAAATACTTATGCTGACAATACCCACTTAATAAGACCCCCGAGTCAGAGTTTGGACCTAATGAGGAGTCTAGAACTTTCTGCCATAAGGGATCCACAGAAGGAAATGTGAGGTCCTTAAGTTGACTTCATCACTTCAAAAGAAACTTGCTGGGCACCTTGGGCACCTCACCCTAAATCCACAGGGGCCACTTAAAAGGTCACAGGTGTATACATAGTTTAAGCCAGGTAACCCAACTCCATGCCACCAAAAGCCTCCATTCTGACTAGTATTGATAATCTTCTATGCAAGTTCAATTTATTTGGTAGATAAGATACCACAATATGTACACACACACACACACACACACACACACACACACAATTTTACAAAGTGCTCTTGTGTGCCCTTCACCCATCTTCCCACAACCTTGTCTCAAGAAACAAAAAGAAAGAAAAGAAAAATACTTATGTGGTTATTCTAATGGCCATCATACCCAACACTACCCTGCTGAGTCCATGAAAAAACCACCTTGTTTGTTAATACACACCCTCTCCCATCCCCACCCCTACTAACCTAGATCTGAGCTCATCTCCATTACATTAACTTTGTCATTCCGAGTGTTATAGAAATAGAATCATACAACCTTTGATCCTCTTTTTTTTTTTCCCCCCTCACCAGCATAATATGCTAGTTATGTATTGTGGCCGATGTGTTTCTTCTCATATTGAGGGACATCCCATTCCCCCTGCGCTTCTAAACTACAGTGTATTTACATCCGTACAGCATACGTAGTCCATAAAGCCAGGCAAGCTTCTGTAGTTAAACTTCACTCATCCATACTGATTTCACTAGATCAGACTGTGTGGTAATCAATACAAAGTCTGTTAGCCCAGGACACATCCCGAACCTAACAGGTATTTGTGAGCATCCGTGTGCAATGGTACTGGGACTTAATGGTAATAACAGACCACTGGCCAAATGCTCTCCTGGATACTACGTCAATAATTTCTACTTCTCAGGGCCGAGGAGAAGATAAGCAATGATTGTTGTTCTCTTCTCTCCCTGCAGAGCCTTCCCAAGGATGTGTAGGTGTGAGGGGGGGTGTTCTCTCTCTGCAGAGCCTTCCCAAGGATGGGTAGGTGGCGGGGGGTTCTCTCCCTGCAGAGCCTTCCCAAGGATGTGTAGGTGTGGGGGGGTGTTCTTTTCCTGCAGAGCCTTCCCAAGGATGTGTAGGTGTGGGGGGGTGTTCTCTCCATGCAGAGCCTTCCCAAGGATGGGTAGGTGTTGGGGGATTCTCTCCCTGCAGAGCCTTCCCAAGGATGCGTAGGTGAGGGGGGGTGTTCTCTCCCTGCAGAGCCTTCCCAAGGATGTGTAGGTGTGCGGGGGGGGGGGGGGGAGTAGTATTTGTACCCAGGACTTGTAAGGCCACCTCAGGTTCCTTTTACTCTGTTACTAAGTATAGCCACAAAATCACTAAGTGCTGGTTTGTTCCCCTGGGAAGTGGGGGCTGGACTCCTGTCTTCGTGCTCCTGTCTGCCTTAGAGAACTTATGATAGTCTCTGAACAGGAAGTCACTTTACCAAGCAACTGAGCCCTTTAGCCTCGGCTACCTTTCAACTTTGTTCTCAGCAGCGTTGTGTTAGCCATTATTTAAAGATGTTCGGGGAACTTTAAAGCAGCCATGTAGAATGTCTTTAAAAATAGTCTTTAAGCCCAGCTTTAAGCCCAGCACTCGGGAGGCAGGGACTGGTGGATCTCTGAGTTTGAGATCAGCCTGGTCTACAGAGTGAGTTCGAGAGCAGCCAGGGGTACACAGAGAAACCTTGTCTCAAAAAATGAAATAAAATAAAAAGTCACTCAGCACTTCCTTCAATTGGCTCATTTTGAACAAGGTTTGGGGTCAGCATTATAACTGAAAAAAATCCATGGGGTCTTTGACCCAGGACTCTAAGGTAACTTTGAGATGACTTTGGGGCCAGGTGCCAGGGAGATTGGCTGTTAGGTGGCCCAAGGGACAGGAATCTGGAGTCTCTTCCATCAAGACCTAGGGAGGATTTGGGGATGAGAGGCCCTTGGAGCACTCACTGCAGTACCCGGTGCCACACACAGTTCACAGAATTCTGCCTCCTGCCAAAATGGGCCTGTGGAGCAGAGCGAGTTTCTATTTCTGGCATCCAAGTGCTTCCACTGCTGAGGTCAGACCCTGCAGCTTATCCCAGGGGACATGGGGGAGAGGCACTCCTGAAAGATGCAGACGCTCCAGGAGAAGGGGTCAGTGCAGTGGGAGTGGAGCTGTGGCTCCTGGGTCACCTCTGATGTGACTCCTAAGCCCCCCAGTTCTGAAGTGATACAGCTTCCGCCCAAGATCTGACCAAATCTATCAGAAGAGCAAAGCTGAGGTAGAGTGCCAGGTTTGACTCAGAGTCTGTGACAGTTCTCTCTTTTGCCCCATAGTTTTACTGAAGAATTCTGGCCACCTTGGCTAAGCTGTCACCTCCCTGTTTCCTCATCTGCCCACTCCTGTCTGTTAAAGAGCAGAGTAGAGCGAGGCCTGTGCACACAGAAGCCCCTTGCCAGCGATGCAGACAGGCCCCAGTCCCTCCCTCTTCTGCGGGCAGAAAGAAGTGGCCCATGGCCCGAGGGATTGGAACTGGCAATTGGAACCTGAGTTTCTCAAGCCTGCAAAATGCCGCTCCTCCCCTCCCCCAGCCCCCTTCCCCTTCCCGGAGCGGATAGCTGCAGCCACGCTTGTCACAGTCCGAGATTGCATTGGCCACAGGAGATGTGGATGATTTTTCCATTTGGTCCTGATGTTTATTTCATGCCCATCAATATCAGCCCATATTAGGACAGATGAGGTTCTTATTTACAGGCTGTGTGTGTTTTCACACTTGGTAATTATAAGCCCTTCCCCTGTTCGGTCAGAGTCGTGCAGATCCATTTTGGCAATTAGCAGTTTAGTATTTGTTTAATGGGAATGCAAGAGACTGTTACGGCACATCAACGCTCCCCTAATGACGGGCCTCTCTCCTCTGGAGCTGGCAGGTTTGGGCCTTTTTCACGGTAGGTGAGGCCTGATGGGAAAGGTTGGAGACAGGCAGAAAGGCACATTCTGTAGCCTGCTCGCCACTCCCCCCCCCCCCCCCCGAGCCCACTTGCATGCATGCATGCACGCACGCACGCACACACACACTCAGCAACCAGCCCTGAAAACGGATACTGGATTACCAGAGCACAGCCGCTGCCACTCGAAGGAACGTCACACGAGAGGCCGTTAGGCCAGATGCCATTTCCATGTGACAGCTGTCAGCCTGCTGGATCCAACTGCTTCTCCTCCAACAGCTCACGCCCAGCCTCTCTCCCACCACTTTCTCTCTATGCTCTGAAGCAGGTCACCCCAGAGAGTGCCTCCTGTCGTCTCCCTGGGCAGTGCTGGGGACCAGATCTTTGTCTGCACAGCTGACAGGGAGCCCTAACCCCAACCGTACGTAGCCTCAGAGGGCCAAATCTTGACTATCCCTGCTCTTTCAAGATGTATCCTCCTGTGCCTGCTCCCCCAAGGGCACGCTGATCCTGTTGTTAGTGGGTGTTCTTTGGTGTGACCCACTTTTCAGTGGGAACATATGTGTATTCAAGAGAATTGCTGGGGAGGGCAGTGAATTGGGCCAGCTTCACTTGGGATGAGTAGCCACCACGCAGCCCTTCCTGCCGCTAGGATGAGGGCGTGGTACATATTCTTAGTGCTCACTGTCCCCTGTAGACTCTCATAGGCTAAGCCCTGGACTGACTTGCAGGACTCCTGCCCAGTTCCAGCTCCTGCAGTGTGACCATAGAGGAGCCTAGTGATCAGCTTTTAGAATCTGCCTGTCTCGGTCACTGTGAGTTTGAGGACAGCCTGGTCTACAAAGCGAGTGTTTCAAAACAAAACAAAAACAAGTAGACTCTGCATTCGGACCAGCTGAGCAGGAGGCCTTGCCTATAGGAAGGCGCCCACACCCTTTAGCCCCACGCCCCTCCCAGAGTAGAGCCCCCATTCGTTACATTTGTAACTCCTAGCTCATGAACTTTGGAGTTTGGTTTTACTTGAGCAAAATGGGAAAGTGGAATGGTCCCACAAGGGTTAAAAACAGAACATTAAGAAAAAAATAGCACCGATAGAACACAGTCCTGCTTGGGAGGGTAGAATACTGTAGCTCAAAGTCTCAAGAGCCTTTAATGAAGAATTCAGGAAAAACAGTCAATACTTGGGCACCAAATGTTATGTTACATGTATTTTACCACATTTCAGAAAAAGGATGTAGAAGAAACCAAGCAGCCTCCCCTGCCCCACCCCCACCCCACTGGAAGTATGAATGTGAGTGAATGAAAATAAACAAGTTCTGAGGCTGATGTAAGCTAGAGCAGTGGCCATCTGCACAGACATGAGCAGTGACTGACAGCAATGGCTAGACCAGAAGCCCCGAGGGCACCTCCATTGCTGGCACCTTCCCGGGGTGAACGCACAAAGAAGTGGCTGAGTGTTCTGGACTGTAGCTGCGGGGGCAGGAAATGAGACGAGGCAGAGACTCAACCACCTTGGACCAGCCTCTGAGTCAGGCGCCCTTGCCGGCCCTGTCAGCAGTGGAGAAAGCCGGGACCTAGAGAATTGATGATAACCTCTTCACATGCTGATTTGCAGACCAAGGCTATAATGATAACTCTGTGGAAATATCAAGCCGAGAAAGCAGTGGTTTCGTGAGGTTGTCTTTAAAAGTTCTGGGTCGGGGGCTAGGGATTTAAGTCACTTGAGGCAGGCGGATCTCTGTGAGTTTGAGGCCAGCCTGGTCTACAAAGTGAGTCCTGGACAACCAGGGCTATGCAGAGAAACTCTGTCTTGAAAAACAAAAACAAAAACAAAAACAAGAATGCTTGCCTTGTATGCAGTAGCACCTAATAAACAGGAATAGTGTCAAGGCCTATAATTCCAGCACTTACGAGGTAAAAGGGACAGGAGCTCATAGTCATCCTCGGCCTCGTAAGCATTCCAGACCCATCTACGTTCATGTGAGACCCTGTCTCAAAAACAGAGTTCTTGGTTCAGTTGTTGGTCCTTCTGGCTACTTCAGAACAGAATCCTGGTTTTCTTAGACTAAGATCATGATTTAAAAAAACAAAACAAAAACAAAAAAAAAACAACAACAAAACAGGGTGAATGCTTGTCCCTACATCCAGCATCTCACCTCCCCAAGGCCCACTGATATCAGCAAGCTTATTTTTCACAGGCCTGCTGTAAGGACCCTCCCACTACGGTTGACCATTTAGAACAGTGGTTCTCTGTCTTGGAAGAACACAGATCGCTAAGGAACTTAAGAGGCCTTCTGCAAGGTCTCCTCCAGAGTGAGGGGGTGGCCTAGGGGATCTTAACAGGCTGGGGGGTGGGGGTGGCCTAGGTGTTTCAGTAGTCTTTCGGGTGCTACTGAGAGTTGTCAAGGCTGAAACCACTGATGCAAATTGCCCCATGAATTCAATGGGGTTTTCCAGGCTACTCCTCTTCAGTCTCAGAAGACGACATAGTTGCCTTAGGATTGTGGCAGGAGCCACTTTAGTCTAGACACAGCAGTGGGAGTAGCAACAACACACCCACGCATGATGCAGCCCAGGTTCCGGCACCATGTCCTAGGTGGTCCCGCCACATCCAACAGCCTCCATGCCTTGAGTTTATAAAGCACAATAAGGCCTCTCAGCCGTATGCAGCATCTCGTCACTACTCCTGCATTTGTGGGTGTTGGTTTCCACGAGCTCTTGAAGCATCTGTGTGGGAGCAGGAAGAGAAATCTAGAGGCATTTGTTCTGGGGAAAGAGTGGAGGTCTCTCCTCTTCCCTCTTGTTCCTCTTGGATCCGGCCAGATGATTTAAGGATCGTTGTGGTTTCCTGCTTTGTTCTCAGTAGGTATGATGTGTGGGTGGGTGTGCCGGCATCCCAAGGGGAGTAGGAAGCTTCTCAGGGTGTGCGTTGGCCACAGCAAAGCTTGGAACAGCCTCACAGAACAGTGTTCAAAGGGAGACAGTTTCCAGTGGGGAATTTGATGCTCCCAGATGTTGTAGTCCCTGTCCTGTTCCCCCTCTCTCCCAGCATCCCAGCATGCTTTGTGGCCCGTTCTCTGCATCCTCTGCAGAATCCTTACCCTTGCATCTTAGAGGCCATCTCACACAACTCCCTTGGTCCTCAGATGCCTTGAACTCCCTGAGACGCTGTGAAGCTGGCATGAGAACCCGGGCCCTCCCTGGGCTCTGCGCAGCACTGCCTGTCTTGATCACCTGCTCCTGGGCCTGCTGAGTCAATAGTAGCAATTCTTTTCATTTTAGCCATCTCCTGGGAACAAGCTTTCTGTGTCCTCAAACTGGGTTGCCTTCTCTCACCTGCTCTGTATCCGGGGAAGCTATTCTACAAAGTTCTGGCAGTGCAGCGGTCCAGGGGACTGAGGTCAGCTAATTGGACAAAGAAAACTTGTGACTTCCCCTTGCATGGACATTTCTGCATTGCTTGTTTGGCCAACATGAGCTGGGACAAGTAATGTCTAAACTTTGGGTACAATCAACACTGTCTGACCATTTCAGAATCGCCCAGAAAAACTGTCTGGCTCATATTAATAAATCTTTGAGGCATTTTAAAGAGAGTTCATTAAGGAAGTCAGGAATAGAGAGACGGCCCCCACCGACTTGGAGTGGTAATTATGGCTGAGTCTTCACAGTGCTCATTTGGTGAAAAACATGTTGCCATCTTCTCTTGGCCTTTCTAGGACCTAGGTCTTCACTCTCGCTGCTGGGACAAAACTTAGAAGCAGAGGTCCTACCTGTGTCTACCTGGAAGGTTCCGTTTGCATTGTGGAACCGGGTAGTGTAATACTTGACCCTCTCTGCATTTTCCCTTCTTCTGCCTTTTTTCTTGCCTTTGCTTGCTCTTCGGTGTTATTTAAAACTGCATCTTCTAACTGCAAGGCGTCCTTTTCCAGTTATTTATGTACTCATTTTAGGGACAGGGTTTGTGCGTGCATTATCTCTTGCTGCAGCAATGCTGGGTAACAAACCCAGAACCCGGTTTCAGGCAGTAGCTGCTGTCTAGAGTCCATTGAGAGCAGTTTACTGATCTTACTGGTCTCAACTGGGTCTCAGCTGTGGAAAGTGGGGAAAGCTGTCCCGCACCATGTGTCCCTCATCCTTCAGCGGGCCAGCCCCGACATGCCCCTGTCATGGTGATGGCCACGCTCCAAGAGAGAACAAGTGAAAGCATGCTGAGTTGCCTCAGATCGGACTCTAAGCAGACAAACCCTTCTCTCCAGCTCATTTTATTGGCCATATCCAATTCAAAGGGATGGAGAAATAGACTTTCTTTGGGGAGAGAAACTACAAAGTTACCGGCTGTTAGGCCATTACAGTGACCTGTCCAACAAGAGCTGTGGGACTGGCCTCATATTTGTATTTAGGCTAATGCCTTGTAAGTAGGACGTGTCTGATGCATGCAGGATATGTAGAAGCAAATGATGTTGCCACTTAGCTAGATTTTTAAGTCAAGGCTGGGTTGACTGCCAGTCTTGGGTTGTGTGACACAAGGAAAGTTTGCATCGTGCAGGCAGACACTAGATTTGTACTGTATTGGTGCAGGGGCAGATTGATTGACATTAGGAAGCCCTTCTCCTTGCCATCTTTTTTACTATTGGTTCCACTATCCACCCTTCAGGATGGTAGGTGATCAGTGGCCAAGAGAAGAGGCGCAGGTAGAGGAGAGTCTGCTGCTGCTCTCAGCAGGTCCTCTAGGGGGTTGGGATCCTATGTGTTGGATATGAATATTCTTTAGTGGAGAAAGCAACCTCCGGCTGATGTCTTTCTTTCACCTCTTTGTTCTGGGCCCTCACTGTTCCTTGTAGGGCAGGGAAAGAGGCCACAGGCCAGTAGGAGTACCTAAAGGAGCCGAGACTTAAATGCTGGGGTGTCCCAAAAGGTCAGTGGGCCAACCGTGTCCGGGCAAATCTGATAAGTGTAATGGTCCCAGAGACCGGCAGTGCCACTCCCCTTCCGTTGGTATGTGTACCTTGGAGATTTACTAGAACCTTCCACAGCCAGAAACAAACATGCTAGATGTTCCAGGCTCAAGTCAGAGAGTGTCCTCTCACCAACTCATCTAAAAGTTCCATGACCTTGCTTTTCTGTTTCTAAAGATAGGCCACTCGGGAAGGCAGGGTTCCGTGTGAACCTGCCTTGGGTCATTACTAGAGACTTCTAATGGTTGGAATAAACTTCTCTCTAGAATAGACCAGACTTGTGCCAAGGCTCATGCATGGAACAAAGCCACCTAAGGCCGAGACACCCTCTCTTCTCCCCACTCCCCATTGGGGGATTCAAAAGACTAATTAGGCCTGCAGTTGCCACCTCTGTCTTGTACAAGGAAATCTGTGTGGTAACGTGCAAGGACATTGCCCACACAAAGTGTTGATTATAAGGTCCAGGGCCATGTCCCTCAGAGAGTATTTTACAGAGTTAGTGGTGTTTTCCTCCTGAGGTCATCAAAACAGAAGCTTATAGTTCCCCCAGCCCTGTAGTCCTGGAGGCCTATGACTGCACAGCCAATACCAGTTTCAGGTGTGTGCCTATGTACAGGTCTCCTGTTGAGACAGACAGGCTGAGGTGGCTACCAGTTAGCAGGCTGCGGCTCTGACACCAGTCACCTCAACTGTGCCCCTAATTTCTACTTGGCGGAGACTCGCACAAGCTGCTTCTGTTTGATTCTCCAAGAACCGTGAGAAACAGGCGCCCGTATGTGAGGCCACGGTTTTCATTCTATTCAGTCTTTGTGTATTCAAATTCTCCTGGTTTCGGCTCTTGCTGTTCTGCCAGATTTCCATCGCATTGATGGCTTCTCTGAATTAATAAGTCTTTTGCAGCCACTGAAAAGTTCCACCCCACCCCCTACCCCTCAGGACTGGGACTTACCCATATCGATCCCCCTCCCACCCCCACTTTTTCTTTCTCTCCAGCTACTTCTTAGATGTTGTGTTTTGTAAAGTGGTAATAGAATTTTTTTTCTTGCACCCTGACACTCTATCTATTCAGGAGGTCTTGAAAAGTCCTGTTATACGGCTGGACTGCAGGGCAAGGAGCCTTGTTCTCTACAACAGAGCTTGCCCCCTAAAACATACACACGGATCCTCCCCCGTGCTCCCCAGGGTAAAGGGAATGTGGAGGCTACAGAAGCAAGCAGGCAAACTTAGCCAGGAGAAGCGGGGAGCCAATTACACACTGCTGAAAGACAGTTTTAGGGAAAAAAAATTTTTTTTTTAATTCAAAATATTTATTTCCTACGGGGATCTGAATTTCAGTACCAAAACATGGCCAACACAGAAGGGAGGCTGTTTTCTTCACTGTTAGGCATTTTCAGTTCAAAATCAGGATTTGGCAAACATCTCAGAAAACGTGGAGATGGGTGCACAGAAACAGATGTCGCATTTACCTGCACCCTCAGCAGGCCTTACCCCCAACCTACACCCGCACCCCAGGCATCTGAATTCTTCTGGCATCCCAAAGTCTGAGTCTGAGATGCCATATGCTTGAGTGTGACTGCTCTGTGTACAAACACACCAGTTGATCTTATGGCGGTTTGCTTGGGTGGTGTATGCAAGGCGTATGGCCTCAGCAGGTGCTGAGGGGCTCCTGAAGCCCGCCAAGGCATGGGGAGGGAGCAGGAGCAGCCCTGGGAAGGAGGCCCTGTTCAAGTAATCTCAAACTAGCTTTACCTTTCTTGCCAGATGGTGCCTTGGAGAAAAGGGGGGCTCCCTGTAAGGCTACCCCCTACACACACACACACACAGAGAGCGCAAATGACTGCAGGAGTAGGGGCACCAGAAGGGGAAGGCCCCAGGAGCCTGTTTGTTCAGCCTGGGTTGCTTAGCAACAAAGGGGCCCTGCCTCTTTAAGTGAGGCAGATCTCTTCCAGATTGGCTTGCCTACCTCTTCCATTCTTGCCTGGACTTTTGCTCTCCCCACTATTGTGTGATAGGATCTGGAAAAGTAGGTTCTGTTTGTCCAGAGGCACCATTTTAAACCTCACTTCACTGTTGCTCCAGGAGGGGTGAGAAATGACTGGGCTGCAACTCCTCCTGAGGTGGCTTAGCTGGCCACCCTCCTCCTCCAAGGCTCACAGGGGAGCCTGTGAGTATAAGTGAGTGCTGAGATCTCTGCAGCCTCTAACCACTGAGTCCTCCTGCTAACAGTTTATGCAGCCACAAGGGCTAGGTTGTATTTCTGTCAGTAGTGTCAAGTGCAAAACGCATGGAAAGAACAGCCGGCTCACCCTGGCAAAACAAGTTTTCTCTGGGGTAAAGGTGTGTCAGATCTACTGATGAGAGAGAGAGAGAAGTGGGTTCTTTTCTTCTTGAAGGAGTCCTGGCATCAGCGCTCTGGTGTGCTAGGGCTGCGGGACCAAAGCATGACATGCTGCAGGGTTTCACCAACCAAAATAGAGTTTTCTTAAGTCTGTTTACCTGGAAGCCAGAAGGCCACGACTGAGCTATGGCAGGGTTGGTTCCCTCTGAGGCCTCCTTGGCCTGTGGCTCCTCAGCCCTGTGTGTGTCTTTGGCCTCAGGTCATCTGAGAACATCATTCATAGTATAGGTTCAAGCCCCACCCTACTGATCTTAATTTGATGCTGCTTGAAAGACCCAGTTTGGGTGGAGAGATGGCTTAGCCATTAAGAGCACTTCCTGCTTTCACAGAGGACCCAAATTGGGGTTCGGGGTTCCAAGCACCCACATCAGGGAACTCAAAACCACCTCTAACTCCAGTTTCCAATGATCCAACGTCCTCTTTTGGTTTCCACAGCCACCCACACACATGTTGCCCATATACACAGAGATGAATTTTTATTTAGGTGCCCACAGAGGACACACACACACACACACACACACACACACACACACACACACACACACACACCATACACACACTAAAGGAAACTACACATGTGTTAACTAAGGTTATGCCAAGTAAAGGGGTCCCCCCCCGCTTTTTTAAGCAAATATGCTCTATTTGAGCAACTATTACTTTAGTACTAAAAACCGCCTCCCTCACCCCCACACAGCCTGTGTTTGTGATGTTCTGTGTCTTTCATGAAGAACCCTGAAGCAGCTTTTATTTTGTGTTTGCTTTCAGGTGGAAGACGCGATGCTGATGTTTGACAAGACCACCAACAGGCACAGAGGTAAGACGCCCCGGTGTAAGGAAGCCGCCCCTTCGTCCTCTCCTGGCCCTCAGCACTTTTCACCTCCCATCCCATTGGCAAAAGGTACAAGGAAGATGCAGAGTCCAGCAAGTAGACATGACTACATTAATAACAGGGCCACCGTAACACAGCAGATCCCGATACCAGCCAGTGAAAACCTTCGCGGCTAGGGAGCTCCTGCTGAATTGAGCAGCCGCGTCCGTCATATGCAGGCAACTCACCTTTTTCATCCCGGTTCTCTAAGCCCCTTGCTGGCCTCAGCACTCAGTGAGCCTAGTGAAATTATTCACAGTAATTATTCAGTCGGACTCTCCATTGGCATCAAAGGAGGTGGCTCAGAAAGCAGCCAGCCAGCCTCCAGAGTGAGCTACGGGAGGTGGAAAAAGCTTGCTTGATTCTCTCCCCCAGATCGCTGCAATTGCAGATTTGGAAATGTCCCGGGAGCCTCACAGTGCTTAGGGGACATCTGTGCTTACTCGTTCCTCCTGGCCTAACCATGTTACAGCAAATGGGTCTCGCTCAATCTGGGGTCCACCAACCTTTGAAATGATTTGCGCAATGTCTGAGCTTTGCTTGGGAGTGGATCTCTAATGTCGAGCAGATTTGTCAAAGAGAACGCTAGGCCTCCTCCTTCAGGTGAAAGTCAAGTAAAGCTATGACTTCGCATTCAACGGGTTCCCGTTAAGGGGGGTGTTAGTGAGCACTGCTTCTGAAGAGGGGTAGCAGGAAAGGGTGTGGGATGTTCTCCAGGGAAGGCGCCCCCGACTGAACCCAGAGAGCTGTTTCCTGCCACATCTATTGCTTTTGGATGTTTCTCCTGTTGTTTACATTCCTGCTGTCACCTGTGATTAGAGGCGCTTCCCAGCTCTGGCTGACTAGACCTCTCTCCTGTCTGGGGAAGTAGCGAGTGAAAGAGAAGAAGGAATGAAAGGGGGTGCTGCGGAGCACCCCGCACATCCTGCCCTATTATGCCTGGTAACCCAGCTTTCAGCAGTGTTCTCAAGATGGACTAGGGCAGGGTAGAGGATGAGGAGAGGAGGCAGGAAAGGAAAACAAAAATATGTAAGTGCTCTCCCCTTCCTCATTACCCTGGTGACAAAGCTGGAGAGGTAGGTGTGGGCAGGAAGGTGTGCCCATGATGTACAATTTGTGGTTGTTTTTCTGTCATTGTCGATATTGTCTTTGCGGCGTTGCAGATGCCTGAGTACCACACTCAGTGTGGTTTCAGTGCCTTGTAGTCTCCTCTACCCAGACTGCTGAGGTAGAAGAGTCAGCCTAGGCAACATAGAGTGATTCTGTCTGCAAAAAGTAAATGGAGAGGGGCTGGTTAAGAGTGGTTAAGAGAGCCTGCTGCTGGGTGCGAGGCCCACAGTTCGGTTCCCAGCACTCACTTTTCAGGTCCCTCACAACCATCTGTAACTCCAGGTAGAAGAGATCGAAGGCTTCGAGACTCTGTGGGCATTTGTATGCATGTGCACACACAAACACACAAACATATACATAAATTTTTAAAATGTGGCACCAAAGCACAATTTCCTTGTGTCTCTCATAATTTGACCTCCATAGCCATCTGGGAGTCACAGAGCTGCTGTGACTTTGGGAGAAATTATGGCACATTTTTATGCCTCCTCTTATTTGTTCATTTGTAAAGCAAAAGCAGTAATAGTAGCATCTTAGGGTTTTTAGTGCTGTGATAAAACACCATGTCTGAGAGTAACTTGGAGAAGAAAGGGTTTATTTAAACTTACACTTTCCAATCCGTCAATCATCAAAGGAAGTCGAGGCAGGAACTGAAGCAGAGGCTGATCACTGGCTGCTTTTTCATGGCTTGTGTAGACTGCTTTCTTTTCTTTTTTAAAATAATTTATTCAGATTACATCCCGATTGTTATCCCTTCACTTGTATCTTCCCGTTCCCCCACCCGCTTTCACCCTATTCCCCTCTGCTAGACCTGTGACAGAAGGGGACCTCATCCCCAGCACATGATCATAGCCTATCAGGTCTCATCCAGAGAGCCTGCTTCCCCTTCCTCTCCCGCCTGCCCAGTGGTGGCATTTGCCTGGCACCTTCCGCTTCAGTCGCTAATCAAGAAAATGCCCTCACAGACTTGCCTACCGGTGATCTCATGGAGGCATTTTTCTAACTGAGATTCCTCTTAGATGATTGTAACTTGTGTCAAGTTGACAAAAAAACAAAAAACAAAAAAAAACAAACCCACCCAGGACAAGTAGTCACTTTAACAGTGCCATTTGGCAAGTGTAGGACCAAGAATAAGTGTGCATAAATGTTAGCTCTCATGATTATTACCCTTACCAGTTTGTGGTTGAGTTACTGAGGCTCAAGAGAGGTAACCGAGGCTCTAAGTCCCCACGAGGCTTCTAGCCCGAGGCTACTGATTTCAGACTCTTTTTTTTTTTTTTTTTCATGTGTGCCCAGATGGGAACAGGTTTTTCTGGGTAAGTGATTCTGATCTAAACAAGGCTCCTAGCAGTCAGTGCCAAACTCAGAGTCTCAGGAGGTGGCTGAGCTATGTCATGGTGACTGTGTCCTTTTCTTACTTATGTCAGAGTTTGGGATCAAATCCATGGCCTGGAGCACAGAGCTACTTTCCTGCTCTCTCTCTCTCTCTCTCTCTCTCTCTCTCTCTCTCTCTCTCTCTCTCTCTCTGTGTGTGTGTGTGTGTGTGTGTGTGTGTGTGTGTGTGTGTGTGTGTGTGTGTAGTTACTGTAGGTGGGATTTCTGGGAAGCAACTCTGCTAGGGGTAGCTACAGGAGGCTTATTAGGAAGAGTCCTTGGCTGAACCTGGCTAGAGAGAGAATCTGATCTCTAACGACACCAGAAATGAGGAGGTCCATAGTGGCCCCAGGTAGGATGAGGAGGTCCTCTGTGTACCCACAAAAGCTGTCTATGGATATGTTCCATCGAGGAAGCTGGTGTGACCTGGTCCTCCTGCTGAGGAAATTTGAGAGGTGCACACTGTAAGACACACCTTGGGGGTATTCCCAGCAACCAGGGAGGCAGGGTATAGAGAGTGTCCTTATTTCTGAAGGGGGACACGGGTGGGGCGTCCTCTCTTGGCACCCACCCTGACTATCTAAACAGGCTGTGTTCACCATCTCAATAGAAGCAGCCAATAATCTGCAAGCATTGGCACCAGCACAGGCAAATAGCCCTAGGTGAACTGGCTGCCCAGGAACGCACTCAGGCAGGAGCAGAACTGAGACATCAGCTCAGCCTGTGTGACCTGCAGCCCAGGCTCACAGCCACTCTGCAGGCCTGGTACCAGGCACTTCTGCAAACGTGCGACTCAGTGAGGGCCTCGACTGCCTCCTCATATTTTGATCTCTCTACACCACCCCTTCTTGTTGTCCGTGCTGTGCCTCATTTTCAGATGGAGAAACTAAGTCACAGGCAGTTTCGGGGAGCTACTGGTAGAAGCCCCGAGCTGTCCTTGTTCCTGCCTGTCACTTTATCCCATGGTCTTCTGTGAGATTGTACGTGTCCCCGGGGAGGGAGAGGACGGTGCCTTTCCAATTTTCTCAGAGTCATTTCATTTGCTCTCTAAAGCTTGTTAGAGGTAGCCTGGAAAATACTGGGCAGATCATCAAAGAGTTTAATCATCTTGGGGGCGAAGTTTGTTGCTTTATCCTTGCAAATGGCAGATAAGATCTTGAACTTAGCATTAGGTATTGATCCCAGGGTGGGGCTGGAGCCAGCACCTGAGGGAGAAGCAGGGAACCAGGCAGCAAATTGTCCTTCCAATTTACTCTTTTGCTGGTGAAAGGGAGCGCTCTCTTTCTGCTGCCTCCACACCTCATCCCTCTAGAGGGTGTGGGAGGTAGGCACGAGGGCCGCTGAAGTCCGTTCTGTCTGCCCTCGCCTCTTCCCAAGGGAACGGAAGCCCCAGCATGAGGGTCATCCAAAGGAAACCTTAGCCAACCCTTCCTGTGACCTCAGACCCTGGGCTCCTGGACTCTGAACTCCTGGGACACTCCAGGGGAAGAGCTGGGCAGTTGGGGTCACTTGTGGGGAAATGAATGGGGTTTCTCTGAAGCCAGGAAAGATTGGCTAGAGAGGGAAGAGTTTCTGGCCTCGGTGATGCCTGTGGTTGCCATTACCCAGCAGGCCTGTTTGCTATGGAACATTGCCAGAGGCAGAGGAACAGAATATACTGAGAGCAAACGAGAGATTAGACTGATGGATGGCTTTCCCCAAACAGCCGGCAGTCACTTTGGAGAGAAACAACAGCTCCAAACAGTCATTGGCCCACCCAAAAGGGCCCTTCCTTGGCACCAGCCACTATCAGGTCCTTTCCCTGGGCAACGTACCTTATCACAACTGTAGAGGTCCAGGGTGGGCAGATCTAGCCAGAGGCAACAGCTTCCAACAGGTCAAGGCCGATGGGCCCCGACCTTGGCTCTTCTCTCAAAGCTTGCTCAGTCTCCATCCCCAAAAGCAGTTGGCCTGAGCTTAAGGTCTCCATAATTTGTGTAAGCAGTTTATTTATTAAAATGATGCCAGTAAAATGTAACTGAAGCTATGATTGAAGATAATGCTTTTCTGAGGAGAGAGAGAAAAGAAGAAGAAGAAGAAGAAGAAGAAGAAGAAGAAGAAGAAGAAGAAGAAGAAGAAGAAGAAGAAGAAGCAGCAGCAGCAATCCTTAATGTCTTGAGTACCTGCCAGATACTCACTTTTGAAATAGGCCTCAAGCCCAGAGTGACTCTTTTATATGCGCCATATAAAGATGATTAAGAATGGTACTGTAATTATTTGTTTATTGATGCCTATTTGTCAAAAAAACCAGAGGCATGTAAAAAGAGCTTCACAGAGACATAAATTATATTAATCTTTATTTTTCTGGCCTTTAGTAGTGAACCCCAGCACTCAGGATGCTGAGACAGGAGTATTACGTGTCCAAAGCTGGCCTGGGCTGCATACATAAACCCACACTGTGAAATAGTAAAAATAGGAGCATCGCTTCGTTAGCATGTGATGCCAAACAAAATGACAATATGAGATTCTAGGAGTGACTTTATTTACCTGGTGGGAAGGCAACATGGAGCTTCACAAGCTCTAAGTATGACCTGGTCTTTAAGGTGTTTGGCAGAGGCCAATCCAGGAGAAGGGCTGTTGGATGGGGCTGAAAACATGATAAGACTGAGTAATATCTCACCTGGCTGTGGCGTTTATTATAACATGACAGGGCGTTTTGCTAGTGCCCACCTGTGAGGCCTAGAGCAAGACCTGCCTGTTGGCCCTGCTAGAATTATGGCTGCAGTATTTTTCTACCTCTTAAAAAAAATTTTTTTTAATTTATTACTCCGTGTGTGTGTGTGTGTGTGTGTGTGTGAGAGAGAGAGAGAGAGAGAGAGAGAGAGACAGAGACAGAGACAGAGACAGAGAGACACAGAGAGAGAGAGAGAGAGAGAGAGAGAGAGAGAGAGAGAGAGAGAGAGAGAGAGAAACATATGGCTGTGTATGCCACAGTGTGAGAGCTTAGTGGAGTCGGATCCAGGGCCAGACTCAGGTCACCAGGCTTGAGCCGCAAGCACCTTTGCCCACAGAGTCATCCAGTTGACCTGTATTTCCCCACCTCTCAAGTTCTGTTCAAAGTCTGAGATGCGTCGACAGGTTTATTAAAAACCTGCAAAGCAGTGGCTGGTCATTGTTGACATTGACACGAATCCTGAGTTTGAATACAGGCTGCCTGTCAGACCTGCAGCCAAGAGCCTGGCCCTCACAGGCCTTTCACTCTAGGCAGTAGGGTGACGAAGCCTCCGAATTCACCGGTGGGCTATTTTTAAGCAAGTACAGGGCCCTGACGGGGCACCATGAAAATCCTGTTCTCCTCCCAGACTGTGAGCCATTCATCCATCGTCAGTGTGGGGTCAAGGAAGACATTTCCAACCCAAGACAGACTCATTAGAATGGCACAGGATTTCAGTGCCTCTGAGTGTCCCTTGAGGTCTAACTCGTACAAAAGAGGTTTGGGGGAGGGGGAGGGAGAGAGGGGGCAGATGCAGCTAGTGTGAGCCTTAGTTGATGGCTTTGGGTACTTAAAACTACTTTGTTTGAAGAGTTGTATGCAGGCTTGAACTTGGGCACATTTTAGTTAGAAAGGGGGGGAGCCTCTACGTTCAAGAGGAGCAGTAAGTGACCCCCCCACCCCATTTTCCTCCCTGCTAGAGTCTCAGAAGCCAGGTTCCGTGCTCCCAGCTGAGCAAGGCTCAACTCTGGGAGTGTCTTAGGGAGCGCTATGCTTCTACACCCTCACTGTGTCCCACTCTGTGAGGCACCCGCTAGCATCTGAACCCCGAGCAGATAGTTAACCCTTAGGCCCACAGCCTTGCAGCAGTGAGGGCGAAGGAGAAAAACGCCACAAGCCCCTGCCCAGATCCCTCGTCTAATATCAGCCTCAGAGCTGCCTGCACATTTTATTTTCTCATTAAATAAACACCATTAGCCTTCCAGAGAAATTGGTGCAAACATGACCTCGCAAATAACCAATTAAAAGGGCAGGGTTGAAAGGAAATGTGAATTTGAACATGTAGAAGCCATTAAAGATTCCGGTAGATGTCCCCAGCCCTGGCAACATCGATCCGAGGCCTTAATTTTATTTCTGACAGGAAAACACAGTGGAATTTTTTCTTTCTTTCCTTCTTTCTTTCTTTCTTTTTTCCTTCCCTGAGGTAACTCAATTCTGGAAGCACCCATTCCGGCGCTGTCTCTTGAGATATTAATCAACACAGTTGCTTGGTTTCTGTTCACCTGCTTTGCTCTGCAGACAGGAGCACAGAACTGTCCACTCCCTAGCAACAAGGGCAGTGAGGGAGTGTGAGGGGGTTGTGGCGTTCCAGGGTTTCTGCCGAGTCAGGGGCAGTCAGCTTCCTGGGGGAGCTGTGTTTTCTTTCGCCCAAGGCAAAAATCATCAAGTTTTGCCCTGGCCACAAAAGCCCTGGCACTGAAAGGCAGATGAGATCATAGGCCTTCCTGCCTCCCCAGGCTGGGGCCAAGAGGAAGCAGAGAAGGAGTAGGCGTGGGGTCAGCACTTCATTGACCCAGAAGTGGGGTTTTTTTTGTACAGAGTCAGAGTGAGTCTTTTGTTGGGTTCTATTCCCACAGAGGCCGAGGCTATGAAGAGCTAGGGGAGGGCAGAGTGCAGAGGCCCCGGAGAGAATGGAGCCCTGGGGTTGGTGACTTGATTAAAAGGGCCTCCTGACTTGGTACCCCTGGAGGCCATGGAGGCCTGGGCCAAGGGGTCACAGAAAGCCAGGGGGAGTTATAGCTGTGAACTCAGAGGTTCCGAGGGGAGTGCCGTCCCTCCAGTCACGACTGTGCAGCCCTGGGCCTGAGCTGCTGTTGGATGTTCGAGGGCCAGCGATGCCAGGGGTGCTGGCCCATCTGTACCACCGTGAACACAGACTCTGTTATGTTAGCAGCCCAAGCTTAGGGCCAGCCACAGGGTTCCTGATGGGGTAAGCAAGCTTTGAGCCCTGTCTTGGCTTACTTGTGTAGGTAGTAACCTGCCCAGAGTTCCTGGCTCCCCGTGCAGAGTGCTCATGGCAAGTAGAGAAAGTGCTCAGTAACCTGCACTTTCCCCACCTCAAGAGCATCAACTTCCTTTACAGAGCTCTGTCTTTGAATTAAGAAGACACCAGTGTTTAGGGTGTTTTTTTCCTTTGCACACAGCAAGTATTTCAGGAGTAGAGACTTTTCCTGCAATGCCATAATGGTTAAGATAAGCACCTGGCCCTAGGGTAACCCTGCAAACATAAAGGCTGTATGGTCTTTGGTGAGCTACTTAGCCTCTCTGTGACTCCAGATTCCTTATCTATCAGATTGGAAGCTGATACTGGGTTAACTCAAAGCTTACATCTTTTGGCCTCAGTAACGCATCCCATTTGCTTCATGTATGCCTACACGTATTCTCACAGATGCACACGTATGTACATCAGAACTCATTCGGCTTCTGAGAAACGGGATTAAATGGCCAGAAATACAGAGGTAGAGGGGCACTTTTAAATTATATCTTCTCTTACCTTTTGAATTTATGTATGATGTACGTTCATTACCTAGTCAGACATTTGCTTTTAAACCCCACCCCAGGGCTGGAGAGATGACTCAGAGGTTAAGAGCACTGTTTGCTTTTCCAGAGGTCCTGAGTTCAATTCCCAGCAACCCCATGGTGACTCACAACCATCTATCATGTGATATGATGCCTTCTTCTGGCCTACAGGTGTACATGCAGGCAAAGCACTGTATACATAATAAATAAATAAATAAATCTTTAAATAAAAATAAAAATAAACCCCACCCCAGTGTAGCTATCAACATGAAAAAGAATTTTCAACAAAGAAGGGAACGTCCTTCCCCTCCGCACCCTCAGTGCTGTCTCTGCTGCCTGCATTAGTAGTTTGGACTTGGGTCTGTACACGGTGTACACAACTTCACTGGAATGAGCGATGACGACTTCCGCCTTAGCCACTCCAGGACACTTTGCTCCAAGCAGACTCGATCGTCTCCTCTGCACTGAGCTGCTCTGTCTTGGCTGTTCCATACACAGGGCTGGGTGGAGGGGATTAGCACAGTAGCCTCGGCTCTTCCCAGACATTGGTTATTATTATTAGAGTGGTTGGCCCGGTGCTGGTCTAAAAAGAGGCCCATTTGCCTCATTTCATCCAGGACCAGAGGAGAGGCCAGAACGGGCAGGCCCTCCATGCTAGAGTGCCAGTGCTTTTTCAGTAGAGGAGAGGTTTAGACCCATCTCTTCCTCTGAGAAAGTTAGCTAGCATGAGGACCTAGCGCTGTCCTCAGGGAGAGCTCCAGCCCTGTGTCCTTCTTGTTTAGAGCTGCAGAATCTGGGAAATACCCAGTTAATGACACTCGAGGTGGGGGTGGGAGATTGGTCCAGGCTGTTGTGATAAAGAGGTGAGCGCTTTGGTAGGTGTCAAGTTGTTTGACCGCAGATGTGCTGTTGACTTTTTTTTTTTTTAAAGCAGAGCCTCTGTTTTCTCATCTGTTAAAAGGGTTGTTGACGTCAGCTCGTGAACTTGAGGCTTCAGTGGCGTCCATGTCAAGCATTTGATACTCAAGAGACTACTTGCAGATGTTAGTTTCACACTCATCCCACTGTTAAATGGTGAAGAGTGTGTGTGTGTGTGTGTGTACATCTGTGTGTGGGTATATGCGCATGAGCGTAGGGACCTGCAAAAGCCAGAAGAGGGTATTGATTACCAGCAATTGTGAGCCACCAAATGTGGAAGTTGAGAAGCAAATTTGGGTCTTTATTGAACCATGTCTCCAGCCCACCTAAGGCTATTTTATTATTAGAAGAATTCCGTTAGGGCCGCTGCTCAGGGAACCCAGGCTGTGGCTTGCGGTCGGCAATGGCATGGACTGTGGCGTTTTCTACAGCGGGAGAGGAGAGGGATGGAGGCAGGCTCTCTGAAAGCGTACACTGAAGTTCTATCCGCTTCATATTTGCATTATCCACTTAATCAGCACTATCATATTTAGAAATAGATCGAGTCTTTGAGAAACACTATGGAAGTAACACAGAGCGCAAAGCAGAGCTTGCTTTTCTGCTGTTCCCTTGCTTGCCAGTGGCCTTCTGTCCTGGTAGCCATGGGTGCTTCTTTTCCTCTGTGCACTCTAGTTCATGACCTTTGCCAGCACTCAGGAAGCCAGAGGCAGGTGGATCTCTGTGAGTTCGAGGCCAGCCTGGTCTACAAAGCAGGACAGCTAAGGCTACACAAAGAAAAATCCTGTCTCAATAAACAACCCCCCCCCCAAAAAAAGGAAGGAATTAGAATAAAAGATATTTTGTTTCACTGAAAGCTGAGTTCTCTAGCCCAGTTAACTGAGACACGCCCCCCCCCCAATTAACTTTGGAATGTTAAAAGTTGTTAGTTTGTTTGTGTATAGGAAAAAAAAGAGTCTGGGTTTAACTTTTAGTTTAGTGGTATCCAGGGTTCAGTCTTTTTTTTTTTTTTTTTTTTTGGAATCCAAGGGAAAACTGGCATAATTAAAAGTTGCCAGTGCTCCCAACTCTAACAATGCAACCAAGATTGGGGGTTCTCAGGTGCCCTCATTTGTCTACTTGGCTATTGAGGAGATTAAAGCCCAGAAGGGGGTGGTGCTGTCAAGAACCAGGGGAGCTGGTGTGTTTGATTCTACCTTAGCACCCCAGCATAACCCCTCTTCCGCCATGGGAGGAGGGGGTGGGGCAGCAAAAATAACTGTATACATCAAGAGTTGTCATGAAGAAGCCTTAATTTGCTTATATTGTCCCAGAAGCCCTTTCAGGAAAAGGTGCTTGCCAGATCCAATCCTGGAGTGACCTTGTGAGTGTCGGGATGGCAAAGCTGGTGGGCACAGCAGTGATGGATAATTACACCCTGGCATGGATGGGCTTCTGTTAGCCTCAGGTGTGAGCGCCAAGCCTAGCAGCATACAGAAATAACCGTCAAGATTTAAAAGTGATGGGAGTACCTTTGGGCACTCCCTCCAAATGTAAAGTTTCTCCCTCCGCTTACTGCCCATCTTGGTACCAGGAGATGATTGGAAGCACCTCCTCCTCCTCCTCTGGCTGGGTCCTAGCACCCTAGGCAAAGCCAGTCCTCTACCAGCTCTGCAGCGGACATGCGTAGTACTGACATCAGTTTATTATCTCAGAGGGCTGGGCTGATTCATGGATGATTCATGGCCCTGTTTTCTACCGCTGCTGGAGGTGACATCATCCATTCGGGCCCAGAATAGACATAGAAGCAAGGATGACCCCTGTTCGGTGTCTCTCACCAGCCCTGGGCTCCTTCCCATCTGCCACCCAGCTGCTGGGTATCTATTGAGTAGGAGTCAGAAGTGTAGTGGGCGTGGGGTCCCCATCAGCAACTCTGCCTTAGGAGGAAGGACATGGATGTGTGTGCTGTTGTGTGACCTTTCTCAGAGTCCATCTTTTCTCTCAAGCCCTCATATTTCACTGATAACCCGGGAGCTACCTAACCCCAGGGCCAGCTTTGATGTCTGCGTGTGTCTGAACATGAGTTAGCTATGAAGATGCCGGCTGAGCTAAGTTAGCCCAAGTTTGACGTTAGACATTGCTCATGACGAAGGGTGGTTGCTAAGTCAGAGGTTTCAGCTAGATTGGGGTCTTTCAACCTTAGGGTCACCTGGGGAATTTTTAAGCCTCATCAAACTTCTGGGGCCCACCCACTCCGTCAATGACGTGAGCCTAAGGGCTGGGAGCCTGGTGTCCCTTCTTTACTACTCCACCTGATACTAGCCTGCGTTCAGGGCTGGGAACCCTTTCTTGGCTCATTTACTCACCCAGGAACCTCACAGCTTTAAAAACTCATCAAAGCAGATCCTGGACCCTGGACTATGTCTGGGCCCTACAGTTGGAGTCCCTTTTGGGCGGGGGGGGGGGGGGGGGGGGGACAGGTGCACCAATACCTAAGGCAAGCAAGAACTAGTGAAAGTTCTTGATTGCTGGAAAAGCACAAGACATGTCCTGGGCATCTCTGTAGGGGTGGTGCTTACAAGTGGTTTGGAAAAAAGCCCAGAAGTATTGGTTTGATTTATGAAAGAAAGAAAGAAAGAAAGAAAGAAAGAAAGAAAGAAAGAAAGAAAGAAAGAAATAGAGGGTTGGGGAAACAGCTCCATTGGTGAAGTGCTTGCCCTGATGGCAGGAGGACCTGCAATCAGCCCTCCATCACCTATGTAAGTTGGATGCAGGTACGGCCATGTGACCATCAGTCCCAGTTCTGGGGAGGCAGACAGGCAGATCCCTAGAGCTTATTGGCCAGCCAGCCTAGCCAAATTCTTGTGCCCCAGATACAGTGAGAATCCTTGTCTCAAACAATAAAAAGGACAGAGGAAGACACCAGTCATTGACCTGTGGCTTCCATGAACACACACACACACACACACACACACACACACAAACCTGGTGGAGCCAGAGGAAATTGTGCTTTCACCAGAGATCTGCGCCTAACTCAGAAGGCTTCTGCACTTCCCTCTCAGGCCAGGTAGAAAGTTGTGCCCTCATAGACTCATCACTCCAGTCTCGGCATCTGAAGTCTTCTTTTGATGAAGTTGATTCATTTGCCCTGGAAAGAGATTTCCTGATTCAGCTAGTAGGTTTATGTATAAACAATGTTGGAAACACCTGGCAATTTTTCTGAGTGACAATAAAAAAAAAATGTAGCCTGAAAATTATGGTTTAATTTGCTCCCTCCCCCATTCTCTCAAAAATAGGGGGAGGGGTAAGATTTACAAAAGAAGCTTTATATTTTGCCCACGGTGCTAATCTGTTTTACAACAGAAACATGTGTACCCACAATTCCTAATAATTTCTTTTTATGCTGTTTTTAGAACTGTGGGTTTTAATGGACAATTGAATTGTTCGTTGGCAAATAGGATATCATCTAATTGCATGTTTTTATTTATTGTGAATTTGCAGGTAAGTCCCAAGGAGATTGGCAGGCACCTAGAAAGAGCTAGGATAAGCATTACTGTCACGATTTTATTTTTCAAGATTTCAAAGCTTTGTTGCCTCTTTGGGGCTGCTGCTCAGCCTGTGTGTGTGTGTGTGTGAGAGAGAGAGAGAGAGAGAGAGACAGAGAGAGAGACAGAGAGAGACAGAGAGAGACAAAGAGAGAGACAGAGACACAGAGACAGAGAGAGACAGAGACAGAGACGGAGACAGAGAAAATGTACACACAAAATTGCAGGCCGATGTGGAGGCCAGAGGATAACCTCAACCATTGTGCCTCATATCAGCCTTTTATCTTCTTCTCTTTCTTTTCTATTTTCTTTTCTTAAGGATAGTGTCTCTTACTGGCCTTAGACTTGTCAAATAGGCTAGATTGACCGACCAGCCAGCCCTAGGAGCCGTCCTGGCTGTGCCCTCCCAGCCCTGGGAATACAAGCATATGCCACCATGTTCTTTATACATGGGTTCTCGGGGCCAAAATTATGTCCTCAAGCTTGCTAGGCCAACACTGCACCAAACAAGCTGCTTCCTCAGCTCTTTTATATTTTTTGTTTTGTTCTGTTTTGAGTCGGGATCTTACTGTGTGGACCAGGCTAGCCTCCAATTCATAGAGATCTGCCTGCCTCTGCCTCCCAAGTGCTGGGATTAAAGGTGTGCACTGCCATGCCCTGCCTTTATGCACTTATTCATTCTTTTGTTTGTTTGTTTACTTGTTTGTTTTGAGGCAGAGTCTATCATGTAGCTCAGGCTTGCCTTGAGCTCTCGATCTCCTGCCTCAACTTCCTCCGTGCTGAATGAGTTTAAAGGCATGAGCCAACCCGTTCCTGATCTGTGTATGTCATGCTTTAAATTCATGGTTCCTCGATTGTAGAACTGAGATTCCCCTAGATTCTCTTGACTGGGCTTTAGTGGCACGGCTGACCTTCCCCGGGTAGTGACTTCCACAGATTAGTTCATCTAAAGCATCTCCTGGGTTCACCCATCTGAAGTTCTTTAGCAAAGTGGGTAGTAAGGTGCGGCAGGTAGCTAGCGCCTCTTGCTCCTGCCAGGGCGGTAGCAGCTGGGGCGGGAAAAAGAGAGCAGCTGTGGCAGTGTTATTAGTCATTCCATGAAGAAATTGAGTTGATAAATAATGAAGCAGTGATGTTAGCAACACATGCTGTAGGTCAGATGACTCCGATGAAAAGCCCCAGTTAAGTGTGTATAATGGTTTGACAATATATACGCCGTCTCAAAACATCCTATTTTAAAATGGAAATTGGACTGTTCATGCAATCCTTAGCAAATATGCCAAGGCCGTTACCAAAGGGAGCCTGGCAATCTGAAAGATGATCTTTCTATTTAACGTGGCCCCGCCTCTCCCCTTCTCAGCCCCTGCTTAAACTCACTTTGTTTCCCTGTCCTTGCCTTTTCATTTTGTTAACTGTTTTGATTTGTAAAATACTATGCCTCGCACTATACTCCTTTATGAAGATTTACTGTGCTGTTCTTATCTTTCACCTTAAATCCTTGATAAGAGCATTTTAAAAATGAAATTGCTACCTGACACTATTATAAAATCTTGGCTGGCAGCCAAGGTAGAGACAGGATCTGGGGAGGAGGAAAAGGAGACTGGGCTGAGAGAAAGGAAAAGACTTTCATGAGAAGCTAATAGCACTTTTTTTCCCCCTTTTTCTCCCTTGGATTGTGGAAGCCTTTAAAATTTTTTGATGAAGTATTATTATAGCGTTGTGATGCCGGGTACAGTTGCACATTATTGCTAGGGTCTGGGCAGTGAGAGCTTAGAACAGTAAGAGTTTCCTTAGGCCAAGGTCATCCATACTGAAGATGAAGACTGTGCAAATGCTTTGCTGGGTGTGGATTGGAACTGGGTGAAGTAGATGGATGGGTGAGTAAGTGGATGGGTGACTGACTGACTGACTGAGAGCAGGTGGGTAGGAAAATGAATGGGTATGTGGGTGGATGGGTGGGCGGGTGGATGGGTGGGCGGGTGGATAGGTGGATGGGTGGATGGGTGGGCGGGTGGATGGGTGGATGGGTGGATGGGTGGATGGGTGGGCGGGTGGATAGGACGGATAGGTGGATGGGTGGATGGGTGGGCGGGTGGATAGGACGGATAGGTGGATGGGTGGATGGGTGGATAGGTGGATGGGTGGATGGGTGGATGGGTGGGCGGGTGGATAGGTGGATGGGTGGATGGGTGGATGGGTGGGCGGGTGGATAGGACGGATAGGTGGATGGGTGGATGGGTGGATAGGTGGATGGGTGGATGGGTGGGCGGGTGGATAGGTGGATGGGTGGATGGGTGGATGGGTGGGCGGGTGGATAGGACGGATAGGTGGATGGGTGGATGGGTGGATAGGTGGATGGGTGGATGGGTGGGCGGGTGGATAGGTGGATGGGTGGATGGGTGGATGGGTGGATGGGTGGGCGGGTGGATAGGACGGATAGGTGGATGGGTGGATAGGACGGATAGGTGGATGGGTGGACGGGTGGATAGGTGGATGGGTGGATGGGTGGGCGGGTGGATAGGTGGATAGGTGGATGGGTGGATGGGTGGGCGGGTGGATAGGACGGATAGGTGGATGGGTGGGTGCATGGACAGATAGATGAATGGATGGACAGAGATTGACAGTCACACAACATTTTTGACAGCTGCCATATTTATCATTTGGAACATGTGTCTTTTCCAACGCCAATCACCCTCCCCAATTCTGTGCCCTACCCTGTTCCAAGCAGTATCTCCTGTAGTCACACACCCACAAACAAACAAACAAAAAAGCTACGATGACTGGCTGAGGAAGATTGAAAGGTTAGAGAGTTGGTTTGGTGGCATAGTGTGCATCCACAGAGGGCATCCATGATGGGATGTGGGCCATCTGATAGCACAGACCCTTTATGTTCTACTAAGAGCGATTTAATGAACTCTTATTAATTCCTGTGACTTGAAGACAGCCATTCTCCCCCCTATAATAGACCTCGTTAACCCATCTCTGTACTGACTGGCGCTTTTATTATTATGAGGACTAGACTGGAGGATGTGAGTCCGGATGTTAGAATGACAGGCTTCCAAGTGTCTGGTGGAGAAGCAACTGTACAGTGATGATCGCCTATGGTAGTAATGGTGGCCACCGCCTGCTCTGGCACAGGCATTATTAGCTCTGAGTCTCCTGAAGGGACAATTCGTGATGACCTGGTATTTACAGTCCTAGATGATGGGGGTAGGGACCAGGGAGGCAGCAGAAGGGGGCCCTCATCACCCCATCAGTGTGAGGCAGCTGGGGTATGGCTCCTGGGTGCCAAGGCCACAGCCAGTGGGAGGCCCCATGTGGAGCTGGCGATTACAGAGCGACGAAAGCCAGTTTATCAGACACCTCATGAAAATACAAGCCATGACCAAAATGACTGCTTTGGGGGAACCGTCTTGTCTCCTTCTGCGTGGAGACTAGAGACAACCAGACAAGGTTCAGTGGTGACGAATAAAGAAACGCTACTTTCCAAGCGCAATCTTCTGTTCCCAGTCACTTTGCGGCAGACATTCAATCAAAATGCTAATAGCGCCGGCAACAAGGGACCGTGGTTATTGTAATACTAATTGATTGGTTGGAGGGTGGGTTTTGATAAGTACAGCTGAAGATTTCTGAAATATGATTCTCTTTAATTACTGGGATGCTAATAAAAAAGAACAAATGATTTAATGATGATTTCCGAGGTAATGGCTTAAAGATTTTGTTAGAGTTTAAAAATGAGATATGGTGACTATGTACCGTGGAGACAGAGCGCTGATGGGTGGTGTTTGCCTTTGTCAAAACCAGGCGTGGCATATAAGACCAGCTTGCCCTTTCAAGGCTGTGTCGGGCAGTGGTCAAGGGTTCTCCAGGGTTGTCAGAGATCTGATGGCTCTAGCTTGATGTTGCTTTTGCTGGGTTTTCCTGTGTGTGCTGACCCATCTAAGGACTCTTCATGGCTTCCCCAGCTGACAAGCCTGCAGCCTGGGACAGAGTGATAACCCTAGCTCCAATTGTAGAAGTCCATCCTAGGCTTGAGGACCTTGCCTTTGTTTGGGACCACTAGACCCTTCCTGTGTTCCAGGCACGGTACTAGCGTCTACAGTGCTAATGAGGAACAACATAAACCAAATCCTATCCTGCTGTGAGCTCCTGTCCTCTGGGGGGAAAGGGCTGTGCATCCCATAATTTCAGAGTTGGTGGTCTAACTGAATGAGAAGAGTGCTTGCTTGTCCCGCATGGGCAAAGCCCGGGCTTCAGTCTCCACTGCCGCCAAGAAAACAAAGCAAAACATTCCTTCTGGTTCCGTTAGGTGCTAAGAAGATGATGCAGCAGGTAATGGTGAGGGTTTATCTCCACTAAGGGGGGTGCTTGGGGGTGGCCTCCATGAGGGAGGAACCATTTGAGTTGGGAGGCAGAGACTCATGGGAAAGTTAATGGGCGACAACTTGGCACACTCAGTAGCTCAGGGAGAAAGCCAGGGGCTGAGGCAGGGGACCAGTGGGCATGATGGAGAAGTGGACAGGCTAGACATGATGGAGAAGTGGACAGGCTAGACATGATGGAGAAGTGGACAGGCTAGACATGATGGAGAAGTGGACAGGCTAGACATGATGGAGAAGTGGACAGGCTAGACATGATGGAGAAGTGGACAGGCTAGACATGATGGAGAAGTGGACAGGCTAGACATGATGGAGAAGTGGACAGGCTAGACATGATGGAGAAGTGGACAGGCTAGACATGATGGAGAAGTGGACAGGCTAGACATGATGGAGAAGTGGACAGGCTAGACATGATGGAGAAGTGGACAGGCTGGACATGATGGAGAAGTGGACAGGCTGGACATGATGGAGAAGTGGACAGGCTAGACATGATGGAGAAGTGGACAGGCTAGACATGATGGAGAAGTGGACAGGCTAGACATGATGGAGAAGTGGACAGGCTGGACATGATGGAGAAGTGGACAGGCTAGACATGATGGAGAAGTGGACAGGCTAGACATGATGGAGAAGTGGACAGGCTGGACATGATGGAGAAGTGGACAGGTTGGACATGAAGAGCTGGTGAGCCACGCTGGGCCTGTGGCTCTGCTCTCGAATTGCTCCACTGGCCCCAGAACTGAAGAGGGCGGGAGGGCCAGGTGTATGGTGGGATATAGGGAGGACAGTTGGCCACCATCACAGAGCTTCAGCGGGGGCTTGGGCTGCAGCGGGGAGCTGGAGAGGCTGGCACCTGTGTTTTAAAGGCAAGACCGAACACTCCAGTAGACTGGATTGGGGGTTATGACTCAAACTCTGCACTCTTGGCAGCTGAGGGGATGGGGTTATTGGTGAATTTGGTAGATGGAATAGATTTTTAGAAGAAAGTCTGTCGTTCTATTTGAAGTGCCCACAGAATCCATGTGGTAGTGTTTACTAGTTGGCTATGCCGGAAGTCTCTGGAGAATTAAAATTAAGCCACTCAGTTTTGCCTAAGGAAGGGACTATCTCAGGCAAACTTGGAATAGAGTTGCTGTTGGGAATAAAACAGGGAAATGTGGTCCACTTGGTTCCTTAAGCACTTCAGGTTTTCCAGCACCCAGAATTCCCTATGCGTGTCTTTTGTGGCTTGTCTTGAGGATTTGATGGAAGATGTTACATCCAATGCTTAGAAGTGTTACTGCCGGCTCGGGGAAGAGAAGCCGAGACTGCATATCCAGTACACTGCTTGGTCCCATCCTCCCCAAGTGTTTGGAGGGCTCCACCAGCTGTGAAAGCCCTGGGAAACCAAAGCCCTGTCCACATCCCTCTTTTTCCATTCCCCAAGGGTGTCCAGCTTCAAGGTCTTTATTGTAAAGAGGGGGGCACATGTGGATCACAGAGGGGAGACTTGGGGTGGGTGCCAGTATGAAAAATTGGTGGGTTTTATTTTTGTTTTTAGAGAGAGCAGAAATCAGATTTGTATTACTGGGGTGGGAGTGGGGGCTTAATTGGGGCGGAGAGGCAGCAGTAGCCTTCCTTTCAATTTGTCAAGCTTTCTTTCAAAAGATCTGCCAAAGAAGAAAGGGTAATTAATAGGCTTGAAGTCATTTCCGATGTGTCAGGATTTCTGCCTCGCTTCCAAGTGATAATGCTGGCCGGCTCCAGGCCTCTGGGGAGCCTTCCGTCTTATTAACTTGTCTGGGAGAAACAGGGAGTGGGGACAGCTTGGGCCAGTGGGTGACGGGAAATAAAGATTTGTGGTGTAGTGAGCTGTAAACACCAGGGCCCAATAAGTTGAGGGGAACCTGAGTGGGTAGGAAAGGAGAGACATGCTCTCTGACCACACTTCAGCAGGGAGCCATGGCCTCCCTTTCCTGGGTCCTGTGGCCATCCGACCTTCTGAAAGAATCTTCAGTGCAACCGAAGGGAAGCAGGGCGCTCTAACGAGCAGCATGCTGACGCGGAGGCATCCATGTGTGTTCACTTCGTTTCTCCGGCTTCCTATGGTGGCTTAAAAGAAAATAATCTCCCACTGAAATGCTGCTTGGACTTCGCAGCAGATAATTCGCTCCAGCCCTGGAAGTGGTCTGCTCACACAGAGACCCCACCCCCACCCCCCAGCTTTGGACTTCGTCAAAGACAGAGCTGTTACAGAGCATATTATTACGTGCCTGATTGTCCGTCTGAGACTTGGCCTGTTATATGGGCTCGCTTCCTACCCTGGGGGTGTTTATGGGCTGAGAAAAAAAGCTGGCGTCTGCTTGCAACAAACAGGTTGTCTTGTGCGGTGCCCACCACGGTGCAGGCAGTTTAGGCTTTGATTGTGTGTGTGGAGAAGGGATCGTATTGTACCTCCCGTTCTGGCCACTGCTCACCACCGTAGCGTCATTATAGTAGCGTCCCGCTCTCCTCTCCTCCTTACCGCCATGTCCTCATTTACCTCTATTTTCAGGAGAAAGAAAGACTGTACGTTCCGAAACGAACATTGATAGTCTGCCATTCCGTTTTTCCAGTAGACGAATGATATGCAGAGAAACTAAGTCACTGAGCCAAGGTCACACAACCAGTGTGAGGCAGAGACTAGATGGATAATGGGGCCAAGCAATCCTGCTGGGTGGTAACTTCTTGACCATCATGATGGACTTTTGGGCGAAGGCCCCAGCAGTTGACCTAGAGGTTAGCTGACAAAGAAGGCCCTACAGAGGTGGAGGAAGGAATGTAACAGTGGTCTTGCAGTGGGTGGGGCCTCTAACTGAGGGGAGAGGCCCAGAAAGAACCTGGTATTGGCGTCCCAGTGTTTGAAATAGTCTTGACCCCTGAGCAGGGACAGCATCTTCTTCTCTGGCCAAGGTCACCTCTGGGAGGGTAGGCCACCCTTGCTATTCCTGTTCCACCACCAGCCTCAGATGGTGAGCACATCTCTGCTAAGCCAGCTGGAGATCTCACCAGGATGGGCTAGATGCCCCAGCCAGAAGCATCTTTGCGAGCTCTTGGGGTGGAAGGGGAAGCCTCTGGACTAAGCTCAGTGTGGGATTGGATGCCCGGCTGGCAGCAAGAGAGAGTGACTGGCAAAGAGAATAACAGCAACCTAGGGAGGGTGAAGTCCCAGCCACCTTCAGGGCCCTACAAGTGCGTGTGTCCTTGGTGTGGGAAAAGCAGTGGGCTTCGGGGTGGGGGTGGGGAACACCCGCCGCCCACACACTTGTGTTTTCGTGTAGTCTAAAGCAGCCATGTTTGAGGTCTTTTGGGGTTACAGGGGAAGAAAGCAATGTCTTATTTTCTTTCTTTAATGTTTTTGTTTTAACTTTAGTCTCTTTTTGCCTTTTCCCAATGAACTCCCTGCTCTTTCTTCCCAACCTCCCTTGTCTTTGTCTGAGTCTGAAGCCTAGATGGCCAGTGGTAAAAATTTTCCACTCAGGCAGGAGGGGCCTCTCAGGGCAGCTGCCTTCTTGCTGAAGAGCCCAGACCAGGACTGCAGTTTGCAAGGCTGATGCACACATGCACACTCTCACAGCCCTCTGCCTCCTGTCAAATCTCTCTTCCCTCTTTTTCTGCCTTTCTGCTCTCCTCCTTCCATCTCTCCTTTTCCTTTTATTGTACTAGGGGTTAAACTCAGGACCCCCTGCATGATAGGCAAGAACTCTACCACTAAACCACATCCTTAGCCCCTTTCCATGATTTTATTTTAAGATAGGGTCTCATTAAGTTGCCCAGATGGGCCTTGAACTTGTGATCTTCTTGCCTCAATTTTCGAAGTGGCTGACCTCACAGTCCCGTGTCCTTTCTTTTTTCTCCCCCACTCCCCAACTCTCTCTCTTTCTCTGCCTCTCTCTCTCACACCACACAGCATACTACACACACCTCACGCCCCCCAACCCCCCACCGCCACATACGATCTCACTGTGTAGCTTAGGCTGGCCTTGAACTTATGTCAGTCCTCTCCACTCAATGTCCTCCATGCAGGGATTGTAGCCATGTACCACTCTCCTGACTCGGGTGGCATTTTCCCATTAAACCAAAAATTGTAAGCTGAGCAAATCAGCAAGGCCTCACCTTCCTACCAGGCTACACACTGATGGGAGAAGTTGGTAGGCTGTAGACTGGGGGGTGTGCGGTCTGAGCTTTATGAAGATGCTGGACCAGGGGAGCAAGGGGCTATAGAGAGTCTGAAGATGGTACATAAGGCATGGTAGTGGTAGCCTAAGGGGAGGTCACAACTGAGTTGGGAACTGACTTGCGGGCCAAGAGTAGACACTGGCAACGCTGGTTGCTGCCCAGTGTTTTGATTCTTGATGCACCCACCAGGTATTCGTGCACACGCTGGCATTTTTACCTTCCTCCCTCGCCCCACTGGTGCTTCAAACATAGCTTCCAGGAGCAAGACTTGAAGTTAATAACAAGATGTCTGATTGGGTCAGGCACTTCCTCTGGGCTCTGGAGGTGGAGAGATTTTCCAGACTGCAGATGCAAGGCAGGAAATGGTGGGGCCTCCAGCTATGGGCCAGGGTAGATGCGCATGCCTAACACTCCAGGAGAACAAACGCATCAGACAGGAGCTGTGTCCTCCAGTTCCCACCTCACCCCTGTCACTATGATCAGGCCAATAGCTCACCTTCCCTGGCTCTCTAACCTTCCAGAAGTGCTGGCTCCTACACTTCTTGCTGCCCTGAGCATTAGAGCACTCTCATGTTACAACAGAGAGGCCTAGCTAGCATCCTATGACCAAGCTCCAGACGACCCCGGCATGTGACCTTCAGCATGTCACTGCACATATTTCCACTCTTGCTGAGCCACCAGACCTTGAGATTTTTACTGTCTGTGACACAGAATAGCCCACGTGGCTCATGAGGAAGTTGCCGCTGTTTAATTAAGTTCAGAGTCGTGTTCACCGGCCTGTAATTCCTAAGTCCATTCTACAAGGGTCCTGAGAGCTGAGTTTGCACCCTAACCCCGACTTCCCTATTGCCCTAGTGCACCCAGACCCTCTCTAGCCTGGACCTGAAGTGACAAGCCTGACACCAGGAGTCACTAATTTGAAGTGTTGTGTGTTTTTCTGAAGGGTCTTGGCTGAGGGCCTCCTCACTTCTTTTCCCAAAAACAGCTAGCTTCTCGCCTTAGACAGTCAGACCCATTGGAAGTAATGGACGGTACTTAGTATATTGCAAAGTAGGATCAGAAATGGCCTGCTTGCAGATTAGACCTTCTTCTCCCACCCCCCCCCCACCTCCCCCACACAGGGCCAAGCTTCTAATGGCTGGCTCTTCAGTTAAGGCTCTGAGATTGAACTGGCCTGAGGGCTCAGGGCTGAGGACATGGGTCGGGGTGGGAGGGTGGGGAGCCTGGACTCTGCTAGCTCAAAATTGCCCCTTTGAAGCTGTTTGGGGAGCGGAAGCGGATGTTAGTATATTGGCTTTTGCTTGCATAGTCTTTTCAAACTTTAGCCACAGGTCTTCTTAGATGCCTAGCTGGCTTTTGATTTTTCTGCAATATAAGATGAATGGGATTTGGTAGGAGGGGCAGTGGGAAACTTTTTTCCTCTCTCCACTTCCACTGTGGCCCTGGTACTGGCTTTGAAACACCGTCCATGACATGCAAAGGGTAAAGAAATGGGTGGAATACCTTTAGGTGTTCTCTCTCTCTCTCTCTCTCTCTCTCTCTCTCTCTCTCTCTCTCTCTCCCTCCCTCCCTCCCTCTCCCTCCCTCCCCCCTCTCTCTTTCTCTCTCTGCCTCCTTCCCTCCCTCCCTCCTTCTCCCTCTCCCTCCCTCTCCCTCCCCCCCTCTCCCCCCTCCCTTCTCTTCCTCCCCCTCCCTCTCTTCTCTCTTCTTCTTTTCCATTTTTCTTCTCCTCCTCCCTTTCTCCCTCCTCCCAAAACTCCTAAAATGCACTGGAACCTATCTTCCCTCTCAATCATCTGTCCAGTCTCATCGCAGAGGGTACACAGGCAGCCTGGCCAGCAGCCTTTGTGGCCGTCCTCCCAGCTGGCCAGGAGATAACTGCTTTTGAAAGTTTCATTTATCTGGAGAGAGCCGCGTGGCCAGAGAGGGCGTGAGGAGGAGAGTGCCTGCGGCCCTTCTGTGATGAACGGATTGGAAACTTTCCTTGTGAAGCAAAGGCAACCCACAAGTTTGTCTCTTTCAGGAGAAGAAGAAATTGAAAGTGAGGCTCGAGAGAGATAAGTTTTTTTTCCCCTTCCAATCTGGTGCTTCATGTAGGCTTAACGATTTTAGGAGGGCCCGGCAAATGGCAGAGACCTCAATTTTCCCCCTTTCTGGGCTCTCCCTAACTAGAGAGGTTTGCAAAGCTTAGAGGGATTAATGCTCTTTAAACCTTGGCACTGCTTCCTGCTCCTCATGGGATCGGGCGCTAATAAAGATGTGCCAGCCTGGAAGGGCTGGTAAACACTGCTTTGTTGCCACGGCAACAGGCAAAGCAAGATCTACACCAAGTATTGCTAACAAGGGTCCTTATGATCAAGAGTTTAAGGGGGGGGGGGCGAACGGTTCTTAAAAATGCAAAGAGTCTCGGTGAGGTAATTAGACTTGGTGCTCTCAAAGTAAATTTATAGTTTTACAGGGCACTGCTAGAGAGCCTTGTTGCTTGCAAAGTCAGCCCCCTTCAAGTGCAGCGAACAGCATCGTCGTCTGAGAGCCTACAGCATCTGCTGCCACTTGCTCTCACGAGGCTGGGGCTTTGCGTCCTGAGATATCTTCCCCCCCCCCCTCCTCAACAAGTCGACTACACGCACACCCTCACTTGGGGCTCGAGAGAAAGACCTACTGCCTGCCTTCTTGGTGTTGAAAGCTACTAGAGGAACGTTCTGCACCTGCCTGCCCTCCAAAATGGAAAACAGCCCCCACGAGTGGGAAACAAGCCGAGGATGCGCCCTTGTTCTGCCTCAGACTACCTACACACTGGCCGGGCTCAGTATAGATGTGCCTATTTCCCAGGTGGAGGGACAAAGGTTAAAGGGACTTTCAAGCAGGTACTGGAACTGGGGTTTGAACCCAGGTGTGTCTGCGGTGCCCCCAAGCTTGAACTCTTTGCCCCCACACCACCCACCCCCATGCAACTTGTGTAGACTCCCATCCATCCTGTCCCTGCTGCCTGCGTTATGGTCATTCCCTTCTCAGGAGTGTCCCCTCATGCTGTTGCCCTCTGCTGTATCTGAACATTGACGGTTTAGGCTTCTCTGCATGCTTTAAAGCTCCGTGCATAGTGAGTGAAGCACAGGGCCTCCCTAAGTGGTAGTGAGCTCGCTAGCCTCAGCTTTCCAGCCCCCACCTACCCTGCTGGGAGAAAGTGCTGTTCAGCCACACCTGAGGACTTGCCCTGTAGCATCTCCCGTCTGCCCCGTGATGGAATGCTGCTTCAGAGGGCACTCTGCCCTCAAGCCTGCCTCCACCTACCCCTCCCAGAGCTGTCTCTCAGATCCTGTTGTGTCCTGGCACCCCTGCTTGCCCTTCAAGGTGCTGCTGCCTCCTCATCTGCCTGTTTGCCTGTAGCTCCTTGAATACGAGGCTATCTCTCAACTTTGAGTCTTTCCCTCCTTGTCCTTGGGCCAATTCCTAAAAGCCAGAAGGTGTGTGCCCCCTTCCTCCTGGCATCCCTCATCTTTTGTTCACTCTCACCCCACACACACTCCCCACCACACCCATTACTGTAAAACCTAAAGGACGGAGTCATGTTCTATCTCTCCGTCCCCAGCACTTGGGATGTAAACAGGTGCTTGATAATTACTTATTAGAAGGATGAGTAAAAATTCAGACCAACTAGGTTGCCATGACAACAGATGCCTCACTCTTTGGAGATCCCAAGGTCACACAGCCACCTTCTTGAACCCCACCCGGACTCCCCATCCCCAATAGCCAGGACAGGTTGCCCAACCTCAGACCTACCATTTTGTGTTGTGACTACTAAACGCCGAATGAAATCTCAGGACCACCTAAGAACATCAGGCCTTGCACTTTGCCCTTAGGGCTCACGCTAGCACGTAGTCTGAGTTTTGTTGCTTTTGGATTTCTTTCGTGTTGATAAACTTAGAATCGGGCTAGAACCGAGTGAGGTTTATTCTCCAGTAGCCATCAGGAGTGTAATGACAAACGCTGTTCGTCGGCTTCTTTTCCCTTCTCCCCACAGTATCAGTTTTCTCATTGAATTTGAGAAGCAATAGCAATTGATTAAGTTGCAGCGGAGCTTGCCCTAAAAGGAAATGATTGATAATCCGTTTAGGTCTGGCTTGCTTGCTTTTCCCCTCCTGATTTCCTTGGCCACTTTTTCAATTACGAACTGTATTTAGCTTGGTTTGCGCGTCGTAACTCATTTCCCCTTCCTCTAGGATCTGTGGGGAAGCTGTAATGCAATGCTGAAGTAGTGACATCTAATTATTTCCTTGAGACATCGGTTAGAAATGCAAGAATGCATCTTCCTTGAGGTGGACAGTCTGGGGACTTGGTGCTGTGAGGTAGAACACAGCTGTGCCAATAGGAGGGAACTGAGGGCATGGTGTGACGTCACAGCTGCCTCCTGGTCACTGGGACTCAGGAAAAAAGAACAGATGGCCTGTGAGGGCTTGATTTCCCAAGTTGACCAAGTGGCCATGCTCCCATGGCCATCAAGTGCACTTCAGTCATCTTCCTAGTAGGAGAAAAACTATGCAGTGGCTCTGAGAAAGACACACCATTTCCTTCCGAGACGTGTCCACCCCCGCTTTCCCTCTCCTTCCCTTCTTCCCTGGGCCATACTAGGGAATGAAACCTAAAGCCTTACACACGCTAAGCATTGTTCGCCCACTATGCTACATCACCAACTTTTTCTTCACAAGGGGTCTGCCTACAGTGTCCAGGCTAGCCTCACACTCACCCTTAATGCCCCAGCCTATTGTGAAGCTCATAGCAGAGGGATGGTCCTCTAGGCCCAGGCCCTTTACTCATATATTGGAGAAGCTTGACCGTCCGCAAAGTTCTCTCACTGTCCAGATTCCATAGCTTGCAGGTCTCTCAAGAGAAATTAAGTGCCTTTCTACGTGTCCCCTCCTCGACTCATGGGTATGCAGTGTCAGCCCTTGTTGGTGTCTGGGTGTGTATACTGTCTTAGCCACCTTGGCCGAGTGAGTGATTTTCCTGTTTCCCAGATGGACAGAAGAGAACTAGAAATGGTGGAGTGCCTTGTCTAGGATCTTGGTGAGTGGAGCCGAGGGCACCCTTGGGATACGGAGGGCGCTCTACAGAAGCATGCCTCATCTCTGCCCGGGGAGTGAAATAAACGGACAGCACGTCTGTGCATCATCTTTCTGGGAATGCAGAGATGAGGTCATTCAGGCCCAGGGTGCTGGGAAGACTTCCTCTTTTTCAGCAGGGCCAGGCTAGCAGGTGAGGCTGTGGGTGGGAGAAGAGGAGCCTGTGCTTTCTTCATATCCTTCCTGTAGGAAGAGAGCAAGAGTTGACGACTACATTAATTTGGATTGACTCTTTGGAGGCCAGAAATTATTCTAGGAATAAACAAAAACAAAAATCAACAACACAGGAAGCAGACAGGAACAGGAAGCTTTTTCCAAGGCATCATGGTGGGTGAAACCAAGGCATGCTTTCTCTCTCTCTCTCTCTCTCTCTCTCTCTCTCTCTCTCTCTCTCTCTCTCTCTCTCTCTCTCCTCTCTCTCTCTCTCTCTCTCCAAGCCTCCATCTTGTCTAAGATTACCTTGGTTTGGAGTGAATTGAGTAATATCAAACAGCACTCAGCTCACTTGTAAGCCACTTTCTGCTCCATGCAGACTCTCCCTGGCAGGATATGTACCCACGCACAGGCTCACTGTCCCCACAACCCTAGACTAGTCTATCCATTCTAAGACAAGGCTCTGTGGCTTACCTCCCTCACCCCCAACCACTCTCCATTTGGTTGGGGAAGCAGAGGACTCATAGGATGTCTCATGGGATAGCCAAGACCCCAGTTGCCAGCCTGCATAGATTAAGGAGAAACACCCACAGCTTTGGTCAGAGTTAATGAAACATCAGTACAGTTTTTCCTGCACACTGACACTTCTTCTAGGTGTTTGCTAAGTCAGCAGATAATCAGCATTCTGGAGCTAGCCCCCCAGGCCCCAGTACCCCCATGCAGCAGCTCCCTTTGCCCTCCGTAGCGTCTTCTTTTTCATGATGCATTTTGTCAGGAAGGATAAGGTCATAACCATGTGCATCCTGTCAGAGCACCCTCCTGTGTTCCGTGAGTGCTGGCGATGGGGCTTACCTCCTGCTGGTATGGGGAACAACTGACAGAATATTTAAAAGATGGGGGAAAGGCCATGCTTAGGTGACAGAGAGAAACCCCTTATGGCTATGGTCGGCATATTCACCACCTCCGTAATTAAACCTAGTCAGCACGGCCATTTCTGGGCACCACACGGCCTTCCAAGGGAAGACGAGCCCTCTATAAGCGGCCTGAGAACAGAATTGTAAAAACACAGTTAGCAATGTGGAGCTATAAATAAAGACCATTGCTTCTCTTTTGCAGCCCTGCTGTCAGGTCCTGCGTCCTGGCGTGAGTGAGTGAGTTGGGGAAAGAGGGTTTACAAGACAGCATTACTTCCTATAGTTTTTCCTGACCTAGGTCTCAGTAAAAATGATGGAAGATGCAGCCCTTCCTAGCAAGTTGTCTTTGGTACCCAATTCCCTGTGACTAATGCACCCCTGTTCTGTTGGCTCCAGGGAAGGAAGCAAGCTTATCTTGTTTCTGTAGAAATGGGGTGGGAAGACAGGAAACCCATCACTCCACCCAGGCCAGGTGAGAACTGCTGCCTTGTTGAGTGGACACGTGACTTCCCTAACACCTAGCTGATGAAACAAGGAAATGGTAGTGAGAGACCAGTACCTCAGTTTCCCTATTCTCTAGGCAAGCTGAATTGCACATCTAGGGAAGCAGGCATGGGGATCTCTTTTTCTTATACTGCCTGCTATTTGGTGGTGGTACAGTGACCCCATGACCTAGAAGAAACCAAGCAAAGCATTGAAACCAGAGCCTGAGGTGGGGACATGCCACTGTGGTGGACCTGGGTACCACTGAGGTGATAGATTGACAGCTTGATGCTATCCCGTCATCCACCTGCCCAGTGTGAGGTGTATCCTCTTCAGAAGTGTAGATAGACACACACACACACACACACACACACACACACACACACACACACACACCGTACCACAGAAACCCCTCTGCTTCCACTCTCACCTAGCTGTCCTCCCTCCCTAGCGTATCCATTTCTGTGCAGTTCATACTGAGATAATCCACCTGACCTGTGCTGGCACCTGTGGGCCAGAGGCTGTCCCGCCTCTGCTCGTCCCTGACCTTTCATCCAAGCTGCAAACATACAGCAGGAAGAACTGTTTGCCCAGACACTTCTCTCGGCTCCCCAGGTCCCTGGCTAGGTAGGAGGCCGTGTTTGTGAGGGTACACAGGCATGAGGCCAAGAGGTGGGAAGCACAAAAAGTGGGGTGCACACACACAGCCTGGCACTTTGAGAAGTGGTGGCACATGTCACCATTCTGAGGCCATACCCCTTTATCCAGAGGAGTCTGGCGGCATTTCTAACCAGAACTGTATAGGTCAGGTTATGCCTGAGATTTGTTTGGAGTTCAGGACCTTCACCTCTAGAGAGGTCTGGTTCATTCATCATTTGAATTTGCAGCTCTGGAGCCCAGTAAAGGTGTGTTCAAATTCTAGCACTTTCCACATTTCTACATGGTCCTCTTTACCTTTCTAAGTCTCAGTATCCTTATCTGTAAAATGGGCATAAGAGTACATCTTTAGATGATAGCTGCTATAGATTACATGGGAACATATATAAAGATGGGTAGGCATGCCTGGTGATTATAGCTGTCATTTTCATCCATACCTCTGGCCACCCACTCACCCATCCATCCGTCTGCTAGTCCATCCATCTGTGCATTCAGTAAGCAGTGCTGTGTGTCAAGAACCAGGCATCCCAGATCACTGGGAAATGATTCGTGCTTGGGAAGCTGTCTCTCTCTGGCTGTGGACATACAGGGCTGCCTGACAGAAGAGGCTTCTTAGAGCAGTGTTGTCATGGTGGACGTTGGTGAGCCAGCTTTCCAATAGAGTGCACTGCCTGCTGCACGTGCTGGCCAGCTCTCGGGAGAGTAAAGGAAAGACATCCTTTATGAAGGTTCTTTTGGAGGGGGGTGGAGGAGTGCTTGTGTTCTTATTTCACCACCATCAAAGCATGCAAGTCACTGCTAACACTGTAGCTGGCTGGCAGGAACAGGTCAGACCCTCCACCTGCATAAGCAATAGATGTCTTGCTTATGAGCTGTGTACAGATTCAGACCAGTGGCTGCAAGGCCCCACAGGCTTCTGCTATGTGTTCCTCCTGCTGCTTCTATGGAAGGTCTGTCCCTCCCTAGCACTGCATTGGGCAGTGGGGGCAGGGGGGAGTTGGGTCTCTCTCTCTCTCCCCCTGTTTTATTAGCATCTGTTAATTATACAAAATATGTTTCATTATGATACTTTCATACATATACATAATGTGTTTTGATCATATTCACCTCCTGGATACCCTCACTTGTGCCCCTCCCCCATACTGGCTATATCCCTTCCTCTTCCAGCTACTAGCCTCTTCTCCCTCTCCCTCTCCCTCTCTCTCCCCCTGTGTGTGTGTGTGTGTGTGTGTGTGTGTGAGAGAGAGAGAGAGAGAGAGAGAGAGAGAGAGAGGAAGAGGGAGTGGGAGGGAGGGAGAGGGAGAGTCATTTTGCTATTTACAAGAACACGTGTACCTTACTAGTGGCTACACCCTGAAGAAAAATATCTTTCCCTCTGCCATCAACTACCGATAAATCCTTAGAGATGGATGGATGTAAAACCCTGAGCTGCATCTCTCTTCCGTGACAGGTGTGGACTGATTGACGCAGTCTTGTACAGGTAGTCACAGCTGCCTTAAGCTGAAGAGTACAAACGCCGTGGCGCTGCTGGAACTCAGCATTCCACTACCTCTCCACTTGGTCCACTTTTTCCTGCGGCTTCTTCTTTGGTATTGTCCAGACCTTAGAGAGAGTGCTATGGATGTCCTGCTTTTCACTAGGCGGTCAGCAGCTATTGGTTCTCTGTACTTTGACTAGTGCTGAGTCTCTGAAGTCACTGCCGATCACTATAAAAAGATGCTTCTCTGACCAAAGCTGACAGGAGCATTAATATATGAACATAAACATAGTTAGTTAGAAGGCAACTTGACAGACCATGATGTCCTGTTTAGCAAAATAACAGCAGTAAGTTGGTAGTACCTATGACCAGGTTTACAGTACCTACAGGCCATGGATTCCCCCCTTTGGAGCAGGCATCAAATCCAATCAGGAAGTGGTTGGCTACCCCAATAACGGACTTGCCACTATTACCCCAGTGAGCTCATCTGGATGAGAATTGTTGCCGACAGGGTCCATAAATGAATAAGAATGTTGATGACAATTCTCCCCCAGCAGTCTGCATGACCTCTTCTGGCAGCAGGAAGGGAAAGTCTCTTTTTACAGATGGGGAAAAAAAAATGGGAGCAGATAAGGCTTTGGTCCAAGGTCCCCAGAAAAGCCAACGTGGAGCTAAGAAGTAAGTTCAGCTCAGTGTAGAGCCCCAAAGCCTACCTCTCTCCCATTGCATGGTCTGCTTTTACATATAGTGTGCCAGGCCAAAACAAAGCCATTTCAAATGAGCACCTGTCTCTCCCGGTGTGGCCTGTGGTCTTCCAAATTTTAATATGCCTGTAATAGTCACTGGTAATTAGAGTCTGTTTCCCTGTTACCTCCCTCCATCTCTGTGTCTCTCTAACTCTCTCACAGGTGCATATTACACACACACACACACACACACACACACACACCATGCTCACTTTGTGTGGAAATGAACAGTGCTCCCTGAATGCGAGGGTCAGTGTTTTCCATCCTCCTGATACCCTTTCAGAGGATGCAGTCGTTAAGAAATTCAGCAAAGATCTCATTGTCTGGCCTGTTACACGCTCCACTGAACAGCCCACCTGAGCCAGAAGGGGCCTGGTGTCCTCCTGTGATGCGTGTCATATTTCCTGAGCGCAGCAACAGAACAGGACGTTCTTCCTGAGCGGCAGCCCCACCACCACAGTGGCTCACAGTGCAGCTTTACTGTTGTCTCAGGGCACAAAGGCTCCTGTGGCCCTACCACTGGTCCTTCCCCCTGGGCAAGAGGCATGCCCTGTGTTTGTGGCTCTCTTGCCACAGCAGAGCACACAGATGGCTGGGTTTGAATGAATGCAAAAGTAATTAAGAACTGCCCAGAAGGTCATCTTGGGTGGGCCTAGGCATCTCACGGCTCCTACTGCTAATTGCTATGGTGATGGCCTGGCCTTGGGGGTCCCTTGTTTTTGTGACCTCAGATTCTTTTCCTTTAGCTGGGGCATTTCAGGATGTGTGTGTCCTCCCACTAGAGAAGATCTAGGGTGGCTGGGCTTCCGTGGGCCCATGCAAGTAAACACTGAAGGTCCAGAAGACAGCAAGAGTAGAAGCCCCAGGTGTGTGTCCCTCGGTCCAGCTTGACTTACGTCACAGATGGCCAGCATCGGTGTGGAGTCTGAAGGTGGCGCTCCTCTGGGGCATACTGTCCTATTGAGAAGCCACTTATCTCTCCCAGTATCCTCTCCCTCCATTCTTCCCCAACTTGATCCCTCCTCTCCCTGCCCCCACCCACGCCTAGTTCACCCACAACATCTATCTCCCCATGCCAGGGAGATCCATGCATCCCAGCCTGAGCCCTCCTTGTCACTTAGCATCTCTGGCTCTGTGGATTGTGGCATGATTATCCTTTGCTTTACAGTTAATGTCTACTTCTAAGTGAGTACATGCCATGTTTGTCTTTCTGGGTCTGGATTACCTCGCTCAGGATGATCCATTCTTCAGTCGAGGGACATGTAGGTTGTTTCCCATTTCTGGCTATTATGAATAAAGCTGCTATGAACATAGTAGTGCAAGTGTCTTTTGCGTGTATGTCTAGGAGTGGTATTTGGTTTAAGTGTGGCCCTTGCGTGGCGAATGGGAGTCTAGGTAAGTGTGTGACTGATACCGAATGCGCTCTTTCATTCAGTGTGTGATGCAGGCCCACCCTGTGCACTGTGTGCACCATCATGAGCCCCGCCTATTCTCTTGTCTACACCCACATGCAGCCCTGCATTCCCTGAACAGATGCCTCTTGGTGCCAGCCATGATGCCATGGGTCGTTAGTTACATCTCTGGGTGTATGTCTTGTTCCAGCAATTTCATTAACAACAAGTGTTGATGGGAGAACCCCACAATGCCAGGTGCTGTCTGAAGTGCCTTATGCACATTTAATGTGAGCCTTATTTAATCCTCACAGAACTTCCCTCCAATAGGTGAGGACCTTTAGACTCAAGGGCTGCTTCTTAGCAAAGGCTGTGCAAGTGTGTAGCCGTGACAGCCTGACTCTGAACCAGGGTGCCTGGTGTCGGACTGCACCTCCTGGCTTTACATCCTAGGAGCTTTTGTGTGGTCCGCTGCACCCACATGGTACGGATGCTTCTGAAGGGAGAAGAGTTCCCATTAGCTGTAGGATAAGTAGGACATTAAAGTCTCCTCGTATGATTCCCTTCCAGGTCATCTTCCCAGCAGCGCCACCTGTTCCACCCCTGGCTCTTGAGCCATGTCATGTCACCTGTCTGACCTCTGGGCACCATGCTTCTGGGGGTGGGGCTCTCAACTTTACACTGCCCTCTCTTTCCTCCCAGACTGCACCCCGGACCCCTTTGGTGCCTGGAGTCTTTCTTTCTCATACTCTGCTTGGATGAACCAACGGGCAGGTGATACCTGCCTGAAGTCCCCCTGCTTCTGTGTGCACCACCACCCTTTCCTTTGTCACATTTATCCCATCCTACCTGGATTTGTGTGGGGACTGTTTATTCCTCTCCTCCTAAGAACAGGACCTCTCCAAAGTCAGGGACACACTGTTGTCGACCCCTCCCCCACAGCCTGGCTCTGGGAACCGGCAAGTAGGGTTCCTCTGAGCAGCTTCACAGGGCAGTGAACACTGTATCTGCTTATTCCCCCGGAGCAGGGGAGGGGGTTCACACAGATGCCTTCTTCTTGCTATTCTCCTCTTTTCCAGACTCCCTGGGTTTGGTGAAAATTGGCTGTAGTCATGAGATACCCCCGTTGCCTCCAAAATAACGTGCTTACTTTCCCAGGGAGAGTAGCAATTTGTGAGGAGTGGATGGAAGAAGTAAAAGCCCCTTTCCTCCTTTCAGCTGCCTGTGCCTCTTGCTCAGACACTTGGGCAGATCCCTAAAGGCATCCTCACAGACTTGAGAACTCGGGGGCAGTGTGAAGATGTCGTATCGCAGATAGGGGTCAAGGTAGAACAGCCTTTTGGGTTTTCTCTGGCTTGGAGAAATTGAGAAGTGGCCCAGAGGGCCTTGGGGCTAAAGCTGCAGCGCTGGTCCTTGAAGGATGAGCTCCGTTCTCAGGACCAAAACCCACTTAGACATGGAAACAAACACGGCAGGGCAATGCATACTTGAGGCTCCATGTAAGTTAATTCCTCTTGGCGCAGCCCCAGATACCTTGATTAATGGCCTGTGAAGTGCTGAGATATCTTGATAATGTACATTTTACATTTGATTATATAATCAATTATGTTTTTCCTAATAAAATTTAAAATGAGCCACACACACACACACACACACACACAAAAAAAAGCTATGAAAAGGCTGAACCACCTATCAAAAGGAAAATGTCTCTAGATGCTTTAGCACGGGCCCTTTGTGCCGTGACTTGGATGTAAGTGTCTCCAGGTACTGAGGCAGGTGTCTACTCTGTCTCCCCGTGCCCAGGGTGAAGTATCATTTCAGGGCACAGATGTAGCGTGGCTTTGCTTTGAGAACGCTTTTATTTGCTTCAGCGCTGAGAGGATGAGAATTCGGCTCAACCCATGCAGCTCAGGGCCAAAATGAGAAGAGAAGTCAGCGGAACCAGGCTTGCTGGGGAGGCTGCCACCGAGCCAGTCCGTGGCCAGCAGCTGCTTTCTGAAACAATGAAAGGAAAGGTGTTCAGAGGCGCACCGAGGGCCTCGTAGAGCCAATTACGAGTGTGGCTTTCTCTGCCTGTCTCCACAGCAGCGGCGCCTGCTGGGGAGGCGACGGCGTTTAATAGAAGAGGCATGCTCAGACCCATCCTTCCAGGGTGCGCAGAGAAGGACCCGAGGGCTGTTCTGATCAATACCCAAGAGGATGATGTCTCTCCAAGGACACTCGCACAGCACAGGGAGCACGGGGGAGTAGGGGACAAATGCTCATTTCTGTCAGTGGACGGAAGGGTCTTTTCCAAACAATCCATTCTGTCCCGCAGTCAAGCCGCTGCGGCATTTTCGTTCCCGTTTAAAACATTGCTATCAACCAGTTGGAATATAAGCCCAGAGTATCGCAGGGAGTAATCTAATTAGTATGAAGTCAATTCAGTTGCTCCTTTTGTATCTCGTGATTAAATAAGTGGGGAAAATGGCTTGAAAATTAGGTGCTAGAACGACCCAATTACATTTCTGTAGCTTTTTGTATTCAATTTCATAAACAATTTTGCTCTTCGATGGTTAATCAGTGAATGCCTTTTTCCAGTTTGAAAAGCACTTTTGAAATTATAATGCAATTAAATTGTGTGTGGATGTTCTGGCATAGCGAGTGTGAAAGCCGGGGGCTTGGCAGGCCGCCATGTTGTACCTTGACTGTAGTGAGTCCCCAGGCTGGCAGCTTGCGAGTGTCATTCATAATATTGTCCATGCTGGGTTACTGTAAAGTACAGCTGCCTTAACTGGCACTTAACCAGCGACCGCCAGTCCCCTCTCTTGAGTGAGGCTTGTTTGCCTCGTGCAACAGGGCTGTGCCCAGAGGTGACGGAATGGCAGGGCTTCTCCTGAGGGTTTGCTAGCCACTGGGAGGTTCGCTATCTTCCTAATGGATGAAGTGGTGATCTGCTTACGTGTCCCCCAAAGGACAGAATGAGTTTGTCCTTCAGCAGACTGGCCCCGAGTGTGTGTCTGTCTAGTAGTAACGCGTTATGGGAAGGGGGGGCGGAGGCTATCGAAGTCCCTGGAGTACCTTACCCCACACAGGCACATCGGTGCCCATGGCTGACGGCTGAAGGCACGATGCATCTCCAGGAATCCAGGGTCAATGGCTTCCCAGGAGTGGTGCCTCTGAGCTTGGGGCCTCAGTTCAGTTCCAGAGGCTGTGGTTTTCATCACCTCTGGTGGACAAGTGGGAAGGTCGTTTATGGGTGGGAGCTGGGTGCAAGAAGGTAACAGTCTCTGAGAAGGAGGTGAAAACACGGGTGTATGTTCAATTTTTTTAACCAATATATTTTATTAACAACTTAGTGACTGAGCATGTGTCACTTATAACCCAACTAACCAAAACAATAGGAAATGAGGATTAATGGACACAATAACAAAACCGTAAGGATATCAGTTCTGAGGAACGATTCTCCTGGCACAATCAGCAGGATTTCTTCTGCTAGAACCTAGAGTAACCAGAACCCAGAACCTCAGCAGGAGCCGGAGCCCCGAAGCCTTCCCTCAAGCAGTTTTCTCTAGGAGCATCTCGAAGTGCAGCGATAAACAGCCCAGACTATCCCAAGTCTCCAAAAAGCCCCGCCTCCAGTTCTGGGCTCATTTCTATATCTCCTCCCAGAGTCTGGTCACAGGATCTTTTCAGCTGGCAACAATCAAGCTCCCTCACGAGGTGGTCGGTCTTCTAGTGGATTAACCTCACCTGTTCTCTCACGAGACCGTTCCAATCCCGCACTTGGAATCCTAAAAACCAGGTTTATCTCTCCTTCACACAGGTTTTCTGATTCCAAAGATAGACGCCTGGGAGGGAAGCCTGTATGAGAAGCTGAGCGTGCTAAAGCCATTGTGTGGTGGTGTTTCTACTTCTTTAGACATTTGAATGTGTGTTGGAATGATCTATTGTGCTATACGAAGATAAAACAATGACTCAAAAAGATTGGGCTCTGAAGACCCCCAAGGCAGACACTAGCCCTTGCACAATCCAGTGGCGCACCCTTTTCCAGTCCCCAAATCTCTCTGCAGTCAATAGCAAACTCTGTCATGCCTCTAGTGACTGGAGATACAAAGTAAAGAAGGTAGGATCACCCCCTTCCCCATGCCAGGGGTGCCCCACATGCCCTCGCACTAGGAAGGAAGTAATTGGATCACTCTGACTCTCAACTTTCTTAGTGGCTTTTTATGGCCCAGCTCCTAGCAGTTGACACCTAACTGTAGCCACCAATCTCTCTTCCTCCCAAGAGGAGGAAGGTGCCGGACACAACCTGGAGTTATTGTAGGGCCTGCAGAGTGGGAGTGACAGGCATTACACCAAGGCACACCTCTGGGAAGCGAGAGAGCGGTGACGGTGTTTATTGGTGAGAGAAAGGGGTCAGGAGGTAGAAATGAGCACACCTGAGCCTGGCTGGCAACAGGTGGCACTGAAGGGGGGGAAGGCCACAGAGTGATCTCAGGCGCAGGAAGACTATCACACAACTATAGCCTCCTTTAATAACCACCCCTGCCCCCACCCCCACCCCCCCCCACTCCTTTTTTTCTTTTTGGCTGTGTGCCTGGGAGATTGTGGAGCAGGTGAAACATCTGCTTGGCAGTAAAGCTCCACAGAGCTAGGTTGGGGAGGCGAGCGAGGCGGGGCGGTAGATTAGAAGGGGCAAGACCAGCTTTGTGGGTCTGAGCGTGGCTTTAGCTGGCAAGTGTGTTCCGGTCATGGGCTGGCCAGATGTTTCCAGATGGGAGGTGGAGGGCCCTTGCATGCTGGTTCCCAGACAACAAGCAAGTAGCAGCAAGTTGGAAGTGGGCTGCAGTCTGCTCTCCAGGTGTTCGCTCCTTCCTAGAACATCTGGAGAAAGGGCGCCTCTGGCCCAGGCTTGAGTCGTGGGTGGCTGTTTTGCCGGTGGGTCGCTGAAAACTGGGGTTCCTCCGGAGAAGAGAAGCAAGAGGATCCATCCCTGCTATGACGCCTCCCTGGGCAAGAGCTGACCCACCTGACTTGAATGTCTAGAACTGAACTCAAGGTTCCAAAACAACACACCTTAAAAGCCTGCACCGGGAAGCCACCAATTTCTGGAGATACTGGGGTTTTTTGAGGGCGCTTAGAAGAAAGGCTAAAGGAGGGTTCAGTCAGCGAAACCCCATTCAAGCATGAGGACCTGAGTTGAATCTCCAGCACCAAGCTGAGCATGGCGGCTTATGTCTATAATCCTGACACTGGAGAGCTGGGCAGCCAAGTTCCTGGAGCTCGCTAGACAGGCACCATAGCTCGATTAGTGCGCTCTGGGGTCAGTGAAAGACCTCATGCTCCGAAATTGGGTGGAGAGTGATTAAGGAAGACACTTGATATCAACCGTTGGCCTCCACAGCACACATATATATGGCACATATACCCACACGGGCATTTACACATACACACACAGTGCTTAGGAGAAACAAGAGGAAGGAGCTGTTACAGGACTAGGAAGCTACTCCTGACCCAATTTCTGATCCACACTCAGGTTCAGAATTGCCTTTCAAGTAGACGACTGTCCATAACCAGTGAGCTTCCTGGAAACTGCATGAGAGTCTCACAACAAGGACCTTGACAGGCCCATCTTCCCCGAGAACCCTTCACTCTGGACCGGTGGAACCACTGTGACCCTTCCAGAAGTGTCTGCTTCCTCAATCTGTAAAATCAGTCCAGGGAACCAAACAGGACCTGAGCCAGCAGTACAAGAGGCCTCCTTGATCCCCAGGCCGGGCTGACCTGCTGACCTTTGGAGGAGCTGGGCTGGGCTTGGGAAACAGGCCTGCCCAGGTAGACAAGACCTGTAAAGGAGCCGAGCCTCGTGAGAGCACGCTGAGGAGAATACTTACAAAAGCAAACTGAAAGGGAATTACAGGGCGTTCTTACGGCGGATTATTACACATCCATTAAAATGATGTTTACCGAGAGTTTTTAAATGACATGTGAAATGGTGATGACATAATATTGCGTGAAGAAAGCTATAAAATTTACACACACTGTGAAGCACGTTAGAATTAGAGTCACCTGGGGACTCGTAAAGAATATCAATTCCCAGGCCCAACCTCACACATCGAGTCAAGTCTCTGAGGGGGTCCTGGGTGTCTTTTGCCCTGGTGGCTTTGATACATCCTGGTCTGAGAGTAACTGGCTACCCAGAGCAGTATGCATTTTTTTTTTTTTAAGCAGAGAAATTCTCCAAACTGTGACCAGAAGTTTCTCTGGTGGGGAGTTATGGGGTGGGTTCAAGTCTGCATCTTAACCAATTTAGTTTTCCAAAGCTCTGCCGGGAGCCATGGTGACTGAGGATAGTTCTAGAGACCCAAATGTGCCTCTGCCCTCCCTGCCTCTTCCTTCTTTCCGTCCTTACTCGCAGATTTCTGCTAGCCTGGGAATTTATTGCAGTTCGCTCCAGGAGGAGGCTGTGTAGTGCCTTTTAAAGCTAGTGATCAGAAAAGCAAGCTGCTTGTTACGAAGGGAGAATTCAGAATGTCTGTCTATACTTCTGTGGGTGCAATCTGAGTTTGGGGGTCAGCAGAGGGATGCATGCTAGAGCTAGACAGTCACTAGGGAGAAGGGTCCTGATAAAGCGACCTGGGAGTCGACGTGCCTAAGAGTTGGTAGGTCGCCTTCTTGCCAGGGCTTCTAAATATGAAAGACTGCTGAGCAATAAGTAGGAAGGACAGCCTTCGGTTGCTTCTCCAGCTGCGGATTTGGGCAAAGCCCAAGCGTTAAGGTGGTAGCTTCAAGTCTTTGAGCCGCTATGGCCAGTGGCTATGCCATAGGGAAGCCCAGTGCAGACCGAGCCATGACTCAGCGGTATCTGGTTGCCTCGTGGATGAATTGGGTCCAGTGCAGGGCTTCTAAACAGGGATCAGATGCTGAGCAGCCTCTGGAGTCTTCTCCTTCTGGCAGGTGGCATATCCACTTTCTCTCTTCTGGATCCTGGGAAACCCAGTGACCAAGGACTCCTCCTCTTGTCCTTGACATTTGATTCACTCTGTGGTCAAGGTCAGGGGGAGCTTCCACTCTGGTCTTCTGTTTCCTTTTGGCTTGACCTGGGGCTAATAGTCCCCTCTGAAGTCCCTCATTGGATGATTGCCAAGGGACAGTGAAATAACCTATGGGAATGGTTTTGAAAAGACTGTGGTAGAATAATAACAGTAATTATAATAATGACACATCAAGAGCAAATCCAAACAGTCAGTTCTTTTGCTCTCTGCTTCCAGCTGGGCAGGTGGGCAGTTTATGCCAGATGGGAAAATCCATACTCGCCCCACAGTTGACTGTGGGCCTCCAGTCCCCCAAATCAGGAGGGACACAAGCCCTCTCCTTCCAAACACTGTGTCCCTTCCTGTCATCCTAACCCACTCACAACTACCCACCCCCCTCCAAAGGAGGGTGCCTCACTGGGCCGAATGATCCTTTCTCTCTGCCTCCCGTTATCTGAAAAGCTCATCAGCAAATGCAGTCAGTAGATGTGAGGATAGTCAGGCAAAGACAGGTGACGCTGGCAGGTGTGTGCTCAGATCCACTTCTCAGGCCAGGGCTCGCTGGGAACCAGTGAAGGGTTTGGCACCACTAGGGAGGAATGTCACAGGTTCGGATGAGGCTCCAGAGGTTTCGTCAGCAAAGCTATTTATGTCCCAGTAAGTCTGACTGTGAGAATTATTTTGAGCCTCACACTGCTCCAGAAATGGTGAGTTTGCTTAAGCAAGATGGTATTTGGTACCGGCAGGCTGGGAAAGAGCAAAGACCTGACATGGAAGCTTCCGGAAGAAGAGGAGTTTGTAGAGTCTGTCTCCCTCCACCCCCAGACGTAAGCTGCTTCTCACTAGTCTTTGTAGGGCACAGCTTCTGAGCACTGGCTCCTGAGGAACTAACCCTCGTCCTTAAAGAAAGCTGCCCGGAATTAGTTATTCCGTGCCTGCTAATCTCTGTTCATTTTGTCACCTTGAGGCATGGTTGATTCAACCTCAGGTGCTAAGCCAGTATTGATTGAATCTAAGGAGGCTAAGGAGGCTAGCTCTTGAGAGAGGGGGGCACGAAGCCGCTAGCACAAAAAAAGCCCTTCTTGTCCCGATCCCAGCCTGTCTGCCAGCGTGTGGAACCCAGACATGGTCCCCATGCCTCACCATGGCGCCACATTTGGACAGCACCTGTTCCCCTACCATCCTGGTTTAGAGGAATTGGGATCTAGGTTTCCGTTGTCAACTGTGTTTTTAACTACACTAAGCAGGATGACAGAGGTTGTCCTGTTAGGCACTGAGTGGCTGTGCAGTGGTTGGAGGCACCCTCCCTGGAATAGCCTCCCAAGTGTGGACACGCCTAGCATTTCACCCTGGCAGTCCCAGATGGTCACAGTGATCCTGGCTAGAACAACCATACAATCCACATGTGCATGCAATGGAAAGGTGAGGCCAGCCTCCCTGGCACCTCTGCTAGGCTTCACTGTGTTCCTGGTGATGGCTGTCTGTCTGGACTTTTTTTTTTTTTTTTTTTTTTTTTTAAGCATTTGTTCCTGGATAGTCTAAAGATACTAGTTTGCTTTTATTCTTCACAAACATGCTGTTCTTTATGATGACCTTGTGAAGCAATAATGGTATTACAATAAGTCATAATGGTATTGATAACCAGCAATTTCTGAGTATTGATCCTTTCTGCTGCATGGCGCTTTGTGCGAGATGACTTACTACATCGTGTTATTAATAAGACGCATGGGGAGGATATCACTGAGATTCCCATTTTTCAGATTCATTCATGCATTTGACAATCTTTTATTGAGTGCAAGTTCTAGTAACAGGGAATTCAGCTGTGATCCGTGCGGACTAAAATCTCTGCCCATGATTTAGCCCTGTTGACCCTGTGAAGGTCCTGTGTGTTACTGGAGGTGGTGCAGCCCAGGGGGTTGGGGCTAGAGATTGTGCGTGTGCACACGCACTTTAGACCAGTGACTCTCAACCTTCCTAATGCTGTGACCCTTTAATACCGTTCCTCATGTTGTGGTGACCCCTTAACCATAAACGATTTTGTTACTATTTCATAACTATAGTTTTGCCACTGTTATGAATCTTAAAGTAAACATCTGTGATTTCCGATGGTGACCCCCGTTGGAATGGTCGTTCAAACCACCCCCACCTTCCCCACCCCAGCTGCCACCATGGGTTGCAACCCACAGGTTGAAAACTGCCACTCTAGATCCTTTGAACATCTTAGGCCTGCCACTTATCAACAGGGATAGCTCTTGGGTTACCTGACCTCCATTGTGTAACAGGTTGTGCAGGGCTGTGATGGTACAATGTTTTCCAGTTGCCCTTCCGAGGGCTAATGGAGAGAAAAATGCATGCTGCTGTCACAGACAGTACTGGGCTTGCATCCCAGCTCAGCCACTCAGTTCTGGAGAGAAGCCCCAGGGCAAGTGACTTTACTCTGCTGAGTATTTCTATTCCTTGTTTGTCCGAATGAAATAACGCCGCCTGCCTTGAGGGAAAGCTGGAAGGATTAGTGCTCACAACTGTGTAAGCTCGGAGTGCGACTTGCTGTGGGATAGACGGTGGTGTGTGATGCTAAGGACAGTGGTCCAGGAGAAAGAAGCTAGGTGGGAAAGTGGAAATGACTGGCCTCGGAAGAGACTCTGTGAGGAGGTAGCTCATCTCAGTGGGCAGCTTCAGAAATCACACTGCAGCCCCCGCCACCGGTGTCTCCCAACATAGCACTGGTCCTTCTGTCTCTGCCCAGCTATGCTGCTCACTTGCTAAGGAACATAGATGACCAAGACATGACTTAACTTTGCTGATGCCTCTGCCACTGCTGGCCTCTTTGTTATCACAGTTTGGCTATGTCGCCTTTCAAGCCGATGAAATAAAATAAATACATCCATTAGATCCCTGGCTTGCAGGAAACCATGCTGGGTGGGGTCTCAAGAGTCTGTGGCACAGATCCTGGATGTTTGGAACCCCATCCTTCAGAGGGGTGGGCACTGGGCAAAGAGGCTAGCCATGGACTTGCTCGCAAACCCCAGGTTAGGAATGCTATTCTTCTCTGTATTCTAAGGGCCATCCTGTGCCTCGTGGACGGCTGTTATCTGGGAAAGAAAGAATGTGTTACCTATAGGGATGATGGCGGGAACAGGCAGAGCTAGGACAGTGAAGGGCTCCTGCCTGAGGGGGGTAGATAACTCCTGTGATGTTCATATTCAAGGTGGCTAGTACCTTTAGGATTCAGGGGCAGAGATGCCGATGTGTACTTTTTGTTTTCTTTTATTTTGTCTGAAAACAACAATGAGAAAAGACCCAAGCAATAGGCTCCTGCCCTGGCTGCCTCCTGGGAGCCTGCAGTATATTTGTGGAGAGACCTAGAATGGGAGGTCATGGCTTTTTTTTTTTTTTTTTTTTTTTTAAGATGTATTTATTTATTACATATACAGTACTCTGCCTGCAGGTGCACTTGCACAACAGAAGAGGGCACCAGATCACATTATAGATGGTTGTAAGCCACCATGTGGTTGCTGGGAATTGAACTCAGGACCTCTGGAAGAGCAGTCAGTGCTCTTAACCTCTGAGCCATCTCTCCAGCCCCGAGGCCCAGGGCTTTGTCTGATTTGTGGTTTCTGTGGTACCATTGCCTTAAAGGCCGAAACATTCTGTCTTGTTGGTAGAAGCGACAAAACAAAATTTGACTCAGCTCTGTCTGGTGTTGAGTTGGAACTGCCAGCCACACTTGCCCGACCTCAACTTCCAGTCACCTCGCAGCCCTGACCAGCTGCTGGTGCCCAGGAAGACGTGACTGCTTACACAGCCTTTGCAGTGGGCCTTCCACACAGGGGACATGGCTCTATGTAGCTGGGCCCAGGGTCCCAAAGTCGACTTCCTTCCTGCTCTTTCTGTCCCCACATTGATTCTCTTAGCCTTCTGCATTTGTCACATCTTTAGCTACACAGATTCTTCCCTCCAGACCAGGCTCAGGGTGGATGGTGAGGAAAATTATTGCGAGGCCAAGGAAGCAACCTGGGCCTCTTTTCTTTCTTTCTTTCTTTCTTTTTTTTTCTTTTTTTAATTTTTATTTACCTTTATTTTATGTGCATTGGTGTTTTGCCTGCATGTATGTCTATGTGAGTGTGTCAGATCTTGGAGTTGCAGACAGTTGTGAGCTGCCATGTGCGTGCTGGGATTTGAACCTGGGACTTCCGGAAGAGTAGTCATTGCCCTTATCCACTGAGCCATCTCTCCAATCCCTGGGCCTCTTTTCTTAATGTGACATTTGGTCTGTGCTGGCCATTTTTATGTCAACTTGACAAAAGCTGAAGTCCTTTGGGAAGGGGGAGCCTCAATTGAGAAAATGCCCCATACCAGACTGTCCTGTGGGCAGGCCTGTGATATCTTTATTTTATTTTATTTTTTAATTAAAGATTGATAGATGTGGGAGGCAGCAGCCCATTGTCGCAAATGGTTCTACGGTGTATAAGAATGTGAACCAGTAAGCTGCACCCCTTCATGGCATCTGCACCAGTTCCTGCCTCCAGGTTCCTGCCCTGACTTCTTAGATGATGGCCTGTGGGCTGTAAACTGAAATAAACCCCTTCCTCCCCAAATTGCTTTTGAATATCATAGCACAGCAATAGAAACTCTATCTAAGACGTTCTGTTCCTGGGTGCCTTTGCTCACAACTGACTTGATCTTTGAAAGGAGAACCCATTTGTAAGGGTTCTTACAGAGACACCCTCCCAATCTGTAGGGATTTACTGAGTGCCTGCGGGAGGCTGCACTGAGGAGGTGGGGTGTGTGGAGCCAGGCTTAGAGCTCATATGCATCACGTATGGGTCATGCTGGGCCAGAGGCTGGGTTTTCTCCATTGTAACCTGACAGCTCGGGCAAGTTCTTCCACATTATAGATATCCCACCAATGTCTATTATAGGAATAAACATGTTCCATCTTTTCTAAGACCAGAGTGAACATTGTTTTTATAATCAAGTCATAGCCGATGTTTATATTGCAAAGAGATAAACAAATGCAGGTTGGGGAGAGAGGGAGAGAGAGAGAGAGAGAGAGAGAGAGAGAGAGAGAGAGAGAGTGAGTGAGTGTGTGCAGGGATGGTTCACAAGATGCCCTGAATTTCCTCGGAATCCGTTTTCTCAAAAGAGCCATGGACACTATGTACGGCTACTCCATATTGCTCGGGCCCCATGTAGAATGTCATACTCCATTCTGGAAAATCCAGGTTAAGAGAGACAGTGACACAGCAAACCACTTCTGACTGGTTACCAGGACAGTGTTACCAAAGACATACTGAAAGACAGGCAGGGCAGACTAAACTAAGAAGAAAGAGTTGGCACCATCGGGTCTTGAAGAGCACCCAGGAGCCGCCCATGGAGTCTGCTGCTTTGACTACAAGTAGGTATGAGTGAGGTGATCAAAACTGAGCCTCAGGATAAAGGATGGATTCAAACGCCTCAAAACAGGCAACTCCTGAGCAAGCCATTTTTGAGGAGTGGTGAGGGGGTCCCATCCCTTTCTTAGTGATGTGCAGATGAGAAGAGACTAGAGCTCAGCAGTGGAGGGAGGTGGGACCAAGGGCAGCCTTACAGATTCAAGGTAGATCTTGTGTTAGGAAAGCCCAGCCTGGCCCCAACCAGCTCAGTGTTTCAAGCGGCTTTTTTTTTTTCCCTCACCTTCTTATCTCTCTAGTAGATGCTGGCTTAGTTACCGAGTATTTACTGCCATTCTTGATATAAGATAGACAAGCGCGATAAGAGCATAACAAAATTATTCCAAAACCCTGCCTGCTGGAGATGTTTAGGGAACACATGCCTTAAGAGTCAGAGCATAAGCCCAGAAGAAACGTTGAGGTTTTCCTTGTGGAAGAGTTACAACTTATTGCTCAGAGTGCAGCGGGCACGTAGGGTGAGAGGCCTTTGCCTCTTGTACAATCAGAGTCTCACAGCAGCCTCATCTCGGTCCTTTGGGGCTTCTATCCCCAGCAGGTCCCTGGGTCCTCCAGAGGCTGTTGGTGGTTTCTTTTCTGCCTTCAGAAAAACAGCCAGGTGTTGGCAAAGCAAAGGCCTGGCCTGCCGCCTGTCCTTGCAGCATCCCTCCCCTTGTCCAGAAATCCCATTATCTGGGAGACTGATTGCCCAACTCCAGTCTGTCTACCACTGAACTCTGGGTGGTTCTCACCACCTCCAGCCCCACTCTGGGTCCCCTCGTCCTTTTGTTGTCAGGCGGGGAAAGAGCCGAATCTATAAATCTGAGTTGCTTCTCTACCGGTGACAGCCCCGAGTTCTTTCTCACCACGTTTGACATGACCTAATGGGTTTACAGTTGTTTGAGTGCTTCTCCGAAGTAAATGAAAGCGCTTAGTTAGGGGACGCGTGAAATGGCATTGTTTGTTCAGGGCACCTCTGCAAAGCTGGAGGATCATCCGCACATTAGCCGCTGTGCGCTCCAGCCCCTCGCACCCAGCACCAGGATTCCACCGAAGGAGCCTCAGAGCTGGCTCTGGCAGCCTGGCCGGTGTGTAGAAGAGGTGCTGGGATCTCTGGGACTAGGCGCCGTCCTCAGCTGTGTTCATTTTGCCAGAAAGCTCAGGGGCGGGGAGCAGCTAATTGGGAACAGAGGGGACACCCGGGGGGACGAGAGAGGGAGGGTCTCACCAAGGTAGAGGAGTGATGAATATTTGCTTGTAGCAAGACAAGAGCCAAAACAAGATAGACCCCTAATGAGAGCTTTGGGCAGATCGTGCTATGCGCTCTCAGGGGCCGGCAGCGTGGGCTGCTGTGTTGAGTTGCCTGGCTGCTTGGCATCAGACCAAGTCCTCTTTTAATATCGAGTTTCATAAGCATGGAACAATAACAAATCATTAGAAACCCTCTGGGAATGGTGGGTGGGCGGTGGCTGCCTTCTTCCCCTCCCTTCCTTGCTTTCTCCCCTTCTCTCCCAAACCCATCTCTTCGGCTCAGGTACATTGTCCCTTTTGTAAGTAGAGAATGACGAGAGAGGGGACAGTGTCTGAGAAACTCGCATGTTGTTAATCTGTTATTAGGCATAAGCCTTACCACCAGGCCGGGTACTCAGATGCCTCATTGTGCGCTGGGATAGAATTACGCATCATGAATAAAAACTGCTGTCAACATGCATCGGTTTGAAAACATTAGAGCATATGGTATGTGATTATCTGTATTGTCAAGTGCAATAAAGTGAATTTGGATATAATAAGGAATGTAATATTTTAGAAATTTGGTAATAAACTAAGGAAAGGATGACAGCTGAGGTTCCTTAAGGCCCCAGACACAAATAAATTGAAGTTACTGGCCTCTGAGGCCAGGCAGGCCGAATGGCCACACCATGGCTTAAGCTGTATGCAGTGATTTTGTAGTCAGGGAAAGCTCTGTGTCCCCTGATTGACACCTCTGAGGACAATGGAACAAACTGACCCCTGGAGAAGACAGACGGGAAGAGGTGGTGGCTTCTGGTGGAAGGTCAGGCCTTGCTGTCACACCTGGCCCCCAGGTGTACCCTGCAGCCCACTGGAGGCTTTGGCAGCCTTTCCCTGGACAAGGGCAGTGCCGTGCCAGCCATCGAGATATCCTGACACCCATTGGCCCTTCTTGGTTCCTGTTTTGTCGGAGAAGAAGGTGTTGTCCCAGAACTATAAGTCACTCCCTGGAGAAGGCAGCTATTTTCTGGAACTCTCCTCTCCCTGGGCCAAATGATGAAATAATTTCCTCAAGGCAGTATATCAGGGAAGCATCTCGAGAGGGCTGGAAGTGGCAGCATAGGAAGAGGGCTGGAAACTGCGTCAAGCTCTGTGTGCTGGTGCACGGAAGCCTTCTACAACTGTATGGTGCTCAGAGACGAACCCTCCCACCTCTTGTAGACAAGAAAACAGAGGCTGCTGGTTAATGCAACTGGGATTTTTTAACCCTCCTGTAACAGCTTCTCTCCTCAGAATATCTGGCAGGAACAACTTAAGTGGAGCAAGGTTTATTTTAACTCGCAGCGTCAAAGGGATTTCGGTTTGTAGACCTAGGCAAGATGCTGTGAAAGTCTTACTCAGTTAATGGTGGTGGGAGAGGCTTGTGCACCTGCCAGACTTGAGATGACAGAGGTACCTGGAGCTAGAGGCAGGTAACCTGTAGGCAGGTAACTCTCAGAGGTCCACACCTACTAATCTGCCTGCACCAGCCAGGCCTTACCCACTAAAGGCTCCATGGCATTGGAAACAGTACCACAAGCTATGGACCAATCAAAGCCTTTGGCACCCATTTCAAATTCAGACTACAATGCACATTTGAGCACAAAACCCAGGCTGCTCTTCGGGAGAGCCCAGGTTCTAGTCCCAGCTCACAACCATCTGTAACTCTGGTCCCAGGAGTTCCAACATCCTCGTCTGGACTCCAGGGCACTGCACACACCTAGTATACAGATATACATGCAGGCAAAACACACCCCTACCCTCCCCCAAAGAAATAAGAATAAATGAATCTTAACCACAGGACCCCACATACAGAAGGCCTGCAGCCAGCTGTCTTACCTGTCTCTCCCCTTGGGCCTGGCAGAAGCTAGTCTGTGTTTACCAGTCTAGATTTGCCAGTGCCTTAATTTGTGCCATCGCCAATGATAGTTGTCACCATGCCTGCCTTTATTGTCCTCGGGGAAGGGAGCACCTATTAGTGTTTTCCCGGCAGGCTGCTTTCATGTTTCTGACCCAGGGCTTCACCAAGACCCCAGACCCCAGTTCCAATTTCAGTATGTCTCTTGGTCCCCAACTTCCAGAAACCCCATGCCTGGCCCCTTCCCTGTACCTCAGCCTGCCGTGGTTCTCTCAGTCCCGGCTTCCTTTGCGGACCTTGTTGGTTGCCCAGCTGGGATGACTGCCCTGCGGTTAAGAGGGAAGAGTGTGGAGCGCTGCTGCTGCCTGGCCGAGTTAAAACAGTCTGGACAGCTAGGCACAGAGACGACATTTCGTCCAGTTCATGCCTGGACACCTCTGTGACTCCCAGGACAGGGTAAGCAGAGGCCTAGGAGCAGTGACAGGTTTCTCTTAGAAACAACAGCAAGGTTGAGTCCAAAGCACTCGGCTCCTCAGGCTTAGATCCTGTACCAACGCAGCCGGCACCTATGGATAGCTGAGGGGGGAATTATTTTGGTGGGTTTTTGTGTTTGTGTTTGTGTTTGTTTTTGAGACAGAGTCTCTTGTAGTTCAGGCTGGCCTTAAATCGGTACAAAGCTGGAGACTGACCTGCCTCCTGAGTGCTAGCATTCCCACGCTGTTTGGGACCAAGGTCTCACTGTGTAGCCCTGGCTGGAGTGGAATGTAGTGCCATGTAGACCAGGCTGGCCCTGGCCTTACAAGGATCCACCTGCTTCTGCCTCCGAAACGCTAGGATTAAAGGCCTGCGCCACCAGACCCAGCCCACACCCAGTTTCATGTGGTGCTGGGGGAATCAAATCCTCGGCTTTGTACTGTTAGACAGGCACTCTACCAACTGAGCTACATCCTCCTAGCTGAGGTATTTTCCAGTCTCAGCTAGCAGCCACTTCTTCCAATCCATGTCAGGTACCGAATCCTTATAAAGGAACGACAGCCTCTCTCAGGCTTGATAACAGGAGCCCACGTTATCGTTTAATCCCCGTGCTAGCCCTGTGAGGTCGGCATCTTGATTCCTATTTCACAGGTGGGGAAGCAGGGTTAGGGAGGTTAATGGCTTGCCCCGAATCACACAGCCAGTGCACAATGCTCGCTCCGAGCTCTCTAACACATTCTCAGATCTGAGACTCAAGCTCTTCCGTCCAGAGCATCTCATTGCCCTTCCTTAAGGAAGTCCACTCTCTCTTCCGACCACCCCCTCCCTTCTTTCCTTGTATGTAGGCCTTGGGAACCAGGCTGTAGACACATTTCCTTCAGTTAAAAACAATCCTGAGTTGCTGTCTCAGCTTTCTTCTTTGGCATTCTCGGGACCCACAGACGGCCGAGGGGCAGGCCCAGAGAACAGCTCTGTCCTTGGTCTAAAGTCTCGGGGTTGCCCACTGACAGCCCCCACCACCCCACCGAAGAGCTGGTGAAATTGAACCGAATGCTTCTAATGATCTGTGAATGTATTAATCCTACTCTCTGTTAATTAACAATATGATAAAGCCGGCATTTCGTAAGTCAGTGCTTAACACATGTTTTAGCAATTATGTACTTAGTGGTTTGGATTCAGAATGCTAATAGAATAAAATTTTAATGAAGATACAATGCTGTGAAAAATTTATTGCAGATCAGAGTGAAGGTGCTATTGCTGTTAATGTTAAGGGGTGGGGGACACTCAGTTACAAGGGTAGCCCCCCCTCCCCGCCGGTACTTCTGAGTACTTGGTATTGTTCAGTTCAGAGGGGCCAGGAATTCTGGGATAGACTGATTCTTGGCTCCCTTGACTCTTTTATCTAAAGACTTCTCCTTGGTGACAGCAGCTCACACCTATCTATCTCCCCAGTTCCGTGGGGTATGACGTCCTCTTCTAACCTCCTCAGACACCAAGCACACACATGGTACACATGAATACTTGCAGGCAAACAACTCATGCACATGACATACAATTAAATAAATCTTATTTTTAAAAAGCATGTATCTCTCATCTACCTTATTTATATATTAACATATAGGTACCACTCCGTTAATATCTCATACATTATTAGTCCCACCAAAATAGGAATTTAATAGGACACATTTGCAATGAGCCATAGTTAGAATTTCATTTATTAATAATTAAAGTCATATTTTTAGTGAGAACAAAGATGGAATATGCTGGGTTTTTTTTTTTTTTTTTTTTTTTTTTTTTTTTTTTTTTTTTTTTTTTTTTTTTTTTTTTGCTTTGCTTTGCTTTAACCCCCTGTGATCCAACAACAAACATGGCTTGTCGCGTTTCTGGTGATACTGGGTTCCCAGCCAGTATGACTGACAAAAACACATCTCACAAGGCACGCAGATCCCAGAGGGAAGAGCACGTTCACCGTGCTAACTAAATCATGGTACTAATTTTCCAATCCCATCCTCCAATTATGCAAAGGATTCTGTTGAGACTCGGCTTGTAAATTTCCATCTTCCCCGATGTCAATCAGTTCTTCATGCAAAGTAATCAAGTGTTGCATTTTTATATTTTTAACAAATGGGTTTGAAATCCACTGGAATGTCTCTCTCTCTCTCTCTCTCTCTCTCTCTCTCTCTCTCTCTCTCTCTCTCTGTCCTTTTTCAAATGAGTCTTTGCAGTTCTGTTTCTGAGTCTTCTAAGTGTGCAGACATAAGCGCATCGGAAGATGACCCAGTTCCGTCATTCCTAACAACAGAATCGTGTAACTATTGCACTATTTCCCCAACACTGGTTTTGAGAGTGTTTCTTCTGCAGTGCCAGTTCCTGGTGCAATACAGGTCTTTAGAGCTCATTTGGCTGCTGGCTCATCCCAGCTCATCAAAGCACAGTTTTGGGGGTGTGATACAACTGAGGAGGTAGGCGCTAAGGTCAACCACAGACCGGTCAGCTGCCCTGTTCCTGTTATTTCTGATGTACTGGGGTGGTGGTGTGGGCAATGGCTTGAAGCCAATCTCATCATCCTCTTCTGTGGCACAAGGTACCAGCTGTGCTTGCTGCCATGACTAGATGAAGTGCCTGAGGGGTCTCGGCCTCATCATAGCTTCCCGTCTTTCTTTCTCTGCATTGGTGTACTTATATCTTTACATTTATTTGTCTGTCGGTGTGTTGTGCTGGTGTGCATGTGCCGTGGCATGGGTGTGGAAGGAAACCAGAGGACAACTCCAGGGCGTGGGTTCTCTAGGGCGGGTCCCAGAGGCTGGTGGCAGGAACCTTCACCTGCTGAGCCGTCTCTCTGCTCTGCCTCCCTTCACCAATTCATAAGCTGCTTAAGTGTCTCTCTGGGCCTGGGGGTGTGAGGCAGGAGGATTGCTTGAGCTCAGCAGCTTGAAGCCGGCTAGAGCAACCTAGTGAGACCCCTATCCAGAAAAATAAAGAAATAAACAAACATTAGTGAAGTTTAAGCTGTTTTCAGAAGAGTAGAAATGACACGTTTGGTTTCTTCGCCCTCAGTGCACATTTCAGTCACGAACACAGACACTGGGGTGCCACCCTAGCCCTTCTTCAATTTGGAGGATGGGACCTGGACCTCAGCCTCATTTTCAAATTTATTTCCTAAGTGATTCTGATGTGGGAGTCACGCCCGAGAGAGTCACTCTTCCAGACCAGTGCCTCTTCGATTTTGATTTGCATAAAATCACCTGGGGAGCTGGCAGGTTCAAGTTCAGTAGGTCCAGGGTGGGGCCTGAGACTCAGAATTTGCAGTGCGTTCTCACACTGCCCATCCTCCTTGTCCCGCAACCCTATCCCAGGCCTAGTCTGGAGCTTGGGAGCATGTCGGCTCCCTGTAACAGAGCTGGTACCCCAGCTGGGCTGCTGTCTCAGCTTCTGGACGAGATCCGGCTTCCAGATGTCATGAACAGCTAAATCCTTAACGGCCAGAAAAACAAAATAGTCCAGACCCGCCCTGTGGTAAATCGGCAAGGTAGTCTGGCCACCTGGCCACGAACTCTAGCAGCAAGGGTCTAGGGCTGCTGAGGGAAGCGACGCGTGGGCAGAGGTGCGCCGGGCATCTTGCCAAAGCTGTCAGTTGTCACTGCTCTGAAGCCACGCCTCATCATAAAGTTCAGAGAATTTGTGGCAGTGCCTGAAAAGGTGCTTCCAAGTAGTGGGTTTTTCTGAAGTTTGGAGCCTGAATCTGTGGTCAGTATCTGTTCCCAGGGACATGTAAGAAGAGGAATCGACATGCTGAGGAGACAGAAAATGACAGCCAGGCCAGCGTGACTTCACCCAGTTTTTGGCCAGTGCTGGGTTTGACACTCAGAGACTAGTGGATGGCTTGTTGTTTTTCTAAATGCGTACACATTAGGGCCTTTTGGGGAGGGGAGGGGAGACAGGGTTTCTCTGTGTAGCCCTGGCTGTCCTGGAAGTTGCTTTGTAGACCAGGCTGTCCTGGAGCTTAGGGATCCGCCTGCCTCTGCCTCCCTGGTGCTGGGATTAAAGGCGTGCGCCACCACTGCACAGCGTATTAGGGTCTTTTAAACTCCTAATGTGGCCTAGAAACCAATGGTACTCATATGCCTCTTTCAGTACCTGAATCTTGTTCCCACTATGAAAGCCGGCGTTACCCACAGGTAGCCACCTCCCACAGATGCATTGTTGAATTTTAATGGGGGGGGGGGGCAAAGGCAAGAGTAGGCACATTAAAGATAGAGGTCGATGTAGGCTAGAGGATGGAGCAAGTCTGCTTTGATTGCTGATGGGAGGTGCCTAGCCTGCTCATAGGTAGAGCGTTGTAGCCATCCTCCTGGGCACTGGGGTGGGTTGTTGTTGCTGCTGCTGTTATTTCTGTTTCTCAGAAGTTTCTGAGAGTCAAAGTGGTTAAATAACTTGCTTGGAAAAACACTGGCAAAGATGGATATTATGTCTGCCAGGCTCAGGCATCTAAGCCCTTCCCCTCCTCACCTCGTTGAGGGTCACTAACTGAGACTGAGACCCGCTTATCCATGTTTCTCACTGGCTGGATGAGGCTGGAAGATGGCTCTCTGGAAAGGTAACAGATGTAAAAATCCACTCTTTGGTGTGGGTATGTTGCTCCCTCAGACATCTCCTGTAAAGAAAGGCTCCCAGAAGCCCCGATTCCTTTATGCTCAGGAAACCCTGAGGCTGAGAAGCCTGAAAGGCCCAGTCCTGCCATGTGGAGCCTGCCCAGACCTCCCCAGGCACTGCGGTTCCCTGAGCAGGCTCCAAGCCGAGGCAGCACGTCCTCCTGTCCTTGCCACAGCTGTGTGCGACCTCAGCCTCCTCCACCCTGCTGGGCGCACGCTGCAGCCCTGGCACCTTCTGCCGGGGTCCTGATCCGAGCCAGTTGTCTAGCGATTTAATTTGGTGAATTTACCACTGCGTCCCAGAGTTTATATTGGCACTTAACAGCAGTAATATGTGTCTCTCTCGCCAAGAACTGACTATTTTCCCCAACCAAGATGGAACACCACGCACAAAAAAAAAAAAAAAATAGGTTTGTGAGCTAATCCGCTGCCCTGACAAGTGTCATTCACAGAGTCGCTGCTATGGAGTGCACTCAGAATTAAATGAGGTTGGGGTTGTCTGGCCTGGGCCACAGGTGCCTTTTCCCTCGCAGTTAACAAGAGTCTGGGATGAGGCACCCTTCCCCGCAGCCTCGGGCACTTTCAAATCACGCCATCAGTATTCATGACAGAGCCCTCTTAGAAAAAAAGCGATTTGGGGCTGGCTGGAGGTCTCTCCAGTCTCCTCCTGCTTCTTTTCAATCTCTCTCCTACCCTCCCCCGGCCCCCACCTCTCCGTCCTTACTCCTACAATGTACGGCTCTGTACACTTGTGTAATTAATTTCATGGGCCCAAGTGGATGCCCCCACCAGTTTAAAAAGGAAAGAAAATGTTTCCTCTACTGCCCTATGCCAGTTTTGAAATTCTGAAGTAGAGCTTCATTGCTCGGTTTAGTAAACCAAGGGGTCCATAGGAATGGAAGCAAGCTCTGCCCTTTACACTTTAGTACAAATGGGTGTCTTTTGTTTGGTTGTTAGCAGTACTACTCAGACCTATTTTGAGATGGTCTCCCCATGTTAACAAGGTGGACCTTGAACTCATTAGCACAGGCAGATTTTAGACTTGAAATCCTTCTGCCTCAGCTTCCTGAGGAGCTGAGATGACAAGGTTATACCTGGACAGCCTAGGAACCAGAACCTCAGTTCTGAAAGAAACAGCTTTGCTGTCCCCTCATCTCCTGACCTGAGGACTTGAATTTGAATCCAAGCATACCTACAAGTACCTGTCACCTGAGCACTGGGTGAGGATGGGGGTCGGGATTAGGGGGATCCTGAGAGCCCCACCCCCACCCCCCTGGTGGCCTTCCAGCCAGCCTAGGGGAACCATGAACTTCCAGGTCAGTGAGAAACTCAAGGCAACAAGGCAAAGATCAGTGATCACTGGAGGAGGGAGACAGCTGGCTCTGACTTCCCAGTGTTCAAGCTCACAGACTCAGACTCACACCCCACAGGCCCGTGGACACACACACACACACACACACACACACACACACACACACACACACCAATGGGGTAGGGAGACAGCTCTCAATAACTTCTCTGCTGCAGAAGCATAAAGAATAGAGTTGAGATCCCCGACTCAGGGTAAGATGACAGAGATCCCTGGCACTCATTGGACAGTTGATAAAGCTTCACTTTCCCTGGGAGACCCTTCTCAGAAATAAAGACAGAGCAATTAAGGGAAGTCAATCAACACCAACCGCTGACACATTCACAGTCACATGCACACAAATGTGCACATGGGTGCACACACACATACACACACACACACACACACACACACACACACACACACACACACACACACACATATTTCTTGGAACCCAGGCCCTGGGAGATAGAATCCTGAAATTTTTTCTCTTTTCTATGGAAACTTCTAGATTCGATGAAATGTTCTCTGCTTGGCTTGGCTTGGCTTGGATTATGAAACATAGGACAGAGGCAGGCATGTGTGGGCATCTGAATTTCAGAGACCTGGCTAAACATGCAAGAAAGAGCCCAACCCATAACCGTAACAACCCAGATATGGGGCAGGGGGAACTCTTTAAGAACTTTCACCCCAGGAGAGACTGGGGCAGAACCACCAGAACATGGGTTTGGGGACAGTGTGTGCCCACCCTCTACTCCGTTCTTGGTTTAGCAGTCTCCATACACGCTCAGCTTACAGTGGCTGTAATGAAAAAAACTAACTTATAACTAAATCCCAACAATATACTCTCAGGCTCACAGTTGCCACCTGACTTGTGAAGGTCTCTCTTCACATTTCAAGGTCAGATGCTGACCTGAGCATCCTCCAGCCTAAGAGAAAAGAAAAGCACCTTTCCGGCCGTGAAACTGCCTTCCCTCCTGGCAAATCCCACCCACATAGCTTAATATCAATTTGGGGGATTCAGTCTTGTGCGCTTCCCAGAGACTAGATTGGGAATCTGACGGTGCTGTTTCTGCTGTCTGCCTCCCATCCCCAGCCTGAGCCCCCAGAGGTGGCCAGAGAGACGCAGGTGTGAGCTGGCTTGCTTGGTCCCTCTCCCCTTCTGATTAAATGGTGTAAGGCTGAGCCGACTCACACAGGCTCTCCACCTTGCCTGTGCGCCAGCCACTTGTAATTCCCTTCAGCCCTAGCCAGCTCTGCAAAGCAGAAAGAAATATGACCAGGCAAGTTGAGAAAATAAATTAAACTAAGTGTCAACTTTTCTTGTTTCTCTCCTCATTATTAAGAGATGGAATGGGGCTCGTTTATCAAGCAAGGGGAGAAATTAATTGACACGGCTTTAATATCATGATGTCTGGCATGTCTGGTCACATTCCTTCATTTTGGGGGGAAAGGCATTTTATTATAGTTTACAGCAGCCAGCTGCCAACTACGGGTGTAAATGAGGAAGCAGGTGCGTGAAGGATGCCACATTGGAGGGACCCTGACACCACTCTGAAGGGGACACACCAGGGAGAAAGCAGTGCATAAAGAAGAGAGAGGCGCTGTCTGCAGGCCCCTCCAATCCATCACAAGTCTGTTTGGAGACCTTAGGGATTTGGAGTAGGGGTGATGCCAGCCTTTGCCACTGATGGACCCCTGCACCCCCTTTGTTCTGAGCCAATTCATTGAACCGAGAGGCTCAACCCTGTGTGCAGTGTGGGCCAGAGTGCCTGCTCTGTTTTTTAATAAGACCAGAGAAGTGAGTGCATTCTTGTATGTGTCCCAGCATGGCTGACTCACTGAGAGCCAGACATCCCAACCTTACTTTAGGAAGGTCTGGGGTTGAGGTCTGGAAGAAGTCAATGCTCCTTACCCTGTACCCAGGACAGAGTTGACTGACTTAGGAGACACGTGTGTTATTTTCCTATATGAAAGTCCTCATGGTGTTGAGTCTCTGAAGCATCATGGGCTCCTTGCCTGTCTTTCTGGCCAAGAAATCAGGATCAGAGAGCATAGGTAGGAGAGAAGCAAGTGTGGAGCCTAGAGCCGTCATGCCTTTCCTGTGCTTTCTCTTTGCTTTCCTTCAGTGGGATGCTTAGGATGCAGGGTTTGGAGGGGTCTGCCAGGAGGGAAGTGCTACCCAGTGGTTGCTGGGTCTCACCTTGGTCATAGCCCCCATCTGGAAAGTGGGAATGGTCCTTCCTCCTTTCCCAGGGGGAGGGGGGGGCGTAGTGCAGACTGACAGGAGACGGGCCATCCAACAAGCATGGGCAAGCTTATGCTTGGTTTTCTGTATTTGATTTTTGGTGTTCGTGGGGACCAAGCCCAAGACCTTGAGCGTATCTCCAGCCTCAAGATTATTACGTAGAATGCAAACAGACCCTAAGTAGTCACTTTGATGGCAAGCATGAGCTATAACTGAAGGCATCCTGTCCCTCCCTGCCTGGTGGGGAATGCCTTTATTGCTCTAGTGAAGTACGTATTAACATCTGAGGGTGAAAATGGACCCAGTCCAATGTCATGGCACAACCATGGCACAGTATCTAATGCCCAGGACACTCTGATGGCCTTCTTGGACTGAATGTCACTAGGGCCAGCACCCTGTATGACAATCAATAACCAGAAATGTGTTGTTTCTTTTGGAACAGCAGCTCAGTGTCCCCATCCCCCACCACCCATCCCTCCATGACCAACCAGTCTTCTGAAGTCTTTCTCAGGGCAAATCTGGGGTGCACAGAGTACCCCTCCCAACTCCACTGAGCTGCCGTTTGAGCTTTTCCCCTCAGACGTTCTTCTTATGGGACCACAGGACAGTTGCCACACACACTGTGACTCATGTGGTGTGACTCATGTCCCTGGGCCAACTGGGCTGGCATATGTGATAAGTATGCAGGGGTCCTCTCTCAGCTAGAGGCCCACCAAAAGCCATCTTTGAACACTGATCCAAGGAAGGCATTGATCTCCAGAAGCGTGGGAGTAGGTTGAGAAAGCCGACCCGATCCCTACAGAGCAGCTGAGCGTGTAGTGACTGTGGAGCCTGTCCTACTGTCCACCAGGCTGCCTGGGGAAGCAGGTATGAGTAGCTAGAAAGTTCTAACCACACCCATACCCAAGAGACTTATGTTTGTGCTGCAGGCCACCCTCAGAAGTTGGTGATCCCCCACACCCCAGGGAGGTTGCTTAAGTTCTAAATATTCTTGCATATGCATACCTTAAATTTTTTCCACACACATACACACACACACTAAATTAGACAATTTAGGAGCTTTTCTCCTTTAGTTTTTTTTTTTTTTTCTCCATTAGCCACAGGCATTAAGTCATGCCTTTTGTCGGTTTTCATAGGCAGCACTTTTGTGATTGACTATTAGTGTCCGTTGGCCTCTAGGGTAGGAGAAGAAACTTGTTTCTGAGGTGAGGTGGAGACTGACTGTTCCATCATCTCTTCCCTAATGCCCCCCTCTGCCCCCGCACTCTATAAGTGCTTTGCTGGCCGTGTTTAGAGTGGGTCATTATAGTTTTGAGGTATCTTGTTTTCATAGTTCCATTCTCTTCATCTGTCTTTTACAGCCTTGCATTATTCCAATGAATATTCAGTTTTGCTCGTTTGAACAAAAGAGGCAGAAAAGGTTTGACTGTTAAATGCTTCTCTCTTAAGTGGGTCTTTACTTGTTAGTTTCCAATAATAGCTTCATTCAAGAGAACGTTCCAGTTTCAGTAAATGCAGCCTGCCCACTGCTACCCTTCTTAGGCCCGTTCTGAAAGCCCTTTGTCTGGGGTGAACCCTCTCACCACCTTCTTTGTCCCAGTTCTACAGGCTCCTGGAGCCCCTTGGGAGTGTACAGTATACTTAAGGCTTTTGGAGACGGTGGGCAGGTGACATTCTGCAGTTGTCATGCAAGCATCAGCCCTGGGTCCTTTTCTGTTATTAGCAATGGCTGGAGTAAGTTTAAACACCTAGGTGTGGGGCGGGGGGGGGGGGGCATTCCTTCCTTCAGCACTTAGGGCAATGAGACGCATAGCAGGGTTGCTCACCAGGCCTTCCTCACAAGGCCCCAATGGAGTACAGGCTCTTGTAGACTCACAACCGGTCAGAAACCATGCCCTGGTGGAGACCAGCTCAGGAACACCATTCTGGTCATTTGAGAGAAAGGCGAAGGGGCATTCGAGTAGGGGTGGAGTGGGGCACAGTTCATTGTTTTTGCCTCTTTTATACTTATTGCTGCTACTGTTGTTATTATGAGTGTGTAGCACGGGTGGAAGCCAGAGGTTGGCATTCTGTTCTCTCTCTACCTTTTATCTATCTGTCTGTCTGTCTATCTATCCGTCTGTCTGTCTACTGTCTCTATCATCTCCCAGTGAATGTGGTTGCTCACTGACTGGCTGACAAGCCCCCAGAAATCCATCTGTCTCTGCCGCCTAAGCACAGCGATGCACACTACCAAGCCCAGGTTTTATGAGCGCTAGAGATCCGAATACACCTTACACCCCAAGCGACCTCCCCAGCCCTTTGGCCTTTGCTTTTGAATTAGGAAAATATGTTTCTCCGAGCCGGGCGTGGTGGTGCATGCCTTTAATCCCAGCACTCGGGAGGCAGAGGCAGGCGGATCGCTGTGAGTTCGAGGCCAACCTGGTCTACAAAGTGAGTCCAGGATGGCCAAGGCTACACAGAGAAACCCTGTCTCGAAAAACCAAAAAAAAAAAAAAAAAAAAAAAGAAAGGAAAATATGTTTCTCCTATCCATCCACAGGCTTCAGTTTGATGGGCCTTCGTGAGATGCCATTTCTGGCTTTCCTTTGGGAAAGTGAAGGATGACTGTTCTTTCCTCCCCACTTCCCAGTCCTCCCAAGGCTCTGTGTGGGCTGTCCATCCAGCAGACTGTTCCAAAGGCCTTGGATACCGAGTGCACTAAGCGCAGACAAAAGGGCAAGTGCTATGTGGTTGTGCTTTCAAAGATACCTAGATCGCATCATTGCATAGACCTGTGGTTCTCAACCCGTGGGTCACGGCCTCTTTAGGGCGGTCGCACATCAGATATTTACATTGTGATTGATAACAGTAGCAAAATTACAGTTATGAAGTAGCAACAAAATAATTATGGTTGGGGGTCCCCACAACATGAGGAACTGTATTAAAGGGTCGCAGCATCAGGACGGTTCAGAATCACTGGCATAGATAGAAGAAAGTGGAGGTTTCCAGGCCTGGAAAGGACTGCTGTGTAGTGGGTATCAGCTTAAATATGGGATGACAAACAGGTTCCACAGATGGAATGGTGTTGGTGATGGCTTCACAGCTGTGTCACTGTCCTTCATGCCTCTGGGCTATGTACCTTAAAAATGCTTAAGATGACAAGTTCCTTGTTGTTGTATAGATTTGACCACCATGATTTTTATTCTTTACTTCGAAAGAGAAAAACACAATGCTCAAAGGAGTTTTCCCCACTCACCATCCATCCCGCTCGAATTCCTAATCCCATTATTTCTGTCCTTCCCTCGTCTGTTTTAATTTACTTGGGGAGGAGAAAGCTGTTCCCAGTGAGTTACTAATTCATTGGAAATGATAATGCACCTGTGAGATAAAAATGATTATATGTTGAGGAATAACACTTATTGATAATTAAGTGTTTCATTGCTTCTTTGCTTCCTCAAACGGAATAAATAAATATTTTAGACATAATCAAGTTTGTTTTCTCTAGTCAGGCCAAACAGACAAGGATGCTGAGGAGATGTAGATGCTTAACATGCTGCCTTGACACTACTGAATTGTGACACATCCAGAGTGTAGAGGCTTCAGATCCAGGCTGTCTTCCCTGAATCAGGAACTTTTTTTTTTTTTTTAAAGGATTTTGTTTATTTTTATTTTATGCATTATGGATGTTTTATGCCACTCGTGTGTAATGCCCACACAGTCCAGAAAAGAGCCTCGGGTCCCCTGGAACTGGAGTTACAGATGATTGTAAGCTGTCATGTGGGTGCTGGGAATTGAACCCAGGTCCTTTGGAAGAGCAACCAATACTCTTTAACCACTGGGCCATCTCTTCAGCCCCAGAAAAATCATGGCCATGTTGAGTCCTGTGGAGTTAGAGAAGAGGGGCCATCAAGGAATCTCAGAGTCAGAATCCAAAATTATGCCAAGAACCCTCTGGCTCCATTACATTTGAATTCCCACATCAGAGCTGGCCACCTCCTTGCTGTCTCCGCTTGGTGGTCCAGCACAGGTATCAATAATAACCTGGAGTTGAAGTCCTGACTTCCATGGTGGACCAAGGAGTTAAGTGGCCACAGATGCAACTTGAGAGGCAAGGTTCCACCATCGCCCCAGTTCTGGTGTCAAGTATGAATGTGCTGGGGCCTTCAAATCTTTGGCTGTCCTCCGTCTTGTGGAATGTCACTTGCTTTACCTTCATTGCTAATAGCTTGCTTGGATTTTGCTCATTCGCCCACGTTCTCAAGCCTTCTGTCCAGAGCACTGTCATTGGCGAGGCAGCAATCTGCCTGGAGGAGGTAATTGGTCCCACTCTGCAGAGATAGCAGAAGCCCGTCCCTCATGGTATGAGTGTCCTGTGACTGCCGTGAGAAAATGTCACAAGCTTTAGAGGCTAAAAGGAGCAGCAATCAATTCTCTCATTGTTCTGGAGGTGGCGGCAGCGCTCCCTCCCCAGTTGTAGGTGACAGTTTGATGTGGTGGTTGGTTGCGGCTGTATCACCTGTACCGTGCCTGCCTTCGCCCTCCCAGGGCCTCTTTCTGTGTCTTTCTCCATCTCTCACCTCTTATAAGGACATCAGCTGTTCCACTAAGAGTGCTTTCTAAACCTGGAATTCTCTTTTTGTTTTAATTTTTTTATTTCTCAATTTTTACGTACATTGGTGTATTGTCTATATGTCTGATTGTGTGTGTGAAGTTGTCAGATCTTCTGGAACTGGAGTTACAGACAGGTGTGAGCAGCCAAGTGGGTGCTGGGAATTGAACCTGGGTCTTCTGGAAGAGCAGCCAGTGCTCTTAACTGCTGAGCCATCTCTCCAGCCCCCAAACTTGGAATTCTTAATCACACTTGCAAAGCCACTTTCCCCCGCCCCCCGCCCCAGATCTTGGGGTGTAGGTCTATATTTAGAGGATAGATGTTCAACCCTGTACAATCACTCTAATTTGCAACGAGATAAAACAACAAAAACCCTAATTTGACTTGTTTTATCTGCAAGGTGCTGAGGTGGGCCCAGATGTGACCCATAGGCTGGGAACATGAGGTAGGAGCAAGGTCTGCCCAGGCAAGAGGCTGTCTCTGAGAGGTCCTTGGCTCAATTCTAGAGAGGTAATATGGTTTAAAATAAAACTCTTGTTGGTCTCCTTACCAGCCATAGTGTAGGGCCTAGGTGGAGACAGTTGGTATAGAAGGAAGGGCCAAGTCAGTCAAGAGGCAAAGCTCTGAGTCGTGTGGAGTGGTGGAATTGCTCAGACCCTGAGGCCCGGAACAAGCCCATTCTAATCATTGTCTCAGCACACAGTGTTTTAAAGGTGCTGTTTTATCCCAGGGACGCACTGAGAACAAGGTCCCAGCCCTACACTAGTCCAGAACATGGCTGGCTTAAAGTCAGTACTGGCCCCTCCTTTCTGTGCCCTCCCTGCACTTGCCCACCCTGGAAGCCTTTCAAAGGGCTCTGGGTCTTTGTCCCTTCTTGTAAAGTCAGGTAGGATCTGAATTCTAGAACACTGAGCAAGGAAAAGAAGATTACCTACTGAGATGTAGGTTCCTGCTTGTTCTGTGGGGTGGGGCGCATGGCACACTTGGCTTGATAGTTTGAAGGCTTCTGCAAACCTGAAAGAGGATGATGAGCCAGCATCCTTGGGGAAACGACAGGTGTTTAAAGAAGGCAAGGATCAAACACTTGAAAGTCCAAAGAGAGATGCTTCGGGCACTGCCGCTGGGTATGGCTATCCTCAAACTTTGCAGGGATGGATAGGGCTAAGGGCTAAGAAACAGACACCCAAAACAGACAAAGAGAGAGCCCTGTAGGTCCTCTCCAGGACACCCCTTGGGAAGTATGAGCCTGGTGAGAAGGGCACTGGTTGGGCATCAGTTTAGCTCATGTGTAGTGTCTGCTTCAGGCTTAGGTTGTTGAGGATCTAACTTTTACCCAGTGATGCTGGGGAAACTGACCCGTTGGGAATGTTGGTTCAAAATGTGGTACATGGGAACGAATGGCACAGCCTGGAGGTCATGATTGTATTTGTGTGGTAGCCCTGGTCCTCTTTTTTACTGGAGGTTGTTTGAGAGCAGAGCTTGACCTTCATTTTCCTAAAGAACCTTCTAGAACCTGCTGTAGGAACTGTGATATAAAAGCTCTGTGTGTCAGCCCCCGTTTCCCTGGTAGTCCTTGGAGAGCGATAGTAGAGGTGGCTCAGGGAACCAGAAGGGACCTTTCTACCTTGGGCGACTGAGCCCCAAAGCAGACACAGAAACCGAAAAAGCTTACATCTGTCTCTTATCTGTTGATAGAAAGCCCTGATAATCATATTGCAGAAGCAGCCAGTAAGATTTTGCCTTCCCGTGTTTTGCATTTGGTCCGCTCACATCTTTGGGGTGGGGGGGAGGGTGTCTTATTTGGGCCTGCTGTCAGAAGATGTCGTAGCTTGTCAACAAGTCACTTACAGTTCTGGAAGCCAGAAGTCAGAGTCAGGTGCCAGCATTTTGGTGCTGGTAAGGGCCCCTTCACAGGCTTGCAGAAAGACTCCTTAATGTAACCTGACTGGGCAGGAGAGAATTGGAAAAAGCAAACTAGCCTGTCTTTCTATAAGGACACTGATGCCACCCCTGAAGGGTTTCATCCTCAGGACCAACTTCACCTCCCAAAGTGACACACACACACACACACACACACACCACCACCACCACCACCACCACCACCACCACCACCACCATCACCACCACCACCACCAGCAGTCATACCCCACCATACCACCACCAGTCCATAGCAGAGCCCTTGGAGCTCTGATCTGGAAGAGCAAGCATCCACCTTTACTTCCTGGTGCAAAGTGTGAGGTTCAGAGAACAGAAGCAGGTCCCCAGGTTGTGCCCAGGCGAGACTATTACCAGACCCCTGCCTCACCAGTGTCTCTCCATCTCTGCCCAGGTCCCCTCGTACATTAGCGCCAACACGATAGCCGTGCTCAGTGCAAGGTGGCAGACCCGCCATGTGCTGGCTCATGTGGTACCCTGGTGCTTACTGAGTTAGGGTCACAGATGGGGACTCACACTGGACCGCTGTTGGGGGTGAAAAGAGAAGAAAAGAAGGGGCAGGAGGGCGGAGAGCGGCACGCAGGATGCTGAGCGGCACGCAGGATGCTGAGCGGCACGCAGGATGCTGAGCGGCAGTCGCCTGCCAAAATTCTTTAGTGCAGCTTGTCTACTAGAGCTGATCTCCAGCCGAGTAAATACAGTGGATAGCTGACGGGCTGACAGCAGGCATCAGACAGTCTTAAACTGCCCCAAATCCACAGTGTGTTTGAAGCGGCAGCAGCAAAGGGAATGCCTGCACAGAACAGAGGCCTGCAACTTTTAATAGTTTTCTTTCCAGGCCTCAGGACGCCCTGATGAGGTATTAGAGGGAACCATTCAGGAAGAAAAGGACCAATAACCACCTCTGCATGGAGGCCGACCCAAGGGCTAGCCATCGAAGCTCACAGAAAGGGCCAGTGCGGCCCCGCAGTGATCCAAGAGGCTCTCCATAGCCCACAAGCCTGCCTCCACATTGAGGCTCCCGACCCTTGTAAATAACAGACAAGTAAATTTCTTGTTTGCTTCAGGGCAAATGTAAGCCACGGGGTGCCTGCTGCACATGGGTGGAATCCTGACTGCCGCCTCGCTGCCGGAAGGGTGCTGGGTATAAATAAGAATCCCTGCCTGGACCACCACACCCCTCCCGCCTGCCTGGAGCCCGCCCTGCGGGATCCGAGCTCATTCCTCCTCTCTGTTTCTCCTTCCTTCAGGATTTGGCTTTGTCACTTTTGAGAATGAAGACGTTGTGGAGAAAGTCTGTGAGATTCATTTCCATGAAATCAATAATAAAATGGTAAGTCTGGAGGGATCGTCCAGTGGGTGACAGTGGGGTTGAGTGGCTGCAGCATCCGTGTCGCGCATGCGGAAGTCATGGAGTGGTCTGAGGCCTAGGCTGTCAACGTTCGGCCCTGTCAACAGGAGCGGTTGTGAGAAACAGCGGACAATGAATTCTTTTAATGAAGGGCCTGTTGCAAGTAGTGATGTTTAGCAGTAATGCCAGCTATTGTGTTTGGGAGGTTGAGGCAGGGGGATCGGCACAAATTCAAAGCCAGCCTGGTCTACAGAGGGAATTCCAGGCCAGCCAGAAACACATAGTAAAACCCTACCTCAAAAAAAAAAAAAAAAAAAAAAAAGGTAAAAATGCACCAGGCACGATGATGCGCCCCTTTAATTCTAGCACCTAGGAGGCAGAAACAGGCAGATCTCTGAGTTTGAGGCCAACTTGGTGGACGTAGTGAGTTCCAGGACAACCAAGACTATGCAGAGAAACCCTGTCAACAAAGTCAGACACAGGCTGAGGAGAGAGCTCAGACTGAAGTACCTGTAGGCAAGTCTGAGAACCGAAGTTTGATCTTCAGAAGCCCTTTTTTAAAACATGGTATGGCCGGGCGTGGTTGCGCACGCCTTTAATCCCAGCACTTGGGAGGCAGAGGCAGGCGGATCTCTGTGAGTTCAAGACCAGCCTGGTCTGGAGTCTAGGACAGCCAAGGCTACACAGAGAAACCCTGTCTCAAAAAACCAATAAATAAATGAATAAATTAATTAATTAATTAAAATTAAATTAAAACCGCCATATGGTTGTGTGTTCTCACAAGGGCAGCACTGGAAGGACCCCCAGGACTGACTGGCCAGCCTACCCCAGACCAGTGAGATGCTTACAGTGAGGGGTGCAGGGACCTGAGGGAGAAAACCAGAGATAGTCTTCTGGTTTACACACATGTGCACCCCCCACACACACACACACAATCCCTACACAAATACACAAAGCCAAAATTAGTTAATAAAAATCAAAAGGCCAAATATAAGTATTCAGGCTACCCTACATAGTTGAGACCTTGTCTACCCCACCACCACACACACACACACACACACACACACACACAAAGCAGTTTTTGGAGCTATTCGTGTGACATTTGCAACCATTCTGTGTTGTAGTGTAGAAGTGTCCATAGGCCGTACATAGATGGGATAATTTCATGCAAACAAGAGCAGGGGACAAGCTCGTCGCTCGTCACGGCAAGGACCGTCCCGCCGTCAACCTTATCTATCCTGTCGCGCGGAGAGAGACGCGAGAGAGAGTCTCGCGAGATATCTCTTCTCTCTCTCCTCTCTCTCCTTCCTCCAACACAGAATCTAACATGGAGGCCAGGCACTCTGTATTTTGCTACAAACTCATCTCTCTCTCTCTCTCTCTCTCTCTCTCTCTCTCTCTCTCTCTCTCTCTCTCTCTCTCTCTCTTAAACTCAGCTCTCTTATTTTAACCATATAATAATGTAAAAGAGCATTTTCAAATCTTGGGCCTTACAACAGGCAGGCAAAAGGCAAGGCATGCTGGGTATGGTCCACAGGCTGGAAGTGGCAGCCCCGTAACTTTAACCATACCTTTTTGCTTTTGTTTGGTTTGGTATTTGAGACAGTTTCACTATGTAGTTTTGGCTAACTGAAACTCACTGTGTAGACCAGGCTGGCCTCAAACTCACAGAGACCCTCCTGCCTCTGCCTCTGGCAGGATTGAAGGTATGTGCTACCATACCTGTCCCCCAGCCATGCTTTTGACGGAGGGCCCCTGAGAAACAGATCTTAGATAGGAGATTTGATAAACTGTTTCTCCCCTCATCGTCTGCAGCCTTCCCTTTCCAAAGCTCTTCTTCTTGGTGTAAGCCTCAAAGAGGGGAGATTCCACTCCTGGGAATTCTGCAGAGCCAGGGGAACTGCCCACAGAAGTGGCCACCAGAGGGCGCCACACCCTGCGTGGTGTCTGCCTGCTTTTTCTCTCTATCTCTCATTACTTTCCGGTTGGGTGACAAATCCTTTCTTTCTTGTTTCCAGAAAATATAAAGGGGGGTGGGGAGCTCGGCAGGTGTTTCTGGATCCATGTTCAGGTCCCCCAGAGCACAAACACATTTGGTTGGCCAGCAAAACCTCCAGCCCAGAGAGAAGAGGACAGGTGGGCATATTTGGGCTTCGATCACAGCTGTGACTTTGATATTTTCTCCCTTTTGTCAAAACATTCCTTGCTTCTGAGGCATGCATTCAGATATGCATTGTGTATCGGTCTGATATGTGTTCACCAACTTTAGATTCAATAATAGAGCTTTTAGTGTGGATAAGATCAAAGCAATCTGCTTAGCATGTGGTGCTGCAGGCTTGATTCAATATTTGACTTGCTAATTTTTTCCCAGGGCACTAAAATAATATTGTTCATATCGTTCCTAGCCACCATATGCATGTGAAATGAAAATAGTCTTTTCTTTGCATAGTGTATGTTGGAGGCATCTGTGCGGGCATTAAAGTGGTATGAGGGAGATAGGTGGGGGAAAGCAGCACAAGTTCCTTTGTGGACTTCGTCTTCCAGACGCTGTTGTGTCTTCCGGTTGGCACCTCCCTCCCCACCTCAGGTCGCTGCTTCTAAACTGGAGAGGTGGAGAACCTACACCTGCGCGCAGACGCCTTCTTTAGCCTTTCCCAAGCTTGCTGTTGCCAGGCTTGGAGAAAGGTTGTCGGGCATCAGGGAATAGAAGAGGCAGCAGAGGGGGCGGGCGGGTGGACGGGCGCCTTCCTGCATTTCATCGTGCAGGCAAGAGATGATCCCGGTGTTGCTATTGGCAGACTTTGAAATAAGCCTATGATACAGGATGGGAAAGGCTTATGGTCATCTGTCTCTGGGGGGGCGGGGAATGAGGCCACAGGTGAGTCCCAGGGCTACCCATAGTTCAGTAGCATAGGCTTTGGGCTTCCTGGCTGCTCAGAGAGCTGTTGGACTCTTGTCTGAGCTTGGGGGTGAAAGGGCGAGCCCCCAGATGACCAGGGGAGTGAGATAAGAGCATGTTGAATGAAGGAGATGCTGGGAGCCATTTCCCAGGCTTCTCCCATGAATCAGTGCCATTCTTGATGCATGCAGCGCTGACCCCTGACCCCTGACCCCATGGCCTTGGGGTAATTCTGGTACAGAGTTCCTATTGTCCTTTAGTCTGGGTCTGTGTTTTGTTCTGTAGGTGATAAGCAAAATCGGAAGTGGACAGAGAAGGGGAAGCCATGGGGACACAGTAGTTCACACCCTAGACTTTAAGGTATCCGGGAGCAGGGGCCAGAGAGAGGTCACTGAGCCCCAGCAAGCAGAGCTAAGATTGCTTTTTCCCTGGGTTGTTAAAGGCTGGGTGTGCTGCCTTGAGCAAAGGGCTTCACAGTGGGGTGCACACAGTGTTTTCCCCCAGGTGGGGCTCACACAGTGTTTTCCCCTAGGTAGAAGTTTGGGCAAGAAGTCTCTGCATAGCACTTTCTGTTTCTGCGTATGTTGCAACAGCTAACTTTTTTTTTAGAATTATGTGCATTTTGGTCGCTAGCCACTTGCTTGGCGCATCTTGCCTAATTTGATAGTCACACCTTTCTAGTATAAACAAAATCAACCCCCCCGCCCCTCCCATCCTACAGATAGGCAAGGTACGACAAAGCAACTTGCCCAAGACCACACGATCAGCAAGCAGCAGCCCCAGAATTCAGGAGCAGAGAGCTGTACTCTTGAGCCCATGGTTGAACCCATAATGCTAGCCTTCCTCTCTAGACTATGAAGGGTGGTGACAATGCTCTTAATGGCTTGTAAGGCTCCCTGTGGCCCCTCAGCCCATGTAGTTTCTTGAATTCCTAACTGAAGGCCAGAGGACCTAGTTTGGGCTTAAGCGTCCTGGTCAGCAATCAATCCAGGTGCCTTCCCTTGAACCTTGGGGCACGGTAGAGAGCTGGCTGCCACTCAAGCTCAAGGTTCAGCCCACAAGACCAGAACAAATGCAGATGTGCCTGTCATTAAACACACAGACGCAGGCATGGAGCAGCCTGGTGATCCTCCTCTCTGGCCACTCTGCGAGCTCCAGCACAGGCTCAGCTAATAACGCCTCCCATGGCAGCGTGCCCCTGATTGAAACAGCCCCATAGCAGCAGGGACACTTGCTTGATTAGTCAGTCACCGGAGCCCAGCCTGCAAGCAACCTCCTGATGTGCCAGGCAGCCACAGGGAGGGGCCTGGCACAACCCACATCTCAAAATGATATCGAGGAGATATTGGTACCTGGATTGGGTAAGAATGGAAAGTAGGGTGTGGAAAGTAACAGGGTAGAGCCTTCTCCTACACCTCATTCACAGGGAATTGGTGTTTCCGGGCACCTCGCTGGTACCGTGCAGGTACAGACACACTACCGCCCACCTGCCTTTCACACAGCATGCTAACTGAGGACTGCCAGTCCTCCAAGGGGACCACCAAAGCTCAGTGGGAAGAAGGGACTTGTATAACGGGACAGCCACAAATGATAGAGCTGAATTTGTTGTTGTTGTTGTTGTTGTTGTTTTAACCTTTTTGGGTTTGGGGGAAAGAAAATTACTTACCTATCTGTGCATGTGTAAGTGCGAGGGTGCTGCCTTGCACGAGTGGAAGTCAGAGGACAACTTGAAGGAATCAGTTTTTGCCTTCAAGGAGGTCCCAGGGATCGAACATAGATTGTCAGGCTTGGAGGCAGACACTTTTAGCCACAATCGGAACGAGGAAGGAGGGGGTAGGAAAGAAAGTTTCTATGTCTAGTGATTAGAGTTTAGAGCTCTTATTCCTTTAAGGCATTTGCACTTGCTAAGCAAGACATGGGTATATGGCCCTTGTCTTGGAATGAATGGAAGCCTAGCAACCCGCCCCCCCCCCATGGTCAGCAGAGTGGGCATCCTGTGGGAGGAGGGGAGGGATGCAGAGTCTCTGCTCCCCCACCCCCACCCCGGCCCCTAGCTAGCACAAGAGTCAGGCAGTGATTTGTGTGCACATTCAAAACTTGAGGGAAGCCCCAGTGGAGGGAGTCCGCCAATCCTGGATACCATTGGTGCTGTGGTACCGCCCAGTGACAGAGGCAAGCACCTGGGAATGTGGAGCTGGGGCAGGACACCTGGCAAAGGCTTGGCACTCATCCTTTGCCAGGCTAGTGCCCTCAGCATCATCTGCCAGTCTCTCTCTCATCAGAAAAAAAAAACAAACAAACAAAACGATCACTTAACCCTGGAAGCTCCCAGAGTCCCAGGTCTCCTCTCCAAAGAAGCATGCCTTTCTGCTCTGACCATCCTCTGAGCCACACCTACTGGAGGGAAGGGTTAGGTCCTCCTGTTGCCATGCTAGGACCTGCGGGGTCATTTGGAGACACTGAGAGTCTTGGAATCTGAGACAGAAGCCCAGAGCCACTAGTGGTTACTGTGTGGTTCTCCTGCTATCTACTTGTACCTGCTTTGTCCCTCTAGCTCAGATGAAGCCCCTGGTTCTATTCTTGGTCCCGGAGGCTTTGCCTCCTCTGTGGTCACATTTATAGTTTGAAAGGCTGGCAGGGATCCAGCTCTCCTGAAAACACTCTCAGTGACAGCAGGTGACAGCAAGTGACCTCCATTTGGCCTAAGCCAGGGGCCAAGCTTTCTGCAAAGGACCAGATAGTAAATATTTGAGGCTTGAAGGACCATATGGTCTCTGTCACAGCTATTCAATGCTACCATTGTAGCCAAACACAGCCCCAGACAGTATGTAAATGAGTGGGCGTGGCTGCATTCAAATAAAACCTAATTTACAAAAACAGGATGCTGCAGCCAGCTGGATTTGGCCTACTGACCATCATCTGCAACTGAGGCCTAAACTAGCTCAGAGCAAGGCCAGCACTGGTGATGCTTGCCTCCAGGACCCTAAGAAAAGGGTTTTAGTTGAGTGATCAGCCAGGCGTACCATAGAATAGTGCTTTGTGAAGCAGAGAAGAGAAGGTGTCCCCAACAGGCAGCGGGGCTTGAGGTAGGAGTGCCTTTATTCATAGGTGAGCACCCAACCATGGTCACGGGGAGAATGAAGCAAAGGTCAGAGGGCAGTGCTGTCCACCCCTCATGCCTCCCTGCCAGATGGCACCATAGCCCTCTCCCTGTTGAGCACCCCACAGTCCAGGACACTGACACCTACCAGCTTCATGACCTTGGGCCAGTTAACCTCTGTTTGATCCCCTTCCTTAAGGAAAGGACATCGAGGGTAACTAGAGAGAGAGCTAAGACAAAGAGGTATACAAGGTTTGGCACAGAGCCAAGCCATGCCATGCTCCATCATAGTGATCACTCTTTTTAATATCACCAGTCTCAGAATCATTTTGATTGAGCAAATATGTGATCCTCAGGGAAGATGGTTGCAGGACCAGGTAGGACTGGTTCCTGAGTCCCCATGGGAAGTAGGTATGTCTGGTGCCTGACCAAAGGTGGTTTCCAAGGGAGGAGAGGTATACAGCCCCTGGAACAAGTAGCTGAGTCCCGTGATGTGATGCGTTTTTTTAAGATTATATTTTATTTTGTGTGTGCGCACATAAGTGCAATTGCCCACAGAAGCCAGAAGAGGGCGCTGGGATCCCTGGAGCTGGAGTTAAAAGACTATTGCGAGCTGCCTGGTGTGGGTGCTAGGAGCAAAACTCAGAACCTCTGGCAGAGAGGATCTGCCCGTCTCTCCAGCCCCATGACCTGGGGTTCTTTAGGTCCCAGGAAAGCTGAAGCAGGTGCTTTGGCTGAATCGTTCTTTGAATATGTTCCAGAGAGCTCACTTCCAGGACCAAGGCTTGCTGTGATCCACAGCCTATTCTCTTCAGCTTGCAGCATCCTTGGGGGACCAAGCCTTAGAGCAGAACACCGAGGGACAAGGCACAGCAGGGCAGTGAGAGAGCTGAGCTGGCCTCTCCAAATCAAGACCACAGTGCTGGGCTAGGCTGGGCCTGGAACCTCTCCGAGGCTAGGGTCAGCATCCGTGCCCTGCTTCTGCCAGAGTGCCTGGTGACAGGGCTCTTAGCGTCTCCTTCAGGCATCATCCTCATCTCCAAAGACCCGAAAGCTCAGTCAGGAACCAGCCCAAAAGTGTGTGTGGGGGGGGTGGGTGGAATTAACTGGGCTTCTGTGCTCACGATCCTATTTGTAGCATCATTCTCACTTGTAAGCTAATTTTAGCCATCCATTCCGCTTCTGTTGCCATTTATAAAATGAGAATGTCAAATGCAATATTAAACAAGCAGGATGAAGGCAAAAAAGGAAATGGCAGAGAGGCATTTAATAAATGAATCCCATGTTTGCGTGGGAGAGGGAGAGATCCCGAGCCCTACGCATCACACACGCCTGTGTGCACATGCCCGTTTGTGTACAGGCTCTGCTAATGGGAGCCAAACAATTTGTGTGTTGGGGGAAGCCTGGGAGAAGTGGAGGGGGGAGTGGGGGGCGGTCTGTTGGAAATGTGTGCTGCTCTTTAGGCAGAAGTAATTTAGCCTGCAGGGAGGTAGCCTCCCTGTCAGAGCCTCGCAGCCCGTTTGCCCTTCATTGGTCCTCTAGTCAGGTCAGTGGAAGGAGAGGGAATGAGGGCAGGGTGCTGAGCCTCTGGGTTTTCCACACCTGCTCAGCTGGCGTGGACCAACCCCGCTCCCGCCACCAACTCTTCTGAGGGGAGCACACAAAAGCCACTGGAAGAAACCCTCCTGAGTCCTCTCTAGGCTTTGAGACTTTTGTCTCTGGGTCCTTTCTTTGACCTCTTCCCACAGCTGCTCCACCCCACACCCAAGGAGCTTCAAGCTGCTGCTGAAACGGCACCTTTCCTGTCGTTTCTACTGCCTGGCTAAGTGAAACCGGCTCAGGGCTGGGGTAGACACCCACTCTGTCTTACACTCAGATTTGGACACCTGCCGCGAGGCCAAGCTTCCCCCTTCACTTTGAAATGCCCTTGCAGGTGCGGGGGGGGGGGGGGGGTAGAACAGCTGGTGCTACTGCCGTCAGCTATTTCCTCAAATAGTACAGCCTGCCAGCTCCCCTAGCACACCTTGATGATGAATGCGCGGGGAGCTGGGATTACCTGGCTGGAGAGGTGGAGGGAGAAGGATCTGTTAGGAATAGGGCTGGGCACCGCAGGTGGGAGCACAGGTATGGGCTGGCTTTGAGAGTGACAGTAGTCTCCAGGCCTAGGGCTTAGTAGGCTTGGTTCCAGTGGGGAAGTGCTATGGTCAGGCTCTGCCTTGCAGGTGAGAGGTCTGAGTGCAGGCAATCTAGCTATGCTCAACCGCAGAGCGCAAACGTAGAGCTGAATCAGAGCAGGGGGCCTGTACTTGAGACTGCCCTGGACTAGGGGATGTGTCTCAGGGAGCACTGGAGACTGGGAACAGACTCTTCTCTACTTTTGCCCAGTCTCTGAGCAACCCAAAGAGAAGAGTCACACACACACACACACACACACACACACACACACACACACACACACACACACACACCCCGCACTGTTCTCCATGCTCACGTGCTGCTCCGCCTAGCTCGGTGCTTTATATTACTGGTTTATGACCCTACTTCACTTTGCCATCGCTAGTTTTAATAAAAAACACTAAGCAGAGGAAACAGTGGATGAAATTAATTCTGTAAGTGGTGAGGAAATTAATTCTGGAAGCCAGAGTTGGGAGTGATTTGGTGGAAGAAATAGCATCAGATTGGGCCCCAGAGGGCTAAGGAGGGGCTGAGAGGGCAGGATCGGCGGAGGGAGCTGGGGTTTGAAGTTGGGAGCCCCGTGACTGGATCCTGGCTGTGCCCCGGAATGGTAGGTTTTCCTTGAGGCCCCGGTTCCTTTATCAGAGAGGAGGTCAGTTAAGCTGTTCCACCCTGGAGGAACATACTGAGCCTACTCTGCAAATCGAACCGAGTTCTGACGCTGCCTACCCGTGGGTCCAGGTCATGTGTGGCCAGCGTGTGTCTGAAGGCAGACCAGCACACTTGACCTCTTCTGCTGCTGTGCCCGTTGTTGTCTTTACCATGCTGGTCCCCTTTGCGTCATCACGAGGGCCCCGTTGTCAAACCAGATGAGATACTGGTCTTGGCTGCCGGATCTCCTCTGGGTTCTGAGTATGAACTTATAAGAGCCCCGCTAAGACTCTTGCTGTCCATGGGGTCCTTAGAAAGGCCTCCAGTGGGTAGAGAGGGCAGGAGGGCAGCGGCTAGGAGGAAGGAAGGCCTTCGTATTAAACGGCAGCGGTTGTATGCGGAAGAAGAGTAAAAGGGGCTCTGGAGGTGGGCCCGTCTGCCCCTGCTCTGTGGAAACACTTGTGTAGCTGCCAGATTCTAGGAAAATCCTGGATCCATACATACAATGTGCCCTCCGCTTCCCTTTCCTGCATACCAGCAAAGCAGTTGGCTTGGAACATCATCTGGAATCCTCTAAAAAGCAGCCAGGGAGGAGCGGCCGCTGATCCTGGGCCACCCAGCCAGGCCTCTTAGATCTGTCAGGAAACTCGATACAAAGGCAGGCACAGCCGTGAAAAGCTACAGGACAGCCTCCCCGAGTTCTCTGTTCCCCCTCCCCTTCCTACCAGCCAGACAGTCAAGGTCAGTGTCTGGCATTAGGGAATTTTATTCTTTGAAGCCTCCTTGAGAAGCGAACCGTTTCCAACACGATCTGTTTGTGCACGCTGGCCTTTTCAGGCCAGACAGAATCCTGCCTTGTGCAGGGTAGCACATCAGGCCATAGGTACGGCTCTTGGCTTTCCGTCTGGCCCTGGGACAGCAAGCTGACTGGGCCGTTTGTGAGGAAGCAGGGAAAACAAGTCTTGTCACTCCTTCAGAGACTGGCTTCCTTCTGAGACTCCCTGGCTCTCCTTCACAGGGGCCCAGTGGTTGGTGAGACTTGGCATTGTCCTAGGGAAGGCCTCCCCATAGAAACCCTAGTGCCCTTCCCAAAGCAGAACTCTTGATACGCTACTTCTAAAGCATAGTATGTGCAGGAGATAGTGGCCTGTGCTTACAGTCCTGGCTCCTCAGAAAGCTAAGATAGGAAAAATCATGAGTTCAAAGTCAACCTGGCTACATAGACAGCACAGCACAGCCCTTTTTAATAGTAGATGGATGTGTTGCCATAAAGGGCATCGTTGAGTCCATTAACAAAAGGATGATTAAAAAGCTAGATTAAAGTTCTCATGTCCTTGTTGAAAATGGTGAGTGTTCTGGTTACATAAAAAACAAAAACAAAAACCTGTCCCCATGTTTAGAACTTGTAAGCCACAAAGTTTGCAACTTAGCCTCATACAAGAAGTGTTTAGGGTGCTGGAGACAGTCAAGAGCACTGTCTGTTCTTCCAGAGGTCCTGAGTTCAATTCCCAGCACATACACATGGTCGCTCACAACCATCTATAATGAGATCTGATGCCCTCTTCTGGCAGGCAGGTGTACACACAAATAGAGCACTCATATACATAAAAGAAACAAATAAATCTTAAAAGAAGAAGGAAGAGGAGGAGGAGGAAGAAGAAGAAAGTTTTTAGCTGGGGGTCCCCAGAGCCATGCGTGTGCGAGCACTTGAGCACTGAGCCCAGCCCTTTGTGTGCAGCATGCTCTCAAACAGGAAGCACATCCCTACCCCTGACCCCCTCCAGAAACAGGCGTGAAGTGTGTGCAGATGCTGAGGTGTCTATGACAGAACGCCAATAGTGAGCAGTGTTGGCAAAAGGATACCAGCTGTTCTTAGGGCTGTCTTTGCAACTTTTCCGTAAGTTTGGGATTCTGTCTGAATAGCAAGTGAGAGACAATAGGATTGGGATGTAGCTCAGTGGAAGAGCATCTGCCTGGCATGCACAAGGCCCTGGGTTTGATACCCACCACCACCACCTGAAGAGGGGGGCAGTGAGTCACCTTGGATGACAGTGAGAAGAGCCCCCTCCACCAACTAACAAGCTTCATAGACATCTAATGGCCCTATGAACGCACAGCAATCTTCTGGCACGTCCTCTGCAGGAGCATGCTGCTACCCCAGTTGTCTTCCATTCGGTCCTCCTTTTGAAGCCACAGTCCTGAGGGGTACATGAAAGGCTTGCCTGTCCCCCAAGGCGCATTTGTCGAGCTGAGCTGCATAGCCAAAGAATGAAATTTCAAGGCATGTACATTTTCAGCCCCCATGGCGGCTTGTTCCATAACTTGGCTGTCTCTGGGGTTTGGAAACCGAGGCCTGCTCCTGGGATGAGGTGTCAGCCACAAGTGGCCTCTGAGGCCTCTTTGAAGTTCAAAGCCACACAGACTGGCCTTGTTCCCTTCCACGCCCTTTGAGTAGAGTGCTCTTAACCCAGTGGCAGTAGCCCAAGTTTGATGGGAAAGGCTCAGGGCTGAACCTGGGGGTGCTGCTTCTTCGATCTAGGATCCCTCCCCCCCTAAGGCCTCCATGGAGCCAGCACTTTGGGGGCGGGGACACTCTTCCTCTGCACTCTCACTATACCCAGGGGCTTTACAGGGTGTGGCCTGGCCACCAAGAGAAGCACTTCCAGTTTGTTCCTAGTGGCCATGAGGTAGAGGCTCGTAGTGGCCGTGGGAAAGGAGCTTCTATGCTCTGCCCCACTGTTCCCTGATATCAACACCTCCGTGCCCACTACCCCAAGAACCCAGTCAGGAGACAGCAGAATGGTAGAATGCCTCCCACCCTCCATCTGACCCCCAACATGTCAGTGACCTCAAGCAGTGCCTGACTCTACAGATGGCCCTTAGGTTTCCATATTCCAGCTGTTTGTACTTTGTGTTCTGACCTTTCACACTGGCTCTAAGCTGGCACAGGGCACACAGTAGAAGGTGGTGGAAGTTACATGGTGTGGCAAATCCCAAGGCCGGGCTAGATACCCCACAGCTCTGCAGAGTCTCCCATAATGTTCATGCTGCGACAAAGCCAGGTGCCCTGGAGAAGCCATACCCTCAACTTAGTCAAGGCTTTCTCTGGCTTCCAGCCGAAGCCACCATCGGACCATAGCTCCATGAGAGATGGAACCCCGCCAGACCCCATCAAGTCAGAGCCCCAAGGAGGACAATATATGGTTGCACAAAGCCACTGTGTTTGCCGGCATCTGGTGCCTGGCTGTGGGTGTGTGGAACACAGACCTGAACCAAGGAGGTAGATTTGAGTTTTCCTGTTTGGTTCTGGCTTTCCCTTTAGGTCCTGGGTCAAGCTCTCTGGCTTGCCACTGGGACAGGAGAAGAGAGCAGAGCCTATGGGCTCTTGAGATGAAGAAGTGACAAGCTTACAAGTGATTCAAGGTGGCCAGGTGGTGGCGCACACCTTTAATCCCAGCACTTGGGAGGCAGAGGCTGAGCTCTGTGAGTTTGAGGCCAGTCTGGTCTACAAAGCGAGATTCAGACAGCCAAGGCCACACAGAGAAACCTTGTCTTGGGGGAAAAAGTGACTCAAGGCAGTTGGATGTTCAGAGAGCACTTGCCTACACCCTTGATGAACAAGACAAACAGAATGAAAGTTCTCAGAGCTGGCCTCCCCCCCTTGTTTGCCAGTGGGTCCCCTATATCCAGGCTCTGAGTTCTTCCACATACCAGAATTAAGAGGCCCGAATCTCCAGGGGCAGAGAGTGGAGACAGACTGTGTAAGCAGCCCTCTGGTTCTGAGATGAAGCCTTTCCAGAAGCTCTCACTGCTGGCCGGACAGGCTCCCTGCTATGTCCAGTGCCTCTCCCGTCACTCAGATGCCCAGCTCAGGCTGAGCCCCCAGAGAGTTCACATGCCATGGCCTCTGGCCTTGGAGTGCACTCACTGTGACAGGGCTGGTGGTTGACAGAGCTCCTGTGGTGGGTGCTGCCAAAAAATGCCACCAGCAAAGACAGCAGAACTCAGCCGAGCTGCCAGCCCTGCTCAGTGCTGGGGAGAGTAAGTAGGTGGGTTTGTTTAAAACACTCCTATTACAGTTAGTTAACCTTCCTGTTCCCTAAATGAAAATTGTATAAACCTGAAATTTCTGTTGATCAGGTTGCCTAGGAACAGGCAGCAGGTTTTCATAAGACAAAGCAATAGATTGCCACCGATAGGCCTGTTAGGAAGTGAGCTGGTTAGCGGCATTATTCCCATCCTGGTGTCAGCGTTTGGTAATTATCTGCCTGCCTGCTCAGGGCACACCCATCTTCCTGTGCGGAGCAGCTTCCTGCAAAGGGAGATGCCTCAGCCCCCAGCTCCCAGGATGGGGGCACCAAGGCAGGGGCGAAGGCTAATTACCATGCCTGAGCTATGAGGAGAAATCTAAAAGACCTGATGTGAGTTTTTTCTTCTTAATCATCTTTCTCCACCTACGTGCAAGAGGAATCCCCCAATAACCCTATTGATGACAAGACGTTGCATTGTTTTTATGAAAATATGCAGCATGCAGCCACTATGTAGCAGGAGATTTAAAATAAACAGTAACAAAATACACAGTAATTTTTTAAGCTACTCCACAACAACTTTGGTAGATATTTTTAATACAATATACATCTTTTTTTTTTTTTTTCTCCACAAGGTCACTGTCCTTCATGTTTATCTTCGAGCAGTTAGAGTAACTAGTGTCTTGGTTTGCCTAGGACCTAGGAGCGCCCCTCCCCCCCACAACAATCAGTGTTGCCAGTGCTTTCGTTGGTGCTGGGCCATACACAGCTTCATCAGTCCCGTAGTTTTGTTGTTTGTTTGTTTGTGAATTTTTTTGGGGGGAGGGGTTGTTTCTAAATATTTTATATCTAAGAATGTTTTTTTTTTTTTTCTGCATGTATGTCTATGTAGCACATGCATGCCTGGTGCTTGTAGGAGTCAGAAAAGGGTAATGGATCCACTGGAACTGCAGTCTTTCCAGCCCCAACCCCATTAGAGAGAGACGCGGGGAGGGGGCAAGGGGGGAGCAGGAGTGAGAGAGACAGAGAGAGTGCGCCACACATGGGAAGGTCTTAGAGGACAACATTAGGTCCCAGGGTGTGCACTCGGGTCATCAAGCTTGGTGTCAAGAAGAGCTTTTACCCACTGAGCCGTCATCTCACCAGCCCATTTCCTCCTGCTGCTGCTGCTGCTGCTGCTGCTGCTGCTGCTGCTGCTGCTGCTGCTGCTGCTGCTGCTAACAAACAGCCTCACTCATAGCCCTCACAGTACATGTAGGACCATTAGATCACTAGAGGATAGGCCTTTATATGTTGCCAGTTTCCCTTCAGGAAAATCAAAGCGCTGGTTTTCTCCTGTCGTGGACTGACTGTGAAATGTCCCCTCCAGCTCCTGTATCTGAGCACTTGGTCCCAGGTGGGGGTGGTGCTGGGGAAGTTTTAGGGGATTGACCCTCCCTAGAGAAAGGCAGTCCCCCTGGGGGCAAGCCTTGAGTTATCTTCCCTTTGTTATTGTTTTACAACTTATTTTTAATCTGTCTGTCTGTCTGTCTGTCTCTGGTGTGATGTGGGGGGTGTGCTTGTACACACACACAGAGAGAGAGAGAGAGAGAGAGAGAGAGAGAGAGAGAGAGAGAGAGAGAGAGAGAGGTGAGGGAGGGGACAAGAGGTGCCAGATCCCCTAGAGTTGACGTTACAGGAAACTGAACTGCCTGGATTCAAAATTCACTGCTCTGAAAGGGCAGCACACACTTTTTTTTTTTTTTAAAAGACAGAATCCCACTATGTAGCCCTGACTATCCTAGAATTCACCATGTAGATCAGACTGACCTAAAACTCACAGAGATCTGCCTGTCTCTGTCTCCCCAGTGCTAGGATTAAAGGCGTGCACCAGCACACTTAGTTTGTAGCACACACTCTTAACCACTGAGCCATCTCGGCAGCCCGCAGGCCTTAATGTTCGTATAGGCCAGCCCTCCTTTCCTGCTTGCTCTTTGCTTCCTGACTACAGAGGCAATATGGCGAGCCACCTCACAACTATAGCCATGCCTTGCCCCACCAGACTGGGAACCAGATTAAGCCCTTATTCTCTAACATTGCTTCTTGTCAGGTATTTGATCACAACCACGGGAAAAGTGATACACCTCCCCCCCAATTCCCCTTCCCATACCCTCAGGACCTGTACTTCAAACAGGACTGTCCTTGATGCCCATCCAATAGACAAAAATATATCCCGTGTGTGTGCGCACACGCATACTACATGTATGGTGATCAGATGACAACGGTGGCTGCCAGTCCCTGTCCTCCTACCTTGCTTGAGACACAGAATCTGTTCTCGTTGTGTCCCGCCCCCAACGCTTACACCAGTTTCGCTGGTACACAATCCCCCCTTGGGATTGCTGGGGTTACAGATGGTCAAGCTACACACCTCGCTCTTACTTACATGGACTCTGGGTGTTTGATTTTTCTTTTTTTTTTTTTTTAATTTTATTTATTATTATGTATATAGTTCTCTGCCTACATGTACACCTGCAGGCCAGAAGAGGGCACCAGATCTCATTATAGATGGTTGTGAGCCACCATATGGTTGCTGGAAATTGAACTCAGGACCTCTGGAGGAACAGTCAGTGCCCTTAACCTCTGAGCCATCTCTCCAGCCCAATTTTTGTTCATTTTTAAAGACATTTATAATTACAAGAATAATACCTGTTACATGGTATTTCAGAGCTACTAAATTATTTGCTTATTTACTTATTTGGTTTTTTTTAAAGCAAGACCTTGCTACATAACCCAGGCTTTCCTCAAACTTGTGATCCTCCAGTTTCAGCATCCACGTGCTTAGATTACAGGCATACACCACCACTCCTGGTTTTCTAGTTGCTACAGTAGTTTAGAGGATCTAGGATGAGCATATCTCCAAAATGGATCCTCTGGGTAGGTCCCCCTGTTAAGCAGTGTATACCACACACAATCTAGCTCACTCTGGCTGCCTCAGACGTGCCATAAGCAAGCGCAGTCTCCTGTGATACAGCGATACCCTTAGCAGCTGCTGAGTCAAGCGAAGCTTTTGCTCCTATACCATATGTCCCTAGACTGTCTTAAACTAAGACACCCGCTTCTTCTTCCTCTGTTACTGGTGGCTGCTCTGAGTGGCCCGCTTTGCCCTGCAACAGCCCGTCTTTATCAGCAGTGGGCTCGGTTTACAGCCAGCGGTGCTTGTTAAATTCACCTATAAACTAAAAGCAATTAATGCTGCACCCCCGTCAAACCGTGCAGGAACTTCTACAGGCCACAGAATCATTTCCTAGAGCCTCAGCTTCTTGCTGCATGTCTTTATTTATGTTGGAGAGCGTGGGCTATGGCCTAGGTAGGCGGAGGTCAGAGGACAACTCCAAGGAGTGAGTTCTCTCTTCCCACCATTGCAGACCCAGAGAATGAACTTGGGCCATCAGGGTTGATGGAAGGTAACCTTACCCACCCATTTCTCTGGCCCTACGGTTCCTGTTTTGTATAGGGAACAGTGTTCAGTAAGGTAGGAGATAAACGGAAAGATTAGCAACCACTAAAAGACACAAGCGCTAAACGGAAAAACCAGGAATCCGTCGGAATAGAGTCCATTGAAGTTAGACTCTGTCCGGAGGTGTGGCGGTGTAGATTCCAAAGGAATAGCGGCACCACCAACTTGGTAATTGTAACGCCTGGCTTCGAGGCTTTTGCCTGATGGGGTTGGAATGTGCTATGTTACTTCTGAGCTGCTGGTGTTCAGGGCTCATCTCGGGGGGTGGGGGGATCCCGGACTGTGTACCCTCTCTTTTTCTTAAGAGACGGTCTCTGATGGCCTGATGTGAGGAGTCCCTAGCCTGCAGGACCATCAAGGAATCTGTCTAAAAGTGCCAAACAACCATGAAAGATGATTATAATTGCAGCTGCTGTGATCCACAGGCTCATCCATCAGCTGTCGCTGCCTCCTCGGCCACCGTGCTTTTCTGCACCAGGTTGCAGCCCCCCTGTGTGTATCTTTCACTTCCGTCCTCGCTGCCCTTCTAGAACCTAATTTCATCCTTGTAGGTTTTTCCAAAGCAGGATTTGCACAAGTGCTGTGGCTTCTTAAATATTTATCTTGCAGGCCATTTACTCAGCACGGCTATTTTTACAGTGAGTAAGGAGCAAGGCTAAAAATAACAGCCCGTAACCCGATCGGGTTCTGCGTCTGACATTTACGTGGAATTCATTTGCATCTCATTTGTCCTCGGTTCTGTTTAACAGGTAGAATGTAAGAAAGCTCAGCCGAAAGAAGTCATGTTCCCACCTGGGACAAGAGGCCGCGCCCGGGGGCTGCCATACACCATGGATGCTTTCATGCTTGGCATGGGAATGCTGGGTGAGTCTGCACACGTGTGGGGTTGGGGGAGCACAGTGGGCTGGGGGGGGGGAGGGGAGGGCTGTGGCAGCCTGTATACCCAACTGAGTCAGCTAACACTTGAGTGAATGGAATCCCAGTTTCCCCATCTGAGCTTCAGTTTACCTGCCTAAACTGCTGTTCCCTCATCTTCTAGTGCAGATCATAGGCTCCTCTTTAAGGTGGTCATGGCAACCAGTTGAGCAACCAGTAGTATCATCTTGCCTCATGCCTACCTCATGATGTGCTTGAGACTCTATCCATCCCCTTCCTCAAACACAAAACAGGACCACCCATCCCTCTCTGTCTCAGCTTTCTTGGCCCAGTGAGAGTTTCTAAGACCTAAGGATTCCTTGCTGGCTTAACTTGTGTGGACTCTGGCTACATTTTTCTAAAACTTAGGAAAGGAACTGAAGGGTGGCAAGGGTGGGCACTAATCCTGTCTATTTAAATGATTAACATTTTTCTCTTGGGATATCAAAATTTGCATTTAAATGGATGTTTTAAATAGCCTGTTTTACTCTTTATTTGCAAAAAAAAAAATGATGAAAGACAAAGTGTGTTTGTTCTGACTAAAAATGATCTCTCCTGGCTTTTAGAGAAATTGAGTTGCATATTATGCCCCTTTCCTTAAAGGTATCTCTGTCCGCCCTGCGTAGATAATTGAAAATCTCGCCGCTTAAATGGCATGAAAGATGGAGAGAGCGGAGGAGATGCGTAATGGTGTGGGTCGCAACAATAATTAGAAATTTCAAGGCGAGAGAACGGTATTTTAGTGCAAGTTATTGTGTGTCGGGAAAATACTAATTAAATGGGATAAATGGTCGTTAATGGTAAAATTCCATTCAGGCACATGAGCTGTCTAGTTTTAATGGGTTTTCATTTGGCTTGGCTAAGGGTCCCTCTTCTATATTGTTTGATAAGCTCTTTATGTGTTTTCAGATTTGCTGCTGTTTAAATCATTCCTGGCTTAGTTTTAAATGTATTAAGCTTTTCATGCTCTTACAAAGAATTGCATCTACTTGTCCGAGAGAATAACTTGGGCAAGTAGAGCTGTATTGAAGAACTTTACAGACAGAACTTGGCGCCACTGAGAATATTTTTTAAATGGCCAATCTATTCATTCTCAGAGTAATTTTTTAGGCTTAACAGAGTTTACAAGAAAATCCTATTATAGTTCCTTAGAAACTGCCTGTGTGATTCTAAAACTTAACCTAGAAATAGAAACAAGAGAGAAAATAAAATGATTTTTTGTTTTAAAGAGAAACAAGAAAACACCAGTTTGACTGTATCCCAAAACACTGCATAAAGCTACAGTTGTTAAAACAATATGGTAGGGCTGAAGTGTAGCTCAGTTGGTAGAGTGCTTGCTTAGCATGCATGAAACCCTGGGTTCAGCTCCCCAACACTGCATAAAACTGGCCATGGTGGTGCACACTTGTGAAAGCAGCCTTAACACCCAGGAGCTGGAGGCCAGAGGCTGAGAAGTTGACTGAGTATTAAGCTCAGAGACTATGGCAGACAAGATTGTCCCCCAGCTTACGCTGGCCTGACCCCACTCATTTTCTACTCAACAGTAGTGAGACAGCGATGTATATTCAATAGACACTGCTTTGACTATTGAGTCTGAATCTTTTCCCAGGCTGGCAATTTACAATGCAACATTCCCTGGAGTTGCTAGCAGCAGCAGCTCCTGAGCGGCAGCCTGTGAGAGAATTGCCACGCTCTCTATCAGGAAAGGAAACAGAAGCAAGTCTGCTGTGTCCAGGCTATGCAAGCCGCAAGATTGGGTACAGGAAATACAATTGACAGTCCACACTTTGTCGATCTGCGGGAAGTTTATTAGGGTGTAACTCCGTCATCAACTCTGGGGGCACACACTTCATAGAGAAAACTAGCATCTCAATAGATCTGTATACATGGAAGAGGACATACGTGCGTACGCTACATGCATGTGGAAGCCACAGACTTGTCACTGATCCCGGAGCTCATCAATTCAGCTAAACTGGCTGTCCCGCAACCCCCAGCAATCCTCCTCACTGCTTCTGAGCTCTGGACTTAGACACGACCCCTCAGGTCACCACCTCCATTTTTATGTAGCTGCTGAGGTGTCAAACTCACGTTTGTACAGCAAGCACTTGACCAACTGAGCCCTCTCCTCCACCCCATAATATTACTTCCAAATGATTGTTAAAACCATATGATGCTGCTGTCTGGCAGGGCTACTCAGCTCTTGATATATAGGCACTCTGGGTCACCTTCCTGTTGCCAACGATGCGATGCGGTCCATGGGCCTCTGGCTCCCTAGGAGGACTCAGAAGGAAAACTTCATCCTCCCTAACCGCTTCTTTGCTTGCGTGTCTTTCCTCTACTGTGGCAGTGTGGCCTTGGGTAGTGCACTCTGGGTAGTCACCACCTCCATAGTGCATTGTTTGTGTATCAGTTCTGGGACCCATGCTGTCACCACTCCTAATAGTATGGCTGCTGAACTTGGCTCCTACAGGAGGGAAAATATTCTTTTAATTCACTGGAGAGCCAAGCACTGTGGCACACACTCATAGTCCTAGCATATAGGAGGTAGAAGCTGGAAGATTGGCAGTTCAGGGTCATCCTTGGCTACATGGCAAGTTTGAGGCAGCCTGGACTATGTGAAAACCCTGTTTGATGAAAAAACAAATAAAAAGATCACTGACAATAGCCAGATGCAGTGGTCCACAGCTGTAATCCCAGCACTGAGGAGGCTGAGGCAAGACCACAGATCATGGTCGATCTGAGCTGCATCACGAGTCCCTGTCAAAGTAAATTAGTGAGATGTTATGAGACCCCGTTGAATATTCATTAATGCGGGAGTTTATAAAATAGTATGTAAAAGCAAAAAGTATGAGCCATTGAAATGTTAAAATTCACTCATCCAACATATGTTTACCAGGTGCCTACTGTGTGCCATAAAAGTTCCAAACATTTAGGGTGCAGCAGAGAATCTTGCCTCCAATCCCAGGGAGCCAGTGTGCTAATTAGGAGCTGAGACAGACAGCCTGCTGGTCTCAGGACTTGGGGCACCATGGGACTCACTTTTAAAAATATCCTTTAGGATTTTCTCCATCCTTTGGGATGTCTCATGAAAGGAAGGCTGGCAAGCGTATGGGAGTGTGGCATTCCTTCTTGATCTCACTTGATATGGCCGCCAACATCCTTGGGGGGAAATGCCGCATGTTTTGAATTTCTCTTTCACAGCCTTTAATGGGATGGGATGGACGATGGTGGGAATTCCTTTAAAGAGTGTAGGGAGCTGAAGAGGAAAGGAATTACTCCAAGGCCCCCACCTCTTGCTTCTGAGCCAGACAGAACCAGAAGCAACTGTGCTACCGGAGAAGGTGGTTTTGCAGCCCCTGGCTCCTGCCCCACTGTCCATGTTCTGTGGGAATGCCTATAGTCATCCAGCCTGAAGCTGCAGAATCGCCCTAGTTTTTCTTAATGAAAGTGGACTCAGTGAAAGCAAACACATGACTGTTGACGTATTTGATGCCACTTGGCCGTCTCTGCCTTGAGCCTCATAATCCCACTGCTTTTAATGCTCTTTGCCCTAGTTGGCCACGTGCTATTTATTAAACACATGGTAGAGAGAGAGTGCAGGTTTTTTGCCTTTCGGAAAAGCTTCCCTTGGCAGGCCAGGAAGAAGAGAGATGCTGCTGGCCAGCTAGCCGCTAGCCAAAACCATTCTTACCCATCAAGAGATCTTTGCAAAACCCTGATCCAGTGCTTTCCAACATCAATGCCTTCTAGATTGAAGGCAATAAAGAAATAAATTATTAATTAATTAATTAAACAGTAAAATTAATCATTGTTGAAAGGGCCTGGGGAGCCGTGATCTGCTGGCGTTCACTCCAGATCAGAAGATGGCTTGAGCACACCTTTCCTTCCTGGAGTTGTCTGGAGTCTCTGCTGGAACTTACCTTTTTCCTAAAAAAAAAAAAAGAAAAGAAAAAAAAAATACTGGTTTGAGTCCACTGTAGAGAAGACACTTGTGCACCTGTCTCTTGGTAGCCAGGAGCAGCTAAGAGTCCAGCTGGCGCAAAGGACACATAGGGAGCTTTTTTTGAGACGATGAGACGGCCCTTTGTCTGTTGGTCCATGTGGCGACAGCCAGTTTCATGTACACACCAGCCACTGAGCATTTGTGACTTGCCTCGTGCCCCTAATGGACTGAAGTCTTCTTTTCAGATAGTTTTGGTTAAAGTTAAATTAGCATGGATGTAGAGGATCCCCTGCAACTTAGGAGAATTCTTGGGCTGTGTGTCTCTGTAGACTGGCTTTCCCATCCTTGCTTAGGAGGGGCCTCTTGGCACTTGCTTGACCTTGTGGAACTATCTTGGTAGCCCCCCAGGCAGTGCTGCTCCTGTAGCAGACTCCCACTGTGTTCTCTGGATAAACGGCCCTTCTTTCTTGTCTCGTTGAAGTCAGATCTGGGATGAGCTTTTTTTTTTTTTTTTTCCTCAGGACACTAGGTGGTTAAGTAAGAGCCTGGATGAGCCATGGCCCATGTAGGGTGCGGACATCCCTCAGTTAGGAGCAAAGATCTAAAGCCTCAGTTCTGAGAAGCCTGCGAGCACCACAGGAAGGGGCCACAGAAGGAACTTTCCAACATACCTGAGTTCTGTTGTCCCTTTCTGACTTGTGCAGCCACAACGGAAAGCCCGTGCTCAGGGAAGGTGGTCATCCAGGCAGAAGGCTTGATTTTTTTTTTTTTTTTCCTTTAGTGACAAGAGATAATTACTGTGGGATTGATCAGGCAGCCAGAGTACTGGAGCAAATAAATTGTTCAGTGGCCAGTGTGGGAGGGGCCCAGCTGCTAATGGAAGTGGTGGCTGGGTCATCCTGCTGTAATGTGGCTTGATGGAGCGTTCGCCTGGGTCTACTGTAATGTGCTATTGATATGCAGCCAGCCAGTTTCCCCTGTGCGGCCCGGGCCCTGAGCCACTGGAGCAGAGCTGGGCTGCACAGCCGCAAATGAAGAGGAAAATTGAAGTAATGTTGTATTATAAATTTATAATTTCATCTGCCTGACTGAGAGGCTATTCAGCATTGGGGGTATGGAGATGCGATCCCTCCCCCCCCCCCCCCCCAGCGTGGCAGGTGTGGAATTCTCATCTTCATTCTTTGGGCGGTGATGATGATATTGGCCGATCTGGAAGAATGGGGTGAATCCCACAGTTGGTGTGAACTTGTATGTTTCTTCTTTAATGCTGAAGACTTTAGGATCTGCATGGGGGGAGGGGAGGGCAGACACATGCAATTAGGTCATATGGATGGCTTGAGTACAGGGAGGGACTAGCCATTCCACTGTCCCTCATCTACATCCAGAGAAAGTGATGCATGGGCTTTTTGCTTTTGCTGTCAACATTAACACTTCAAATTTAGGAGCCTGCTCTGAAGTTATCAGCAAAGGTGCCATTTTTCATCAGGAAATCCCCTAGGTGGTAGTGATTTGACTGCCTGCCTATAATCCACTTATCAATATTGTTGAAATAGTGCTATGAGAAATCTAGCCCTGAAAGATCTGATTTGATAGTGGGTGATTAATTTAGAGGAAAATTAGGTTGCCCAGCCATGAAATAAATTCCATAGAATAGCCCCATTGAGCGTGAGCTCAGTGAAGATCTCCGAGGCCTGGCCACTGCTCTACCGTCTCTGAGTTGAGTGGCCTCCTCAGCTTCTCCCTCTCTGAGGCCATAGGTACACAGTTGCTAAGTCATTCTGTCTTGCCTTGCAGCTTTCTGCCGGTGAGGATGACCTCACCAGGACAGAGGTAGTGGCAGTGCCCAGATGAAAGGGAGATAGCACCATTGGCCAGGGAGTTCAGTGAGATGGCACATGTGGGAAGCCTCCAACTGTAGCAAGAACCACAGCTAGTCACTGTGCATCTGTAGTGCATCTGTGCTCCTGGTGACCCGTAAAGCTTTCTAGGTGTGGTACAGACTCAATGTCTGAGAGAAAAGAGGGAACCCTCTCTCAGGTCAGAACTGTATAACAGGATGCCATAGGTCTTGCTCAGCTTTTGAATCGGCTCCTACTTCTCAGTCCTGAATGCCAGGAAATTCAAAAATGAGGGCACTGGTAGAATGATCATAGGTGGTGACATGACGGTGCTCCATCCTCAAATAGTGAAAGTCAGTCAATGGTCTCTGTGGAACCTTCCTTGGAAGAGCACTGTCTTAGTTAGGGTTTTACTGCTATTAAGAGGCACCATGACCAAGGCAGCTCTTATAAAGGAAAACACTTAACTGGGGCTGGCTTACACGTCATAGCTTTAGTGCATTATCAACATGGCAGGAAACATGGCCGCATACAGGCAGACATAGTGCTGGAGAAGATGCTGAGACTGATACTAGACCTGGCTTGAGTCTCTGGAACTCAAATCCCAACCCAAGGGAGCTGTGCTCTTGTGAGCCAGTCACTTCCCAGAGCTAATCACCATCCTAGCTCTAATACAGTACATCAGGTTAGTCGTTAGGATTATTTCAGTGTGAATTTCAGGAGACTCACGAATTCAGGCTACAGTCATCCCCCAGGGTGTGATCTTGACCCAGAACTAGATTCCAAATCTCTTGACTTCCAGACCCATGAGTGACTTGGGTACAGTGGTGGTGACCCACTGTTCTCAGATGGAAGCCGTCCACTGACATCTACAGCCACACAAGGCCTAACTTTGGGCCCCTGAGACACAAACACTGACTGGCACCGGGAAAAGCTCCAAAGCCCAACTCGTGATAGTGAGGAGAAGGTGAACAGTAGTGAGCAGGCCTCTGCTCCCAGCCCTGGCTTGCTTGGAATGGCTCAGAGTGTGCTAGGAATGGCTCGTGAGAATCCATAAGGAGGTGGATAATGGGCCCCCAGAGTTTGTGCTTAGGGGTAATGTGTAGGGAGAACAGAAACATGTGGACACAGCTCCCTGTCTTCTGGAAAGCCTGGAGCCTGTCCTGAGTCTACCACTGGAGTGGCCTTCCGCCCGCTTTTTTGTGGAAATGGAAGAAATTACCTCTGTCTCCTGGCCGCGGCAAAGGTTATTGTAAGGAGCTGGCGGTGCTCAGGGGAGCGGAACTTGGAAAGCAGACAGGAGCTTAGGGAACTGAGCCATCAGAGCCCCAGCTCCTGGCCAAGGGGACAGCCCAGGAATGGCCTGGTCAGAGGGCCACTTGGCACCTCTACGTGCTGGATTGTCCTGCTGATGCCAGAGTCAACCCTGAGCCACCTGCCCATCCTCTGCCCACTGGCTCTAGATGCAGGTCCCTATGAAGGTTTGCGTTGGCCTGCGTCCCAGGCAGGGACAGAGTTCATTCAAAATGCTGGCCGGCCTGACACCCACCAGACAGCCACCTCAGAGGCCAAAGCAAATGGCTAGCCAGTGTGCTGGTAGGAGACTGTGGTGACATTTGTGGAGTATGATTGTACCAAGCTAACCCACCCTGGGTAGAAGTAAAGAGGCAGAGTAGGTCTCTGGGGACGGGGACAGGAGGTAGCCATGGAGCTGCTGTGACCAAGGGTGTTCCAGTACGAGAGGGCTATAGTCCTCTTTGAAATCAGAATCAAGACAAGGGCATGAAGAGTGAGGTGGACAGTGCTCTTTTTTTTTCTTTTAATAAAGAAATCTTTTTTATGATTTATTCATTTATTATGTATACAATGCTCTGCCTGCATGTACATCTGCAGGCTAGAAGAAGGCATCAGATCACATGATAGGTAGTTGTGAGCCACCATGTGGTTGCTGGGAATTGAACTCAGGACCTTTGGGGGAGCAGTCAGTGCTCTTAACCTCTGAGTCATCTCTCCAGCCCCACTAAAGTGACCTCTTAGATGGGACAGTGCTTCACAGGTTGGAGCAGGCCCACCCTCTCCAGGACTCACCAGAGGGTCACCCTAGGTCATCACCCACCATAAACTGTCTGTGAAAATCCTGCACCTGGCCTTCAGAGCTCATCTGGGCCTTCTTGGTACATGTTTTCACAGTCCCAATGGGTCTTTCAAAGACACACTTGTATACAGTATCTGTGCTGGGACATGGCCCCTGCCTCTTCCGCCACCCCATCCCATCCCCAGCTGTGGCTTGCTAAAATGAGAGGTAGCCCTCTGTGTGGCTCATAAACTGTCAATCCCAGAGTGCCTCTGCCCTGTGTGGCGCTCTGGCCTCTGTCCACTGCCTTAGAAGAAGGCAGTAAAAGGGCTTCAATCTCCTACTGTCAACATCTTTAAGGGAAAGTACATTCAGGGTAAGCTCTCCAAATGTCAGAGCCAGATGCAGGCACTATGTTCTGTCTTCTGTGTGGTATTTACTCTATGGGTTCATGAAAGTATCTGGGCTTTGGGTGATCTGGCTACCTAAATACGGGTTAATTATAAACATACTGATGATCACACCCCTGGCCATGTGAGAGAGGGGATCCAGGGCCTGGATAGAGACCCTCCTCAGAGACATATCATTCTGTGAGACTAACCAGAGCTGATGGTCATTGGCACCTTCCCTGGAATATCACCTCAGATCCAAGGCCACCTTCTGACAGCTCTTTGTTTCTTTCTTTCTGTGTTCAAGGCTACCCCAACTTTGTGGCAACCTATGGCCGAGGCTACCCCGGATTCGCTCCTAGCTATGGTTACCAGTTCCCAGGTGAGTGGCTTAGACCCTGAGGCTTTGGAAATTTGGGAGGCAGGTTGCATCTGGGGGGGGAGTAGACTGGTGCTCCAAAAGAGAATACAACTTGCATACCTGTGTGTGCTAAGTCCCCTCCAGTCCAGGGTAAGGGTGCAGTTGGGGCTTCCCAATGGACTAGAGCACTTCCTTGATGCTGGTGACACAAAGGGAGAAAAGAAGAGGTGGGAAGCCCCCTCTACTCACCTCCTTTTCTTATGAGCATGTTCTGGGTCTTCTCTTGGGGCGGGGGCCAATCTCTGGGCCAAGAGTTTATTGTCACATCCATCATCCCCCACTGCCTGCTGCTCTCCACATGTACCTGTCTAATGCCTCCCAGCCTGCCTTCCCTCCTTCCTCTCCGCTAACCCAGCCATGTGTTGGTAAGGTGCTACAGGGGGTCAGACTTGTGCTTTGCAGCCTGAATGTGCTGTGCGGAAACTCGTTCTGCTCTGCATAGACAGCAGAGCATGGCATGGCACCGCTCACACACGCTTCAGCTCTGAGGGAGCAGGTGGGCGTGGTCTGGGGAAAATGGGAGGGAGGCTGCAGGAAGAGATGCTTTGGGGGTGTTGTGAGATACACTTCCTCACAGTTGAGCAGTACAGATGAGGATATATTAGGGCGCCTAGTGAGTCAGAGTCAGAGGCCAGATAATGCGCCCAGAGCTAATGTAAGGAAGAGATTAGAAGAAAGGTTGTGGTACTATAGAGAGGTATGTGCATGCAGAGTTGGAGGCACACAGTGTGAAATCTTTTGGGGACAGTGAAGTGGACCTCATGCTGAGACCCCCCCCCCCGAACTCATCTGAACCAGTTCAGACAGCATCAGGTAGTATTCTGACTCCATGGCTCAAACCACAGACCGACAGACAGATAGATATGCCAGAGTGACCAAGCTGAAGCTGGGCAAACTAAGGTGCTGTTCCCAGGCGCCTGGCCCCTTGTGGGAAGTCAAAGCTTCGATGAGTGGATACAAATGAGGTAGAAGTCAGCCTTGAAGACAGACAGACAGACAGATGGTGTTCTCTGGCCCAAAGGATAAGCAGTGCGTTCTCAACCACCAGATTTCCTGTTACCTGTCCACTCGAGTCACACTTGAAGCCTCGGAGCTCACCCAACTCCTGATCCTGCCCCACCCCTTTCATGGAGCATCAGACCTATATCTGCTTGTCCCAATACCCTGCCAAGCCCCAGGTGGTTTTAGATACAAAGCTTAGGTTGGTTCCTGTGCCCACCCAGTTCAGGGTGTGGTCAGCCCCTCTAGAATCAAACTTGACATCATCACAGAGCTTAACACTTGGTGGGCTTCTAGGGCAAGGAAGCTTAAGAATGTTCTGGCTTCAGTCTCTTGTCTCACGGCATAAGGAATGTCTGAGGTGGGTGTGGCTAAGGAGGCAGTGGGGCTGCAGAGTGGTGGGGCAGCCTGGTACACTGCCCTCTCCTCACCTCTCAGCGGTTCTGTGGACCACTCCCCACGCCCCAGGGTCTGGATCCTGGCACTTCTGACGCTGGCACAGCGCTCATCACCACAGAGTTGTCCTGACGGCTTTTCTTTGTGCTCCCGATAGTCTTCTCCTGTGCCCACTTCCCATTTCTATTCCCTCTGAGGTTATTTGTGGGTCCCACACCCCTCCTAGGCCTTCTGAATCCGTCATAGAGAGATGCTGGGGGAGGGGCGATGGCCCATTCTCAAGCCACCCGGAACCTCGTCCCTTCCAAGGTGCTCTTTGCGCCTCTCTTTACCTCTGCATCCATCCCAACTGCTTGGGGTTCAGGTCTCACCCCACCTGTGTGATGTATAGTCCCCAAAGAGCTCCCTGGGCCACACAGCTGGGTTAAACAGGTTTAATCACTGCAGCCCCCTGCAGGATTCTTTGAGAAGAAACAAGGTGTCCTGGGAAAGGTGCTGGGTGCCTTTGGCTCAGTTTTGGGGTTGTGTTCTTTTCTAGGAAGGATAAGAGGTGACCACTTTGCAAATGTCTCCTGCCTCTCATGCTCTAGGGTCTTCCCTGGCCCTGTATTCTCCTCAGCGCTGAGTGTGGAATTGTGGTCCTATCACTGGGGGCCTGCCCACCTCCTTGCATTGTCCTCGTCTGGTTTTCTCCTTTCTCTTTTCTCTTTTAACCGTTTCTAGTCTTATTTCACTTTTCAGACTAGTTGCTGGTTTTGATTTGTGGGGTGCAGTTGTTATCAATAAGCTCTTAAGAGAGGCAGCACCAGTGGGGATTCACCATCATTTCTACAGGGTACACACTGCTGCCAGAGCCACCCGATGCTGGCAGCGCCCACTGAAGTCTGTCCTATCTGGCTGACTGAATGAATGAGCATGATTTTTCCCATTTCAAATTCTGGAAAAGACCTCATGGTTTTGTCTCAGAAAGACTTTACTGTTCCCTCCTGTTTTGCTTCCCAAATACACTATGGCCAGTCCCGTCCCACCCTACTTCACCCGGACTCCTCCACCCCACCCCCCACCCCGCCCGGGCTCCCCAGAATGTAGGGAACTGCTCACAAACTGTAGGGATCCAGAAAGATGCTGCCTCTTTAGAATAATGATCAAACATCCCTTTTGGGTATCTCACGGGGCAAAGGGTGAGTTTTTAAGGGCTGGTGGCCCAGAGGGATTGTAGCTGTGTGAGCTGGAGGGAGCACCTATGCTCTGTGGTGCACAGTGGCAGTGTGAGCTCTCACACCCTTCTACAAAATCACGTGGGAAATGGAGTCAGAACAAGCAGCTGCGTAAACACCGTCTGGTGGCCATTGTCCTTCAGGCCTGGTCTCTTGGTGGCCATTGCCACAATAAACTCATCTATCTTTGAAAAGGGACAGCAGAGTCGCCCTGGCCCTGCCATATGTTGCGCCCATGGGCACTGATTCCCCCACTGGACTCTCCTTCCACTGCTTCACCTCCCTGCCTTATCCCCTCCCCCATGGCACTGCCAGGGTGGAAAGGGACAAGACACCTGTGATCATCCAAGTCAGGCTATATTTCAGGGCTAGCCCCTGAGAGCCACCCCTACCCAGAAGGGTCCTGTTAACCCCGTCCACTTCCCTCTTTGAAATGCCCTACTCTCTTGAGCTAGTAACCATAGTTCAGATGCACCCACCAAAGCCAAGAGTTTGTGGACAGTGACTGACCCACGCTCTGCTTGAGTCACCCAGCATGAACAGTCCTGTATGTTTGAGTATCGGCATCCTTGGTATTCAAAGAGCAGATGCGTGTGGCAGGAGGTCTGCGCAGTTTGGCTCCGAGATAACCGATGCAACTGGTTTCCCTTTTCCTTTTCTGTGTGTATTTTCATCAGTGGTGGTAGAGGTTGCTCTACAAAAACAAAGCTTGTAGGCTTTCCCCCTTCTTACTTTGACCTTGACTTCTGTGAACTGCTTCGCTCTAGTGAGCGTGCCCTGAAGTGCTTGCCTCTCAGGCAGTTCAGTTCAGCCGTTGTGAATTTCCCCCACTGCTGTAAATAGTTCATCTGCACTGCTCCCTAATGACATTTTGTGTTCCCCCTCCTGTAAGCAACTGAGGTAGAAAAATAAATTGTTTACCGCGGACATGCCGTGTGCTGCCATCTCTTACCCTGAGAGTGTCCTGTTCTCACTCCAGGGGAGGTGAATGCACCAGTAACCAGCACGGGTGGCAGCCAAGTTCATTTTGTAGACGCATGCCAACATCCCCCTAGCTGCTGCCTGGCCCCAGTTCTCCCCTCTTCCTCAGCAGAGAGCCCTGTGCTTTCGCTGGAGGTGATCAGAGACAGAGCATCTGCACACACCAGCTGCGGGACAGCGCCCTGCCCCTCCCTCTGCCGCCACTCCCTCCTACCAGTGAAGTCAGCGTGCGGAACACTTCACATCTGTGTGTCAGGTGTGGGTCTGCACAGCTGTGCGTGTGCTTGTGCACACAGCTTACGTTTACTTTTCTAGCCCCCAGAGCAGGGCAGGTAGAAGGACAGTAAACATGTTGTTGAGCGGAACCTGAAGGGTCTCTTGTTCCAGTACTATCTGGTCACTTAGCGGCCAGGTGACAATGTGATCTGAATAATCAAAATGACTTTTTTGGCTGAGTAGAATTCAGGGATGGTGTGTGTGTGTGTGTGTGTGTGTGTGTGTGTGTGTGTGTGTGTGTGTGTGTGTGTCCATCTGTCTATCTGTCTGCCTGACCTGTCTGTATGTCTACAAATATGCCATGCAAATCAGTAAATGCTTTGGAATGAGAAGTTTCAGAAATAATGAGCATCAAGGTTACTAATGGAATAAGCTTTCGAGAGCGGCCTTCGCCATCCATAGTGCTCAGGATGGTGCTGCCTGGATCTGCTTATCAGGGATAGGAGAGGCCTGGGATCCCTAGGGAAGCAGGAAGTCCCCAAGGCAGACTTCAGGGCTTTGAGTGATTTGGAAAATGGACAGTTGGCGGGGGTGTGTTAGAGCAGGTGAGGTGTGAATCAGGTTTCAAAATGAATCTAGGCCCGAAAGCATGAGAAGAACTAGAAGAGGGCTTACAGCGGAGGGTGATAGAGGGAGCCTTCCAGAGCGAGTCGGGGTGTGCAGAGCTGAAGGGCAGTACAGAAACTTCCAGAAGGATGTCCCCTCCTGTCTGCACCCCATCTTTCTTCTCCATTTCACCTTCTCAGCTAGATTCCTTTTCCTTGTCTCAGGCTGGCTAGTGGCCCTTTGGGATCTTCCGGCACTACTAAGGACAATAAAGTTAATATGACACCAACTGCCAAAAGTCTCATCCACTTGACTACCTTAGCTGCAGCCAGGAGAGCCAGGCCGGTGTCTTGTAACCCAGTACTTATCCCTCCTTTCTGAGCCACTGTGTGTGGAGGGCAAGGGCTGTCTGTGTAGGTCCCAGGCCAGGGAGACCCTTCTCCAGCAGCTGGGACTAGAAGTTCCCAGTTTGTTCCTTGTCTCTTTAGTAATGGCGATCAGGTCTCTGATGCCACTCTAAGTGTCTTTCTGGCATACCAGCCTTGGAACACCTGACGCTTAGTCAGCACTGGGATTCCTACACCAGGACTCAAGACCACTAAACCACTCACCACCAGTTCTTTGTTCCCTGTTCGTGTCCAGTGACAGTCCCTGGCCAGTGCTCAGTGGCCTGAGGTGAAGTGCTCTAGCTCAGAAAGGCCCTCCCTGTTCATCTGGAGTGAACTTCAAATAGCCTTTTGTCGGCAGAGCCACTGCTAGGGAACCTTGGTTCAAGATATTGAGGATTTGAACAAAGACAGTCTGGTGGCCAGTCACATTCTACAGAGGCAGAGTAAGCAGTCTGAGTATTCAGGAGACAGTACCTCTCAAATGGCCAGGGACAAAGGCCTGCAACTTACACCAGCTGCCAGTTCTACCCAGAGAACAGTATTTTTACAAAGTTTCCAGAAAAGCAGATAAGGAAATTCTCCAGACACCTAGGGTCCCGTCTCGAGTGTGACTGGGCTGCTGTGAGGAGCAGCCCTGAGGCCCTTCTGTCAACTCCTTCCTCTAGCCCACCCTAGTGACAGAGACCCTCAAGTTTGGTTCCTCTGTTCAGGTCGGGAGGGAAGCCCTGGGCGTACACCCAGAATTGAGCCCCACACTGGTCTCCTGTGTTCTTTTTCTCTCTGGCCAAGTTCTCAGAGGCCTTGGGCAAGGCAAGGCCATTTTAGGGCTCTCCTGGTGGAATCTCAGAGCCCAGAAAGCAGATAGCCCTGACCTAAAGTGTCAGTCTATTCTCCTGTGGCCTTTGTCCTGTTTCCTGTTGTAAAGGTCTATTCCTCACCCTCACCCTCACCCTGCTCCATCCTAGAAATACCCACACTAGCAGTCTTTGCGGCATCCATGTGGTGACCTCTCCCGCTCTTCCTGGCTCTTTGCCCAGTGTAGGGGCTGGCCTCTCACCAGCTAGGAAGCATATTGAGAGGTTAGCCTCCCAGGTTGATTGATTGGAACTGAGGATTCATGTATCTGGGTGGGGCCAATGCACTAAGCAGAGTGTGGCCTTCTAAGGAAGGGCTTCACCCATCTGGCCCATCTCAGCCCTGTAATCTGTCTCCACCCTCCAGCTCTCTAGAGATTACTTCTTCACAGAGGCACTTTGAAATTACAGACCAGCTTCCCAGAGGCCAGCCTGCCGGCCACCTGGCCCTGTGTGTACTCAGGATTTATCCTCTCATTTGAATATTAAAGACAAGCTTAGTCAGGAAGCAGATCTGCTGCTTTGAAAGTCAGCCGCGGACCCCAAATCCAAGCCAGGACTGGAGGGAGGTTTGTGGTGACTGTAGGTGTGCCCTATCACCAAGCCATCCTCGCTGGCATAGAAAATCAGGAGTTGACTCGGTTCCCAGATGAAAGCGGAGCACACTGCCTAATAGGCACTTAATAAACATTTGCAGAAATGAATTGGAGCAATCTGAATTGACAGGAATGGCGGGTTTCACTTGCGATCAGCTTTCTGTGCCTCTTGAAGCCGCTCTGCATAAATGAGAGGATGACGCTAGGTGAGTGCTCAGCTCCCCATGGCCACACCAGACTCATGTGCGTGTGCGTGTGCGTGCGCGTGTGCGCACACACACCCTATACCACACACTGGCTTTTCAGAAATCTGAGAGATAGCCTTCTTGCCTCGACTTGCCTAGACACTGGGCCTCAGTGTCACTACCTATCAAGTACCTATTAAATAGAGACAACTGTCTACTACTATGTCCCCTGCCTCCCAGGTTGCTGGGGCAGAGTCTGTGGGAGCAGGCAGGGTAACAGTGAAGGATACTGCAGGTGTGCACCTCCTGTCCTGTGGACCGAGAACGGGTACCCAACTAGATCTGTCTCTTCCCACTGCTGTCTACAGCCCTCCCACACCTTCCCAGATACCTGCTCCACCAGCCTTAAAGTTCCCTTTGAGTCTCACCAGGGGGAACCTCCTTACCTTTCCTCAGGCCTTCAGTTTTTATTTTCATCAGTAAAAGCCTGAAGCATACAAAACAAAGTTACAACTACACCCAAAATTACTCAGAGTGTGAAGGTTCTAGGTGGACTGCCACATCAGGCCCGAGGGTCCAGTATTTCATGCCTTCCAGAACGGCCAAGGACAAGCAAAGGGTGTCTGCTGGTCCATCCACCCAAGCCAGAAAGAAAACTTTTTTTTTCCCCACCAAGTCTGGTTCAGTCTGCATCTACTACCAAAAGAGCCCCTTGGCTCTCTGGCTCTCTGGCTGCCGGGAAAATGCAGGGTGTAACCATCGGCGCCTGCCCCAGAGAGTCTCTCAGGCCACAGAGACGCTGGGCAATGAGCTCAGAGCCCACAGAAGCAGCCTGTGTGTGGCCAGCTAGGGCATTCCCAGCTTGCATGGGAGCAGTGAGCACAGATGAGGGGGCCTTGATGGTAGCTGGAGAGCTGCTGTGAATGGAGCAGTCTAGTCTATCCCCTGCTATAATAGTCATCCCAGGGCCCAGAGGTAACCAGCAGCAGAAATGGAGTTCCTAGGCAGTAGATAAGAGGAAATCAGAGGTCAAGGCACCTGCAAATTCACTGTCATGGTGAGGACTGCTCTCTCTCTGGTCCATGGGTGCCTGGTTTCTCGCTGTATCTTCCCTTGTGTGTGTTAGGCTGGGGGGAGGTGGAGGGAGCATTCCTATCAAACTCTTTGGATTCTCTCTCTCTTTTTTAATTGATGTATTTATTTACGATAGATAGATAGATAGATAGATAGATAGATAGATAGATAGATAGATAGATATAGATATGTGTGCGTGTGTGCACATGATCATGCAGGTGGAGCAGGCCTGCCACAGAGCATGTATGGAGGTCCAAGGACAACTTTATGTAGTTGGTTCTCTCCTTCCACCTTTATATGGGATCTAGGGGTTGAACTCATTTTTCCAGGGCTTGCTCCCCAAGTGCCATTACCTGTCTTGCTGGCCCTGGATTCTCTTTTACAAGCACTAATCTCCACCAAGAGGGCTCCGTCCTCATGATGCTCTCACTTTTCAAGGGCCCCACTCGCTGATCCTTCGCAGGTGAGGATTTCAGCATACATATTATTTAGGGATGACAGACATATTCAGACCATAGCATTCAATACCCAACCTAAGCCTTGAATCACAGAGAGAAGTTCGCCCGGTGTCTGGCAGCCGCCTGTGACTCCAGCATCCGGGCATCTGATGCCTTCTTCTGGCCTCTATGGATACCTGCACACATGTAGCATTGCATACACATGCATGTAAATAAAAAGTAAAGGAAAATGTGTTTCCCTAGGAGATATTGAAAGGATATTCCAGATCTTGTGAAACCACATGACCACCATCATTTCTGTGGTCAGCACCTGGGCAGATGGTGGGCGAGACAGTGGACTCTGCCAGTGAGCTGCCAGTGCAGATGCTTTATGATACAGGGATACTGGTCCCATCTTGCCGAAGGAAGACATTTGAAGCCTCCTCCAGGCACATGCACTTCCTATGGCAGAGGCACCCGGGCTATTACTGTACCTTTTAGTGATAGCTACTCAGGGATCTCCAGGCCTTCTCATCCTGGCCCCAGCACCCACAGCCTCTGCTCATCATGTCACAAGCCCTGAACTCAGGGCTGATGACACAGTGATAGATAAGGGACCAGTCTTCACTCGTTGCATACAGAGGAACAAACAAGATTCCACTTGATGGAAGGTCCCAGAAAGGATCCTCGAGGGGCGTGGGGGGGCTGCTACGCTGTGTTTCCTGCCCACCGCCGACCCACCCACCCTACCAAGAACCTGGAAATTGTTGGCAAGAGATGTTGGGAGGGTAATACATCAAAGGGCAGAGGATGGTGGGAAAAGCTTGGTCCTGCTGATTCCATTCCATGATCCCCTAGGGCTGGGGGAGCCACCTTCACATCTCTGATGAGCCCACCCTGGCCAGGCACTCCCTGAGCCTCATGTGTCTTTCTGTCATACCATCACATGACCTTGCTACAGTTCAAGCTTATACTTGAAAGAAAACGGCCCTTCGCTCACAAGTAAATTATGCGTGTTACCCATGAAAGCCCTTTGAATGCCAAATCACATAAATTAATAGGATTTTAGAATAGGAAGCACCAAAGGGATTTCCTCGGCTCGGTTGCTATTACTTTGGGCAATAATAATAAAACATAGGAATAGAAGTTTCTAGTCCACTTGTGCCAAGTACTTCACACTGTCATCTCCTTGACGCCCTAGCAACTCCACAAAATAGGCACTAGTAGTGTGTTTCACAGAGGAGGAAAATGAGGAAGGGAAGGGTGTTAAGTAAGGGCATGAGGGGTGTGTGGGGTGTGTGTGTGTGTGTGTGTGTGTGTGTGTGTGTGTGTGTGTGCGCGTGCGCGCGCGCATGCATGTGCCCATACACATGAAATCAATCTTGGATGGCATTCCAGAAGCAGTGTCCACTTTGTTTATTGAACCAGGGTCTCTCATTGTCCTGGAGCTTACAAATAAGTTGTCCAGCAAGCCCTGGGGAATCCACCTGTTTCCACCTCCCCAGTTCTGGGATTACAAGGATGTGCCAACATGCCCAGCTCTTTCTTTCTCCTTCCTTCCTTCCTTCCTTCCTTCCTTCCTTCCTTTCTTTCTTCCTTTCTTTCTTTCTATATGGGTCTGGGAATCAAACTCAGTCTGGCATTTTACCACTGAGCTGTCTCTCTCCTTTAGTCACCCTTGTCCCCATTTGCTTCCCCTCTCTCAGCTGTAGGGCCTGCGTCTGGCTTTCTTGTCCAGTGGGGGAAAGACACAAGCACATTCTTTGACCCAGAGAAAGTAGCCACTGATATTGTCATTAGCATGGCTTATTGCCAGGGCCAGGCCTTTCACAGTCTAGGAAAGGAACACATAGAGAAAGATGCTCTTCCGTCCAGCCTGTGGACTATGGGTGTCCCTCTGCTAGCTGTTGGGATTTCAGATATAGTATTCCTGTACTATTTGGTAAGTTGGTACCCTGATACCCCAAAGAGCCTCCCTCAACCTCTGGACTCTCCCCTGAGCAGAGCTGGCGCCCAAAGCATCCTGTCTAGAGACACCAGGGCGGACAGTCTCCATGCTGTAGGGGATGGGACTAGAACTTCAGATATTCGTGTATAGAGCTGGTGATAGGGCCAAGGTCAAAGATGGAGCTTTCAGACAGCGGGAAGTCCTGGGTGTCCAGCACTTGCTGGTCTGGTCTACAGAGGTGGCTGATACAGGGCTAGTGACAGTGGGAGCCCTGCTGAGGTGGGTCTATCTAACATCCCCCTCTAGAAGGACCCTAGGGCCAAGCATATCAAATTAAAATGGCTCAAGTTGAGTGAAAACATGATTTGGACTTTCTCTGTCTGTTCTGTGTTTGAAAACCCAGGTGATAAGAAGTAGCTTAAAAACTCAGAAATTTGTTTTAACTCGGCTAGGTGGAAGTGGTGAGGTGTTTGGGACTAGGTCAAGGTTCACCGGCATGGTTCCTCCCTCCTCCCCTGCTGTTCATCTTGGAGGGGAGGATAAGATGGAACGGCCTACCCTCTGACTGAGTCAGAGCTCAGTGGAGTACCTGAAGCAGACAGAATCTGGAAGGTTCTGAGGCACAGGGGACCCACAGTGTCCTGTGCTTATCATTAGCCCTTTGTCTTTGTCTTAGGAAGTCTGTTTGGGTACAGTCTAGTTGTGGAATGCCATGACATGCCACAAATAGAAATAGAACCCTATTTTCCCTCGTCAGGAGCTACAGCATAGGGCTGTGGTTCCGGTGCTTGGTACAATGCCTGACACATAATGACCATTCTGTAAATGCATAGCAGGAAGCCAGACTTTGAGAACAGGCCTTGGCCGGGGGGGGGGGGGGTCCTTTAGCCATCATGGGTCCCCGAACGCAGTGCTCTAGCCTTCTGCTGTGAGTCCTGAGTGACTTGAGGTAAAGATGGCTCAGAACGGAGCCAGGCTAAAGTCACCATATAGAGATCCCGACTCTAGGAGAGGCTGGACCTGGTGGCACAGGACTGTAATCCCAACTACTTGAGAGGCATAGGGAAGAACCACAAGTTCAAGTCTAGCCTAAGCAACTTTGAGACCTTGCCTCAAAATGAGGGCTAGAGATGGCGTTCAGTAGTAGGGGGTTTGCCTAGCTCTCACAAGGCCCTGGGTTTAGTATTTAAAAAGAGAGGGAAGGAAAGTATTGCCAAAACCTTCTGACACTTCCCAGATGCAGCCTGATGTACCTTCCTGTATTCCCACCCAAACATCCAAAGAGCTAACATATGCTGAGCAGCAGTTATGGTAAGGGTGGGGGCATGGTTTGTGCCTGCCTTCCATATTCTGGGGTGCTACCACTCTGCAGAGAGAGCAGGCCCAAGCTGTCTACCCCTCACCCTTGGCCGCAGACAGCCTTGATTTTTCTAGTTTGGTCCCTGTGCTTCCTCCCCAGGGACAGCTGTCAGGTTCTGAATTGGCCAAAAGCCAGGGGCGAGGCATTCTTAGCCCGTGTTCTCTTCAGCATGCCCATGCTTCAAGCAGCAGCCCCTGGCCCTCTCACCTGTCCAGGGGATCTGCACAGCTGCTGGTGCCTCCTAGGAAAGCCGCTCTCACCCCTCAAACACTGCGTCTTAAGACAGGTTCCTGTTTTGAATGCCAGGAGCTCAAGGCTTAGGCTGTTCTTTTTGAAATGAATGTGCACCCGCTTCCGTCAAAGAGGACCCTTTCCGTTTGATCTTGGAAATGTGTCCTTTTGGTGATTAGTTTCGCCTCCTCTTTGGAGCCTCTATTCTGATGTGAACCCCTGGTTCCTCTAGATCCTCCAATTATGTGCAGCCCAGATTTCTTCCAGCCTCACCCAGAAGTCAGAAAGCTGTGAATCTTTCTGTAAAACGCTGAGCCCTGCTACCCCAAGCAGGCCTGAGCAGCCTGGGCCAGCCAGAGTGGCAGATGGCAATGTTTCCAAACTCATGTAGGCCATGTTTCCTACATTCTGGGTAACAGTTTCTTCTTTTGGGTGGCGTAGATTCCAGTATTTGGATTCAGGGAAGCAGCATTAGATTAGCCAAGAACCAGCCACAGAAATTACTTGTAGGAAGAGGCTGGGTGTGCTGGGGAAGGAAGTGGAAGCTGTTCGTATGGGACTTGAAGAAAGATTCTCCCAGAACATATCTCCTGAAGCTATAAGGGGCTTCAGAATTCTCTTCATTCTTTTGGGGAGCTATGACACATGCCAGGTCACAGAAATAAGTAATTGACCCAACGGGAACTCCAGCAGTGTACCGCCATTCCTGCAACGCAAGCCAACATCTCTGCCAAACGAATACAGGGGAAGGAGACAAAAAGACTGTTGATCTTCCAGCCAGTTAGACAGGAAGCAGACCTTTTCAGTGTTTTACACAAAGCAAAGGCCCCCACAGCCTCCTCTAGCTCATGGCTTGTCTGTCTACATAGCATGTCAGAAACTTCATTTCAGAAGGCTTGATTCTGTTGATGAGGGTGGGGCCAGGGCAACGTGTGTGTGTGTGTGTGTGTGTGTGTGTGTGTGTGTGTGTGTATGTGTGTGTGTGTGTGTGTGTGTGCGCGCGCATGTGCGTATGCGTGCGTGTGTGTGTGTGTTTAAGCTCCTCCAGGCACGATTGGAACTCACTGTTCTGAATGGGGTTGATCACAAGAATTTGATTTTCCCACCATATTCTCAGGAGGCCCCTCACTCCTGTGAGGTAGAAGAGGTGACCGAGTGTACTGTAGCTTGACATTTTTTAAAGTGTATTATTGTTTTACTTGTTATTTGTACATATGTGGGCTCAGAGTAAGTCAGCGGACAACTTTCAGAGGTCAGTTCTCTGCTTCCACCTTGTTGAGGGGAGGTCTCTCTTGCTTTGGCCTACTGTGGACTAGCTGGTCAGTCTTCTTACATGAAATTGGAGGCACAGACTCAGGTTAATCTTGCTCAGCAAGGCTTTTACCATTGAGCCATTCTGCCAGCTGGTGACCATTCTTCATCACCAAAGGGCTTCAACTTTGACTCTATCCCGAGAAGCTTCTAAAGGCCTCCATCAGTGCCTGGCTGTACCAAAGACTGAGTCAGTCATTTCTCCAGGAACGTCAACATGTGTAGACACTGTAAACCACGTGGTGCTCAACCCAGGATTGAAAAAAAAAATCAATGTATGGGGCAGAGCTTGGCACCTCTGTGTACCATAGACTCGAGCCTTCGTTGCTTTTACCTTGCTTCTGGGAGTACGTGAGTTTCTACTGGAGGAAGGAGGTGCGGGCGGGGAGTCAGGCTGCTGGACTCATAGGTAATGCTGTCCTTGCCTACACTTGACCCAGAGGAGCAACTCCCAGCCCTCACTCACACACTGTAGTAGCGCATTCTAGCCAGCACTCACACACAGTAGCAGTGTGTCCTGGCTTGCTCTCACTCACACTCTGTAGCAGTGTGTCCTGGCCGGCAGCCCTCCCTCACACTCTGTAGCAGTGTGTCCTGGACGGCAGCCTTCCCTCACACTCTGTAGCAGTGTGTCCTGGCCGGCAGCCCTCCCTCACACTCTGTAGCAGTGTGTCCTGGACGGCAGCCCTCCCTCACACTCTGTAGCAGTGTGTCCTGGACGGCAGCCCTCCCTCACACTCTGTAGCAGTGTGTCCTGGACGGCAGCCTTCCTTCACACTCTGTAGCAGTGTGTCCTGGACGGCAGCTCTCTCTCACACTCTGTAGCAGTGTGTCCTGGACGGCAGCCCTCCCTCACACTCTGTAGCAGTGTGTCCTGGCCGGCAGCCCTCCCTCACACTCTGTAGCAGTGTGTCCTGGACGGCAGCCTTCCCTCACACTCTGTAGCAGTGTGTCCTGGCCAGCCCTCACCCACACATGGTAGCAGTGTGTCCTGGCCATCAGCAGCTAGAGTTTGGGAAGACTCTGCACTGGAGGCTAGGTGGGCCATGTGACTGAGTCCTGTCCTAGAAAAGATTGTCACCCAGCAAGAGAAATAAGATATGCATATAAAAATAGCCGTACTTAGGTAATACAGAAACCAGTAAGTGCCTCAGAAGCACGAAAAAAAAATAGATGCAGTGTAATAATTTAAAACAACAACAAAAAGCTTATTGGTGGTGGCGCACACCTTTAATCCCAGCATTCTGGAGGCAGAGGCAGGTGAATCTCTGTGAGTTCAAGGCCACCCTGGTCTACAGAGCGTGTTCCGGAGCAACCAGGGCTACACAAAGAAACCCAGTCTCAAAAATAAATAAATAAATAAATAAATAAATAAAAAACACTGTTGGCTTATAACTTGCGGTGAAGTGTCATGACTCCAGAAAGTTTATCACAGTGTGTCATTCACTGTCAGTGGTGCAGTGATGTCTTTCACTTAGACAAGTCACTAACCCCAAAGTTTTGTTGGCATCAACCCCAGAGGACTTGGGATTGTCATCCTCATAGATAGACAGGTTTGTGCAGGGCCTGCAGCTGAGAGACTATAAAGGTCATTCTGCCAGCCAGGCTGTCCTGCAGCTGAGAAGAATAACACAACCTGCCCAAGTCACACAGCAAGCGAGGGCTGGAGGCCACACGAGCCCGAGAACAAGTCTCTGGCTCTGACCCCATCTGCCAAGAATGCTTCACAGTACAGTCTGTCTTTACCCAGAATCCCTCCATCAACCCGCTTCTAGTGTCTCCAGGCATCCTCTCTGTGACTACAAGGTTCCCAGGCAGGAGGAACATGGTACATTCTTGTTCGTAGGTAGCCAGCCTCTAGCTCCCAGCCTCTCTGGGATTCGATCAGTGAAGCATCCCTCTCCTTTCTGCTGGATTCATTACTAGCATATTACGTCCATGAGGGCAGTTATCATCATTAGCGTTAAACAGAATACATGCTGTTGTTTTGTGGAAAGTTAGCTTTACAATGGCAGCAAGGAAGGAAAGACATGGTGAGGGGTTACAGATCACTCTGCTACCCATAAGGAACACAGCTAAGTTCCAATATCCTTGTGGCCATGCGGCCATGACTTCTACTGTGAGGAAAACAAAATAGGCTCTGTCTAGGGAGAGTCCTGTCTTGCACACCACGGAGCCAGTGGCTTGAGGTTTGACAATACTCTGATTATATGGGCTTACTCTCAGACATTGGCCTGAGCACTTTGTATACATGGACCTTGCACCAGCATAGCCATCCTCTGTGCAGAGAGGGTTAAGCCGCTTCCCACAGTCACCATTGGTGAACGGCTGGGCCAACTTGAACTCAGACAGCTGAGCCTCAGTTATTGTGGCCAGTATGACGATCCTTTGGTTTCTAGAACCTCTAACCCACTCCACCACATACCCACCCCTACCACACATATACCCCAAGGCAAACACTTCCCCCCACACAAACATATACACCCAATGCAAGCATAACACACACTCTCAGAAGTATACCCATGGCACACACAGCACACCTTTTCTGCATCTAGCTTGCACACCTCATAGGTCCTGTGGAGAACCTGTTGGAGTGAAGGGTTACCCCCGAAGTTGGACAGGCTGACAGAGCAGGAGGGGCCTGGTGCAGGGCAGTAGATGTGAGTCATGCTTGGTTCAGTGGGTGGTAGAGATGTGGCTCTGTCTAGTGTCTCAGAAGGAAGAACTGATGACAGCCTGAGGTGGTGATGCAGAGGCAGCAACCTGCACACACAGAGTGGCTCCCTCTGCAGCCGCCTCTGGTAACCCCTGCCTCTTAGTTCACCTCAATGGCTGAAGAGACTTCCATCTCCCGCAGAAACCTTTATCTGAGGTGAAGGCTAATGGAGGGGTTTTGTTTCTTTGTTTGTTTTTGGACACTTTGGTTTTTGTTTTTTTGTCTTGTTTTTTAATTCTTCCTTTTTCTCTGAGACTTCTTATCCAAACTGCTTAACTCTAGAAAATAGATGTTTTGTTTTTAACAAATCTTACTGACCATACTCCCTTCCTCCAACCACCATCTTCTCATGCTCCCAAGGAACCTTCCCATGTTATGTCTGGGGTAAGAAAGCACACAAAAGAACTGCCTTCCTCCGGCCTGCTGCTTCCTCCGCCCTAGCACCCCTTGAACCCTGCTCTGGGCCTGCAGCAGGAGGCTGGGTGGACAGAAGTTGGGACATGGAGAAATAACCTGATTTCTTCCTTATTTTCCTTCAGCACTTTCCACCAGCACCATCTTCAGAAATCTAGATCCTGCGTGGAAGAGCTGGGGAGAGGAGTAGGTGGGGAGCCCCACCCCGGGCTCCCTCTGGGAAGGGAGCAGCAAGGTCTTCATGGGCACTGGGAGACTCATTCCCAGCCTGGGAGAGCCATGTACAATTATTTCACCTGGATCTTTCTTTTTCCCCTTCAACAGCCCTATTACCATATTTAAATGCAAGTATGTCTCTTTTCGTTGGCATTTGAAGTAGCTTAGCCTGGCCTCTTTAGAGTAGCTCTTTTCCCTTTTGAACGTCTCGCCCTCTGTAGAACCACGTAGCTCGGACCATAGTCTTATAGTTTTAGTGGGCTTCTAGTTCGCTCTGTGTGGAGGAAGCTCCTCCATTGTTTGCTCCTCAGCTCCCTGCTCTTCTGGTGCATGTCTTGTCCCCTTGTCCTATACAAGTGCCTTATCAGACAGGCTCTGTGGCTCAAGTCAAGCAGCTCTTTTGGGGGGGGGGGGTGGCTGTTTGTTGGGTTTGCAGGGGCTTCTGGTGCATCATTAAAAAAAAAAAAGTAGTCCCTGGAAGTGGGTCTCGGGGTCAGGCTGCACATGTCTCCCTGGTGGCAGAAGATGCTTGTTTTTATGTATGTGGAAGTATGTCTGTATATACTCCAGTGTGTGACTGTGTGTATGTCAGAAAAGCCCAGGAGAGAGGAAGGGCTCAGCCTACCTCTTCTTTCTTAAGGACATTTTTGCAGCCACGTACATGCTCAGCCTCAGCTTCATTCTTGCCTGGCCTAGCTTTGCTAGACAGTGCAAACCTTAACCAAAAAAAAAAAAGGGCTGGGGTCCTTCACTTCCCTGACATATCAAAGCCCCGGATTCCATCCCTAGCACCATAGAGTAATATTGCTGTAACTCTGGGAAGAGCTGTATCATGCAGAACCACAGGGCTCACCCTGGGAAGAATCCCGGAGCCCTCGGACACCTGGCTCCATGGCATGCTCGCCTGGAGATGCCCAGGCTCTTCACCCTCACTCAGGCAGGGGCCATGACACCGCTGACAGGAAGCTTTGGCCAATCTAGAGCTCAGATGACCAGAACTTTGGAGGAGAACTTTCTGGAGTGAAGCCATCTCTAGGCCATGGCGCATCTTCTCTGAAGAAGCCAGACCCGAGTGCTTCCTACTTTGGAGCTCCAGCTGACCCCACCACCAGGATCCCTGTAAAGAGTAGCAGGGCCGGGCCTGGGGCAGCTTCAAGAGTCAGTGCAGGGTCAACAGAGCCCGCAACTAACTCAGTTCTCCAAAGAGAAAGGCCTTTCTCATATTTGAGTTTATTGCCGTGTACTTCCTAGGATGCTCTTCTGGGGTGATCAGTGTGTGAGATTCAGACATCTAAAGATACTGTGCCAGAAGCCTGAGAGCCACTGATCTGTATCCCCAATGTTATCTGGGAAGCCTTTCCCAGCTGTCTTTTGTATGAACCGGGGGTCCTCGATGGCTCCTTCTGATTCCAACTCCCTCTTTCTCCAGGCTTCCCAGCAGCAGCTTATGGACCAGTGGCGGCAGCAGCAGTGGCGGCGGCTCGAGGATCAGGTAGGAAGGTGTGCGGGGCAGGCGTCTCCCAGGCATGCCTCATGTCCAGGGGAAGGTAAAACAAAAACAAAAAACAAACAAAACAGAACCCTGTTAGTCTGTGTGGCTGCATCTGTCCAGCACTACCCTCACCACAGCCCAGGGGAGGGGGCAGGAACAGGGAGGGACCACCAAGGCCCAGCCACCTAGGGCAGTTCTTGCAAGAGGCTGTCACAGTTAGGAGACTGGAACAGCAAACCCCAGGCAGAATTGTGCTCCCATTAACAAATAAAAACTATCTTTCCCTTTGGCTTTGGGCCGCCCCATCTCCAAGCTCAGCTTCTGGGAATTCTGGTCACTACTGTGCTTGGCGTTGGCGGATTCAGAAGGTCCCCTTCCTTGGGTCTCTGACCTGGTCAAAGGGGTAGAACATAGGCTGTCTCTCCTGCCGGGCCTAGCAGGTGCATTTTTTACTCCAGATCAACTCCCAGGGCCCTTGAGGCCAGATATGGACCAATCCATGAGGTCAGAAAAGGAAGGTGCTGTGGCCTGATTCTCTGTCACCCCAGACTCTGTTCTGAGTCAGGCAGCCACCTAAGAAATTGGAACTTTCTCTCCCATGACCTCAGCCTTTTCAAAGATCTGGAGCCCTCCAGTGGCCAAGGAACACCTTTCCAGCAATACTATAAGGTCCACCCAGAACTGGGGCATGTCACCCCACCATGAATGCCAAGGGCTTCCTGCTGTGCACTGGGCACCCCTGCTAGGAGCTGTGCCACTCACTGCTGGGCAGCCTGGTTCCCAGTTCTTTTACCCCTGCCCTGCCACCCCACCCCCTCGGGCAGGGTGCTGGAGCACTAATTTAACATAACTGGGTTCTGAAGAGAGTGGGACAGGGTAGGATGCTGGTGAAGGTACCAGGAAATGGAGCGTTAAAAGCCCAGAGAGCAAATACCAAAAACCCAAACTGGCACAGTGAGGCTCATTGGAAAAATGTCAGAGAAAATCCGTTCCATGCAAACTGGCACTGCCTCTGAGCTACAAAGGAAGATTCCCACTGGAGCTTTTTTGGGGGGTGGATAGGGAAATTGAGGGTGGGGGCTGCTGAGGGGCAGTTTGCCAGAGAGCTGGTGATTGGCAGGC